>NW_022589741.1:4587086-4627154 GCF_004348235.1 Phoca vitulina | reverse complement strand
AAAAAAAAAAAAAAATTAAAAAAAAAAAAAAAAAAAAAAAAAAGCCAAATGGAAGTATTGGCAAAATCCCCTCACATTGACACCAATTGTGGAATAGCAGTAACTGGTATGTTTACAAACTAGCATATCATTCAGTTTAGAGTTGATTGAATCCCATAGGTCTCAGATTATAAATTAGATATGTTATATAGAGGGTGCTTATATAAGAAATATCAGTGATTTTGGTTGTTCTCTTCTCTATGAAAACTTACACTCCAGGGGAGGAGATTTTTGGTTGGGATGAACAAATATTAGGTGAGCCATAATTAAGGCTAAAGAAATAACTGCATATGAAGTGAGATTGGATTTATGATACAAATAAGAGGTTGTAGCTGAATGTGTATCTATACACAGCTTTTTCGTTCAAAGAATAATTGATGTCTCTACTGATCTCTTCCTGTTGCCTCCCTGTTGATGGTGATAGGATCTGATACACTGTCAGCCACTGTGTCTGATTTTTGTTATCTTATGCAGTGTCAGATCCAGATACCGAGGAACCTCAAGCTTATACAATTTAGGAACCCTCTTGAAGAAAAATAATATGAAATTACAAATGCAAAATTAAGAACCAAATTTTATATTTTTCTCTTCTGTTTTCATATTCATCGTCTAAATATTCTTAGATATTGTGATTCTTTTCCTGAGCTTCATGATTTTGAGGTTTTAATTTTTATTTAAGATTAAATAAAAGAATTAATGACATTTTGAAACTTCTGCCTGCCTACAGATCGACACTGTTAATACAGTATTGGGCGTATTTTAAAATAAAATCACCTTCATATGCTGTAATAGAGCATGAAGAAATCCTTTTCAGAACTGAATGCAGCCAAAGGAATCCAATTACTTCCACCATCTCTAAAGTTGGAATATTCAATCTTCTGGCATATGAATATCATTTTTAGTCTCTTTAATATCTTCTGGAATCCATAGTTTCTAATCCACATTCCATCTTAAAAGACAAAGCTGTCTGGAAAAGAAAGACACTACACACTTACTGCTGGTCCCAATATTATTTTGAGTTTAGATTTTTAATTTTGTAGAAGTAAAAATTAAGAAACTTCCTGGATAAGAACCCATGGTTCAAGCTCTCAGTAGTCTGTATAAAAACCTATTATCTTACCTCTTACTGAAACAACTAATATTGTTAGTAAAATATTATTAATATGTAAAATGTATGCTTTTATTATTTAAATGTGTTATAATTCTCATAAAATGTTTACCTAAAATTGTTATTGGAAGCATATATACAAATGTCCATCTAATGATCCAGAGATATTACAATTTTGAGAAACATTCTTTAAGTTTCTTGTGACCCCTGAGAGAGTAAGATCTACTCAGCTGAAGGCTGCATTAAAGGTCTGTAGGATGTCTGTCTTGATGGAAGAATTGCGCTTAATAGGGTGTATCATCAAGGATGAAGACATTCTTACCCACTAAGATTCTCTCTTTGGAGAAGATATGATCCACACAGAGGAAAGGCAGTAGGCATTATTAGATGCAGGGATATTAGGTAGTAGAAGTGAGCCCACACAGAGAGAAAGGTAAATAGGACACAGACAAGGCAGAAACACACCAGGATATGGAGTAACAGCTTGTTTCTGAGGAATGGCTCGTTTACTGGGGCAGAGCTGCTGTAGGATCACTGGGGTGATTTAGGTGTTCTGAAGGATATTGAATGGTGTTCTCTTCCCCCCAGCCCCCCCATCCCCCCCCAGTCCCGGAGCATGAGTGCTGGGATGGCTTTTTGTCTTACGTACTGTTGTGACTTTGTTAAATTAACATTTGTTCAGTAGAGCCCCAGTGTGTCAGATGGATTTAACAAAGGACCACAAGGGAAATAAAATAGAGAAGTTTATTACTCCCAAGTCCTGGAGGAGGTGCAGGGCATGCCTGGCAGGGCCATGTGGGGAGGTCGAGGCAGCATGCAGGCAATGAGCACCCTGCAGGATCTGGGGCACGTGCCTTTTTTACAGTCTGAGGGTGAAGTGCTTTGGAGTTCCCCCGGCTAAGGCCAGATTGGTCGATACAAACCAAAAAGCGCTGGGTTTTGGTGAGCTTCGCAGAGGTCTTTTCTAAGGGGTACACCAAGGGAAGGCCCCAGAAGACAGGGAGAATGCTTTTCTCAAGGGCCTAAGGAGCAGTCATAGCAGGAAATCACATTTGCTTGTGACTCTGTGGGCTGTTATCTAGTGCATGCTCTGGGGGTGTGGTGGGGGGAGGGCAGCTCGTGTCAGGTCACAGCCCCTGCAGGCCCCTTGTCCCCGCAGAACGGAGGCCGAGGCTGCAAAGGTATGGAGCAGTTTAGCTAAATTCTCAGCATTCGATTCACCCGTTAACATTCCAGTATTCCCATTAGTTAAGAGTGACTGCTCCTTGCAATCAAATAGAGCTTATTTAATAAAGAATAACTCTCATGATTAAAGTAGTCCTCTTAAAATCATCACTTTGTGATGACGCATGCCATTATTTGCAATCTTCATTTTCATATTCTTCCCATTATTTTCATTCCTCATTAATAATATTCAGAATTTTGCTTTTATCCAGTAAAACCAGTTGTCTTTCTAGTGAGTTAAGGAAGTGCTAAATTTATCTAAAATTAAAGATTGGAGTTTAAACTGAAAGCTAAGGAACCTAAACCCAAAGGAGCTTTTGTACATAACAGTGCTATGAATTCACTGGTGTTAGATTAACTGCATTCATGTGTAAAATGGCCCAGGGCTGAAGAAGGACAGCCTTAAAACATGAGATAGTAAGACATTGCCATTTATAACAATAAATGAATATATTACGTCCAGTTCAATATGGAAGGAATTTTAGAGCAAGGTGCCGTTATCAAAACTGGTCTTTGATCAGGACATGAGAGCTAAAAGCAATTATTAAAAGCTACATACTCCCATCCCTTCCCTTTGTGAACTCAGACTGGAGATAATTTTCAGACACATTACAACGTAAACAGCCTATGAAAGGTCCCATTCCAGAGTAATTTGAGTTTCAGAGGAGAAATATTTTCTTTTTCCCAATATGATTGCCAGAAATACTTTAAGCACAACAAAGCAACCCATTAGACTTTGATGCTCTCCACAGATTGGTTTGTTTTGGAAAGAAGTAAAATGCTGTCTTCCCACGGAAGCCACATTTCAACATTTTTCACACATACTCACACAGTCACCTCCTGGCCTTCTCATCACAGAAAAGCACTTAGGGAAACGCCCACCCTAGACAAGAAGAAGATCGGAGATAGATGGATCCGTGTACAGAAACAACTCTGGATAACATGGACTATTTTGTCAGAGGGGTCTTATTTCATAGGAAATATAAAGAGTGAAACCATCAAGCAAAACTTGCGTTTATAGGAAGTCTTGGAATTCATTAGTTCAAAATCATAGAACTTGAGAGCTAGAAGGAATCCTATGATTTAGGTCAATTCCTTCATTTGGCAAATAGAAAAACTGAAATTTAAAGAAGTTAAATAGCTTGCTTAAGGCCATCCAATTTGCTGGGATTAGAGACTACATAGAATCTCATCAAAGAAAGCTGAACATTTGATAAATATTTGTTTTGCTTTGTGCTGTATCTATTTATTTAAAAACATTAATTGAAGAGGGCATGTACTGAATGGAGCACTGGGTGTTATATGCAAACAATGAATCATGGAACACTACATCAAAAACTAGTGATGTAATATATGGTGATTAACATAACAAAAAAATGTTAAAAATAAAAATAAAAAAATAAAAAAATAAAAACATAAATTGATGACCTTTCAAAAGATACACAAAAGCAGAGAGAATAGCATACTGAACCCTTAATTTCCTATCACCCACCACCAATAATACGTGCTCATTATGGTTAATCCATAAATAAACCCTTTATCTATTCCTTCTTGAGCTTTGGTAGTTGGTATATTTCAAGGAATTCATCCATTTCTTTTCCTATTATTATCTGAATAGATGGAAGATCTGTAGTGATGTACCTCTCTCATTTCTGATATTGGTAAAGTGTGAATTCTCCACTTTTTTTTTCTATATTGATCTGACTAGAGATTTATCTGTTTTATTGATCTTTTTAAAGTGTGAGTCCCCCAATTTTGTTCTTTTTCAATATTATTTGGCTATCCTGGCTCCCATAAATTTTAGGAAATATAAATTTTAGTATCAGCATTTTTGTTTTATGGCAGCTGGACAACTGATTTCTTTATGTTGATTTTGTATCCTGCAACTTTACTGAATTTTTGGATTAGTTCTGACAGTTTTTGGTAGAGTCTTTAGGATTTTGTATATATGAGATCATAGCATCTGCAAATAATGACAGTTTTACTTCTAGCTTTCTGATTTGGATGCCTTTTATTTCTTTTTCTTTCCTAATTGCTATGGCTGGGACTTCCAATACTGTACCAAACAGGAGTGGTGAGGATGGGCACCCTTGTTTTGTTTCTGATCTTAGAGGAAAAGCTCTCTACCGTTCACCATTAAGTATGTTAGCTGTGAGCTTGTCATATGGGGCCTTTATTTTGTTGAGATATGTTCCTTCTACACCCACTTTGTTGAGAGTTTTTATCATAAAAGGATGTTGTATTTTATCAAATGCTTTTTCTGCATCTATTGAGATGATCATATGGTTTTTATCTTTCCTTCTATTAATGTGGTGAATCACATTTATTGACTTGTGTAAGTTGAAACATTCTTGCGTCCCGTGATAAATCCTGCTTGATCATAGATCAAGCTTAATGTGCTGTTAAATTCAGTTTGCTAATATTTTGTTGAAAATTTTTGCATCTATATTCATCAGAGTCATTGGCCTGTAGTTCTCTTTTCCTGTACTGTCCTTATCTGGCTTTGGTATTCAAGTAGTGAGGCCTTAAAAAATTGAGTTTGTGAGTGTTCTCTCCTCTTGAAGTTTCTGGAAGAGTTTGAGATGGCTTGGTGCTAATTCTTTAAATGTTAGGGACAAAGTGTTTTAACAGTGGGGAGAAACTTGGGAAGACTGTTTCATTAGAATCAGTCTTATAATAGGGCCTATGCTAGTGACTGACCTTGGATCTTGCAGAGGCAGTATGAACAAGAGTGTTGGTCCCACGGTCCCAAGGAGCCAAAGGGAGATGGTGCAAAAGGATTTTGGGGGTATCCATTCACTAACCTAACACATTTGTGTAACTACCTGTTCCATATTGTCACAATTTCTCCTTTTTTCTTAAATCTGATCTCCACCAACCCTTTGTTTTTTACCACTATATGCAGGTATCTTCCAATTTTCCCTTCCATATGCACTCTCCCCCCTTTCTTTGCCCCAGAATGCTGACCCACAGCAATAGGCTTCCTATTCCTCAAGATTCAAGCTGAACTTGGCTGATGGAGAATTGCAGGTGTCGGGAGTGGTAAGGTCAGGGTATTTATTCCCCTGGGTCCCTCTCTTCAAGATCACCTTGGGCTTCTTGCTTCCTCCTTGAATGATGAAAGACCGCAGTGCCTTCCACAGGACCCTCCCCACACAGTTGTGTCTCCAGATTCTAGTTATGTCTCCATCCCCTCACCATCATCATTCTGTGTGATTTCCCTGATGCCTGCTCAAACCTTTGTACATAACCCCTTTGTTAAACTCTCCTCAGATTCTCCCATTTGAGTGTACCAGCTCTTTCCTGCTGGGACCCTGACTGATATAATCACCATGTTCACCATCTTGCTGTCTTCCTCACTCTATTATCCATTCTTTATTTGAAGGAAACAAAGGATGAATGCCTTTTCCTTGCAACAGCATGTGTTTTAGTTAGATTTTTTGTTGTTGTTGGCTTGCTTTTTTGTTTGTTTCAAGGTTTCAAGTAGCTGAGACACACTCACCCTGCCTTAAGTAGTATGAGTTTATTATGTGGACATCAAGAAGATAGTAATTTCTATCTCAAAGTTAGCCTTTAAGAAGAAGAGCTGATATTGCACAAAGCTAGATCTGAAGGGAACTGGAAGGCAGTATAGTTTCTTTTAAGTCATAATCCTGACAGAGCACCAGGGAATTCTATACATATTTTTCTAGGTTCTCTCTTGACCTTAACCTCTCCATGGGAGATCCAGATCATACTCATACCCTTTGGAACCAATAAATTCAAGGCCATATGCTTAGTGGCTGGGTGTTCTGGCTCATAGCATCTGGTAGTCCTTGCTTGAATCTTGACTTTACTAACTGGCTCTGTGCCTTTGGGCAAGCTACTTCATATTTTCTTAGACTTAGTTAGGCCATTTGTAAAATGGGAATAATGACCAATCTTACTTTATTTGATTAATGGGAAAAATTCAATCCAAAAAATATTGCCTAATAAAGAATAAGTGCTCAACAAATAAATGTAAGGTACTGCTACTATCATTTTCATTAGAAGCAAAATTGTTTTGGCAATGATTTAGGGGAAAATAAATCACTGAACCCCCAGTTGAGCTACCAGCCCAAGGCAATAGACAAGCCTCTGGTGCTTGTATGATATGATCAAGGACTGTGTACAAAGTTGCTGAAATGGGCATAACCAAGGTCAAGGTCAACTATTGTTAGGATACCTTGGGAGACTGGTTACAGCCTCAGCTAAACAGCGAACACTGGTAAACCTTGTGTCTCCGTTCCTAGGTGGGGCTCCTTCACTCCTCCATGGAGTTGGGTTGGAGTAGTCTTTCAATTCTAGGAGCAGATATTCTCATTCATCTCTCATGGCAGGGATCCTCTCCTCTCCTCTCCTCTCCCCTCCTCTCCCCTCCCCTCCCCTCCCCTCTATCCTATCCTATCCTATCCTATCCTATCCTATCCTATCCTATCCCTTTAGTGTGATAGCAGCCTCTCACTTTGTCTCTGCTATATTCTGGGTGTTGTAGTTTAGCTTTTGGGTCTTCAATTCTCTATGTCTTCTGTTTGGACTTTCAGAGAAGTATATGATCAGTATAGGGGGTCACCACCTTCCCTACTGGGCAGAACTTCCTTGTTAACTCATTCCATGGGCCAAGGGATTCTGTGGGCTGACTGCCTTTGGGTCTAGAGTTCATTCCTTATTAAATCAACTAATTCATAATATGAGGGGCAATGTGGTAGTAGCATGGTGTGAAAGTAGTTAAGAAGGAGCCCCTAGGCAGGAGTCCCTTAGAAGGAGCTTTGCACATAATAGGTGTTTCAGAGATTTGGACCACCTAGTAAAGAATATAAATTCTACCACCCAGATGAATTTTATGGCATGTCAATTATACCCAAATAAAGCTCTTTGATGGGAGTGGAGCAGAAAAGACAAATGATACTGAATAGAGTGTGTGTAATGACCACTGGGGCATCATTGACACCAAATATTTATTGACATCTACCACATGTCAAATACCATATTAGCTGTTGAATATAAAATTTAAATAGATATATTCCCTGTCCTTGTTGAAATAATACTTGCATATTATACTGGGGTGTTAAACCTTTATTTCACTTCTTGGTAGAAATACAAGGTAGATGGCATTGTAGCATAGACTTTGTTTCTCTGGGCATGTGATAAAAAGCTGTATTTCTGTATCTTGTCCATTAAGTACAAAAATATTTATGGAATGACACCAAGTGTGTCAAGGAAAATTATGTTTCAGATCAGGCAAACTTTTCCTCTATGCTATCACTTCAAATATAGAGTAGAATTATAATTTTGGTAACTCAATATCTAACTGACAATATAAAACTAACTGTACATATTTTTTGATTTCCTGGAGATGTCAAAAAATAGTTCTTGCCCTCATGACAATGGACGTAATTTTAAAGCTGCTACTGTTGTAGGTATATAACATAATTATTTTCATGGTCTTGAAGCAATCTGGTTAACCTATCATTTCCATGACTCACTCCTTCCCTCCTTCCTTCCTTCTGATCTGAGTTGAAAATGGGTGAGAGAATATATAAGAAATGTTTTGTTTTCCTAAAGGAGCATTTCCAGCTCCACTGTCCAAGAAAGATAGTCATTATCCCTTTTTCTTTATACAGGCATACATAATTGATACCTTACTGTATTTACATATTGCTTAACATTTATTCACTTACCTGCTCAGGGAACAGTTTTAGTACTTTCTTTGTGTCAGGGTATGGTCTTGCTACTGGATATAAAAACACAAACAACGGTCCTTTTACAAAAAGAAATTACTGCCCATTGAGTGAGAAACAGTGTCCTGAAGGTGGTCTTCCCTTTAAATTTTGTCAATACCTAGGTGTCACAGTGTCTCAATACAGGGAAATAAAAATTTAATTCACAAAATCAGTCAGGAGCTGTATCATTCCACGGTCAAACAGCGTTCACTCTCCTGGTAAATGTATCACCCTGCTTGAGCTTATGCCGCACCAGACTCAACTCCTAGCTCATTGTGGTACTTTAGATATGGAATCTCGGGGACACAAAGTACCAGAGTTAAACTTTGGTAGGTTATGTCAAATTGCCCTCCAAAACTGCTGTAATAATTTGTGTTCTTCCCTATGATGTATAAAACTGCACTTCTCATAAACTTGCCAGTCCTGCAAATTACCAGTTTTGTGTGACATTTTAAGCTAAGCTCAGTTTGTAGAACAGATGGAGGCTGAGCTGTAGTTGAGATGAGAGTCTAGCTGGGGAGGGCCACAGCCCTGTCGAGTTGGCTTCCCCTCTCCCTTCCCTGTGGGTCCTTGGTTGCATCTTTCAGGAATCCCAGAACTCCATTAACCATGGTTTGAAAATCATGGTTTACTAGTTTGCCTTCATGGCCATAATTGGTCGGTTCCTCATGAGTTATAGTAATACATGTTTTCTGGCATTTGAAGTAAAGGTATTTAGCTTTCAGATTAACAGTGTGTTTCTTTTGTTGGTAATCTTTGACTTGAAGTGGTAAATATTATTTCTAGTTCTCCAGACACAAAACAAAAAGTCATTATATGCTTGTGCATTGTTTTAAAAAAATTCTAACCAAGAGCTCAGTAGGATGCCAATAAAAAAAGTGTTATTATCATCAGTGCTCAAGTGCCACCCTCATTACAAGTTAGGCCATGTATGTCACATTAGCTCTTTCAAGTCACAAGAGAAACATTTAGCAAACTCCAAGGGTAACATCTCTACATTTAATACATTAGTGTATTCCACTGTGGCCTTTCAGGCTTTCCGAAGGACTGAACTAATGCCTTTGGAAATATTCAGGCTTAGGTTGGAAGGCTTGTAAATACCAGGACAGTCTAGGGAATGCACAGGGTTCTAACTACACTGTATTAGTCTGGCCAAGGGTGGAATTTGGAAAGATATATCAGTGACAGAGGATCTTTTGGATCACGCTCCCCACTTACCTTTTCCATGAAAGCACATCCTGAAATTGCATGAAGTCTGCATCGGCTATAAACATGGTCTGAAAGCACTGTGATGTATTTACTGGATATGAACTCTCCTAAAAGGGGTGGGTTTCCAGTTCCTCTACACTTGGAAGAAACGTGGAGGAGAGAGCCATGGTGCTCTGCCAATTCAGGAACTCAACAAAGTGGCTCCCATCACAGAGCAGTCAGCTAGCCTTGCTTTCAGAGATATAAATGATTGTGTCACTGACTACCTGAGGGCTAGCCCCCAGTGATGCCAACGTCTAGGCATTTATACCACTGTGCCATTCCCTCTCAGTGACTGTGGGCTGGACTGAGGGGCTTACTTGTAGGGAACAGAGTATGGCAGATTGTGAGGTGTCATCTGTGAGATGAGGTTATAAAAAAACCGCATTTCTACCTTGGGTTCTCTCTCACTCTCTTAGATTGCTTATCCTGGGGAGAGGCCCTCCTGGGGCCTTCTCAACAACTAGATGAATGGGATTGGAAGTGGACCCCTCAGTCCTCCTCTCCCATCAAGGCTTCAGATGAGACCACAGCCCTAGTTTACTGTTTGGATGCAACCTTGTGAGAGACCTTGGGACAGAGGCCCCCAGCTAAGCCCTTCCTAGACTTCTGACTCAAAGAAATTGCTTTGTTGTTGTTATTTTTAACTGTTAAATTTTGGGGTTAGTTTTTTACACAGCAATAGATAAACAAATAGATTGTTTGAAAAATACAGGAGCTTTCTATAACATTCTGAACAGGGTAAAGGTAAATAAAGGTCTATGCTGAGTGGTCCTCTGTTAGTAAAACTTCAGGAACCTTATCTTTGATGATAACTCATCCAACAGAGAGGCAGTTCACTTGGTCAGTATGACTGTCAGCCCATATTTCAGTATAGCCACCATCACTACTCATTTTATAGCACCTTGGGTTAGATTGAAATGATGAATATTTGACTGACACTACTTGAAATCTTATTGAAGACCAGGGTCCCAGGAGGTCACCTAGAGACTGCAACTTCCTCTCATTTAGTATTTAGAATTTGGTAGCACCATGCTGGGGGTGTCCTATATACTAGTCTAGTTAATCTTTGCAGGAGTACCATGAAATATTGAAGTATTACCATTCTGTTAAAGATGTGAAGACAAATTCAGAGATGTTAATAGGTCGATCAAGGAATCATAGGTAGAAAAAGCTGTAGAGAGACTAAGAGTTCAGATCTGCCTGGCTCGAAAGCCAGAGCTCTTTCCACTTTACTACTCCTCCCTCATGTGTTGGGTTGAAACCTAAGGTGAGCAGGATGAACACGTAGGAGGTTATTCCAGGTGTAGAGGACTTTGAAGAGGTGAGCACATTTGATCTAACATGTTGTGCGGGGGACCCAAGAGGCCTGTGGGGAGGGGAGCGTGCGCTTCGAGAGAGACAGGATGAAGACTGGAATTCATCAGTGCAGCTAAGAATGAGAGGAAATCAACCTAATCCCATTTGCTCGTGTGATCTGTTGCAGCTTGGCCAATTCTAAGACAAAATGAACTGCCAGCTACACCCCATTTGGCCTCTTACTATTCCTAATTTATTGTCCCTACAGAGGGGCCCTGAAGTGGGAGGTTGTTACAAATCTTTAAAAAAAATGCATTTTTACAGCAAATCATTCATTTACATTAAATGCATTTACATGCAGGCTTTAGCCTATTCTATTTTGTTGCATGTTGTTAGCCAAAATTATCAGGGACAGTTTTCATAATTATTTTCCTTTTTTTTTTTTCAAGCAGTTACAATCTTTATGAAATTGAATTTAAATAATTACATCTTTCTGGGACTTCTTTTTTAAAAAGCATCATGTGTAAGGCTAAATTTCTGATGCTTCATTTAACGTTGCTGAAGGAAAGAACAGATACTAAAATATTTTGAGCTGGAGCTTTACATAGACAAAGAGAAACTTCAAATACTGATTACTAATTACATTCCTATTTTGCACCAAAAAAATCAAGAGGAGTTGCAGATACATTTGACAAGATTCAAACTATGGCATTAAATCCCTTGTGGAATTTTAAAAATTTGAAGCTGTTTTTTTTTTTTTTTTTTGGTAGTTAAGAGTCCCAGAAGGTGAATCCTAATCTGAGTGGCCCCCTCAGGAGGGCTGGGAAAACAGGGTGGTCTATTAAGAGCTCTGTTAACATGAGCATATACAACACCATGGCTGATGGAGGCACTCTGAGACACCGGGGCTGAGGTTTGTAAATAAAGTAGTGGTGGGGGAGATGGTAGGAAGAGTCAGTGCTGGTACCAACCAGTAAAGTCAAGTCCACAGAATTGTCGTTCCTAAGCTCCCTCTTGGTTCCTTGGACTTGAATTTGGCTGGGTGTTGTGTCCTTTAAATGGTAATGACTTCAGCCTAGCCCGAAGTGCTAGAAAATTTAAGGGCCAGCCTACCCTTTTGGAAGCTTAGTGAAAGAGTCAGCTCTTCGTCTTCTGTCTGAGATCGGGTCCGAGGGGTTGACCTGGAGAGGACAGGGTCGGCATGTCCAGTCTTGATGGGGGTTGCTGGGACAGGACCTCTGGTGTGTCTGATTTGATATCATGGATATTTCATGATCTTCAAAACAACCTTCAGGTTCTTGCTCGTGGTGTCACTAAGCAGAGCCAGCAAATGCTTGCGCTGTCATTCCATCCAGACCCTTCACCCACCGCTGTTGGTGGCCTGTCTTGGATGTTTACTCCCGCTTCTCAGGGGCGTCACTCCTATCTCCCCAGGAGGAGGGAGGGCGTTCTTTTACACCTAGTACTTGACAGGAAAAAAAACTGAAAGTGTAATTGCTTATTTCTTAGGGTCAAGTTAAAACGTGGAGATGTGCCTGTGTAAGTCGGCTTGTGAGAACATCCCGTATCTGGAAGGCGCAGCTGCTCAGAGAAGGCTCTCATGTGTCCGAGTACAGGGTGCAGAGACCGCAGAGCCCAGAAGGCAGAACAGCTCCACGGGAGAGGGAGTCGCTGATTGGCACCTCTTTACCCTTCCCCTTCTTCCCTCACACCCTCCTCCGTACCCCAAATCACCGCAGTAGGTGGATGCGGCCTGTGGACGCGAAGCTGGTCCCTTGTGGAGGTTTGGGGTGAAGAGAGAAGACTCAGAAGCAGCTAACATTTGTTGACCATGGAATATAAGCCTGGTGCTGTGCGAGCTGCTATTTCCTTCCCACTTAATCCTCGCAAAACCCCACCACGTAGATGAACACAGATCTCATTTGGAAGGATGAGAAATGGAGGGAGAAAGTCTAAATGGTTCTGTAGTTATTGCTTGAGCCTGGTTTGAACTTAGGTTCATCCAACTCATGCGATCATCTCAAAAATTTGTGAGGGCATATTCCTGTCCCCTTGAAATGTTTGGGCATCCTGAATTTTAGGAATTATGGTCTTGCAGCCTGCCTTTTATTCTGTGTGTGTGTGTGTGTGTGTGTGTGTATGTGTGTGTGTGTGTGTTTGAATGAACATGTGTTTGTAATAGGTTTGATAAATGAGTGGAACTCCAGGGGATTGTGGGAGGCTGAGTTATTTAATAAGATTGATCATGGAAGATAGGGGGCTAAATCTTTACTGATTTGTAATCTATTCTGGCTGAGCAGTAGAAAATAAAATTGATTCTCATTAACTTAGTTATCACAACTTAAAGGGTAATTGGCACTATATTTAACTGTGGTTCTGAATTCTGCTTTGACAAAGTCCTGCTCTAAGTTAGAAATGTTTTCTTGAGGACTGTTTGCATGGTATTATTTTTCAATCAAGTGCAGTAAAGGGGCAATAATTAGAATTGAAGAGAATTATAGTTTGAGGCGGATCATATAGATTAGCTAGCTGAATTAAATTTGAAGGCCAAGCCAAAAGGAAAATTGGAAGTCTTGCCACTGTTGTTTATGCATAGCAAGAATAAGAAACAACAGCGTGAAGGGAAGAGAGGAGGGGATCAGGAAACAACTTCTAAAAACAAATTCTAATACTTGCCTCTATTTTGAGCTCTTTTTTATAATGGATCTTTAAGCTTTTCATTATCAATAGTCATTCATGCAATTTTCAAAATGTGTTTTTTATAGGGTGTATACATTTCTAAGTTTATTAGGATTCCCCTGTTAATACTTGTGACTGTGGAAAAAATTTTAATCTCTCCCCTTCTTTCTCAAAAGTGTCCCTGCTTGGGGGCACCTGGGTGGCTCAGCCTGTTAAGAGTCTGACTCTTGATTTTGGCTCGGGTCATGATCTTAGGGTCGTGAGGTTGAGCCTCATGTCGGGCTCCGCACTGGGTGTGGAGCCTGCTTAAGATTCTCTCTCTCTCTCTCTCCCTCTGCCCCTCCCTCCCCTCTTGCTTGCACATGCTCTCTCTCTCTCTCAAAAAAAAAAAAAAAAAAAGTGTCCCTGCTTGGATGATCAATTATATGGTTACTCTACTGAACGCCTATTATATGCTAGGCTCTGGAGATGGACACAGAAGTGAACAAAACAAACATGGTTCCCAATCCCCACCCCTCCAAAAAAAAAGTCACAGAAAAAATAAGCAAAAATTTACAGAGTAATATGAAGGAATCAAATGGGGATCTGAGATAATAATTGGGGATGAAGGAACATCTTTAGAGTAACTAGAGAAAGACATTCTGAGGAGGTGTCATTTAGGCGAAAACCTAAGGAGTGAGGAGTTAGCCATACAAAGTCAGGGGAAAAATATCTCTGGCAGATGCAAAGGCCCTGAGGCTCTGGTACTATGGTATATTTGAGAAATTCAAAGAATACAATGAGGATGTTGTTTATCAGCAGAGAAGAGTAGTGGACAGGGCCCAGATCATGCAAGGTCTAGGATTTAGACTATAGTAAGAACCCTGGATCTTATTCTAGATAGTGGCAAGCCATCGAAGATACTTTAAAACAATTGTAATTGTCATTTTTAGGCCTAGATTTTCTCTTTTTAAATTGTATAGCATTTAGTTGTTTGTATTTTAATACACAGAAATGCAAAAATTAAATAATTCAGTCTTCTTGCCCAGATAGCCTAATATTTTGATTAAAAAGAAGAGTTTTGTTTTTATACATTTAAATACACACACGTATGTTTCGCTCTCTTGTTCTGATGCTCTTGCCCTTTTCCCAAGGATAGTCACTATTAAGGGTTCTTGTGTTTCCCTCAAATTTTATGCAAATACTTGAATATTTGTATATATAAAAAACAAATGGGATCATGTTTACATTATGTTCTGTATCTTTTCACTGAGCAATATATTGACATGCAGAATATTGCATTCTTGGGCGCCTGGGTGGCTCAGTTGGTTAAGCGACTGCCTTCGGCTCAGGTCATGATCCTGGAGTCCCTGGATCGAGTCCCGCATCGGGCTCCCTGCTCGGCAGGGAGTCTGCTTCTCCCTCTGACCCTCCCCCCTCTCATGTGCTCTGTCTCATTCTCTCTCTCTCAAATAAATAAATAAAATTTTTAAAAAAAAAAAAAAAAAAAGAATATTGCATTCTTATAAAAAGCTGCATAATATTCTATTTTATGGATGTATGATCTTTTCTCTAACCAATTACCTATTGATAGATATTTTTGTAGCTTTCCTTTTGATTTGGTTTTGTCATAGCAGACAATACTGCCAAAAACATCCTTTTAAAAAGGTTTATTTATTTATTTGAGAGAGAGAGAGAGTGGGGGGAGGGGAGAGGAGCAGAAGAAGAGGGAGAGAGAGAGAGAGAGAGAGAGAGAGAGAGAGAGAGAGAATCCTCAAGCAGACTCCTTGCTGAGCTCAGAGCCTGATGTGGGGCTTGATCTCACAACCTTGAGATCATGACCTGAGCCAAAATTAAGAGTCGGCAGCTTAATCCACCGAGCCACCCAGGCTCTCCCCAAAACATCTTTGATTATAATTTGCAACGACGTGGATGGAACTGGAGGGTATTATGCTGAGCGA
Source organism: Phoca vitulina (assembly GCF_004348235.1). Taxonomy (NCBI): domain Eukaryota; kingdom Metazoa; phylum Chordata; class Mammalia; order Carnivora; family Phocidae; genus Phoca; species Phoca vitulina. The sequence continues at coordinate 4,611,876 of NW_022589741.1, read as the reverse complement.
AATAAGTCAAACAGAGAAAGACATGTATCATATGACCTCACTGATATGAGGAATTCTTAATCTCAGGAAACAAACTGAGGGTTGCTGGAGTGGGGGGTGGGGTGGGAGGGATGGGGTGGCTGGGTGATAGACACTGGGGAGGGTATGTGCTATGGTGAGCACTGTGAATTGTGCAAGACTGTTGAATCTCAGACCTGTACCTCTGAAACAAATAATGCAGTATATGTTAAAAAAAAAAAAGTAGGAAGGGAAAAATGAAGGGGGGGAAATCGGAGGGGGAGAAGAACCATGAGAGACGATGGACTCTGAAAAACAAACTGAGGGTTCTAGAGGGGAGGGGGGTGGGAGGATGGGTTAGCCTGGTGATGGGTATTAAAGAGGGCACGTTCTGCATGGAGCACTGGGTGTTATGCACAAACAATGAATCATGGAACACTACATCTAAAACTAATGATGTAATGTATGGTGATTAACATAACAATAAAAAATTAAAAAAAACATCTTTGATTATAAATCTTGGGGCACTTTTGCAAGTTGATTATTGAGTAACATTATTATGTGTTTTTAAACTTTTGAAGGATATTGCTGAATTGTTAAATTGTTAAAACTGCTACCTCCTGGGGCACCTGGGTGGCTCAGTTGGTTAAGCGTCTGCCTTCAGTTCAGGGATTGAGTCCCGCATCGGGGCTCCTTGCTTAGCGGGGAGCCTGCTTCTCCCTCTCCCTCTGCCTGTCCCCCCTGCTCATGCTTAATCTCTCTCTCTCAAATGAATAGATAAAGTGTTAAAGAAAAAAGGAAATTATGTCTGGTGATACTGTAACAAATATGTTTTCCTAGTTTGATATTTTGCAATCCAGAGTTTTGATTTTCAAGCAGTCATATTTTTCAGGTTGGTCTTTATGGTGACCAGATTTAAACCATGATTAAAAGAACTTTTCCATTTTCAGATTATAAATAAATTATAAATAAACTCAACTATATTCTTATCTGGAACTATTATTTTGAATGGTTTCAAGCAAGGAGATGATTTGGTTTGGCTTGTATTTTAAGAGCTCATGTTTGGTTTTGTGTGATGTGTGGACCTGAGGAGAGCAGGGGTGGATGTGGAGAGAGAGACTTGCTGGGTGGCAGGTGGGTGGAAGGAGGTGGTGAGGGCTGGCTTAATGTGGTAGCTGGGGAGCTCTAGGGAAGTGGACAGTTGCAAGATATTTTGGAGATTGTGTTGATAGGACTTAATGTCCTGGATGTGGGTGCTGCAGGACTGACTTGTGCTTTGACTTCTGCGGTTGGGCGGATGTCATGTTACTCACTGAAATGAAGATAGCTGCTGTTGGCGGCAGGGGTGTTTTGTGAGAGAAAATCTAGTTCTAGTTCAGACATGTAACTGGTGACATCTCTGAGAGACGTCAGGTTGTAGCTGTTCACTGGTAGGTGGGTAGCTGAATGTATCAGTCAGGAGCTCAGACGTAAGGTGTTGCTTGGATGGTGTTTCAGTCACTGAGATCAAGCAGAGAGGAATCAGAGTCAGAAACTCTGGCTTAGGCCAGGATAAAAGAGAAAGAGCCAACAAAAGAGTGTGGGAAAGAATAGCTAGAAAGAGGAGAAGATCCCGTATAGAATGAGATTGCTGAAGCCAAGAGAGGAGATTCTATGAGGGAGGGAGAAGTCAAGTCTATAAAGTGCTAGTGAGAAGACAAGTATATGAGGACTGGATTTGGCCCATGAGCATCGCTGGTGATCCTCATGGAAACTCCCAGTGGGATTTGGGGCAGAAACCAGATTGGATGGATTAAATTGGATGGTGAATACATATTGATTATATTATTCTGCATCATTCAACACTCACTGTGTCCTCACAGCACTCTGTGATCTGCAGTTACAGGAATAATCTTATGATCATTATCCATGTCATGTCTTTATTAGGACCCTGGTTCCCTGTTGTCTTCTCATTCCCATATTCAGATTCTCATAAGCACCTGTGCATCTCCTATTACATTCTCTTCTGTCTCTTCAACTCCTGAAATCCTTCCACTGTGCCCTCTGAAAATCACAGTCCATTAATGGCAAACGTTTGTATATCTTAATAATTTCTCTGAACGCCCCTTTCTCCTTCTTGCTCTAACTGAAATCTGGCCCTCCCCAGAGGGTCCTGCTTTCCCTAAAGAGATCCTCACTGGCGCTCATGTTCACTCCCATGGGCCTGCAGGCCTGGAGATGGGGAATCCCTTGTGCCCTCCATTGCTGTTTTCAGACCTCACTCACTCTTCCCCTTCTAATAAATGTCCGTCTCTGACTCTCATGATTATGTTACCCAGTACCTCTCATCGTTTCTTTTATCTTCCTTCCCCTGAAGCCTTTTACCTACTCCCCCCCCCCATTTTAGCTCCTGCCTAACTGGAACTCTCTTATGCAGCTCACCAGAACTGTTGGTTTTTTCCCTATTTTTTAAATACCTGCACACCCATTCCTTGAGGTTGTCTTCTCCAAGGGTCTGGCCCTGTACTCGAGCAGCACATTTCTCAGGCACATAACCTGGATCTCGTTAACAGCTATACTGCCACCCTCCATCATCTCTCTTTCCACCTCATTGTGTAGTACTCCAATTTCAACATTCGTTAGTTCCACTAGGATCACCAATCTATTGCCTGATTTTTACCTCCTTTTCATTGATCTTCACCCCCTTGGTGTCCTTCCCCCCCCATTCCCCAGCTTACATTTTATGCTTAATTACTATAGTCACTCCCTTGTATGCTCTTTGACTCCCTCAACCCTCTTGTTAAACTCACGTCCATGAACCCCAAGCATTCTCTTAGTGCTGCTTGACACTCTGTTTTCAGTCATTTTCACACTCTTTAGACAATTATTTCAGATCTTTTCTCTCCTTACACATCCAATGTCCCCTTCCTCAAACTACTCTCAGCTTATGAAATGTTCTACTTCACTAAAAAATGAAAGTACGCAGACAGGATCTACCTCAGACACGGACTACCATTCCCACATTTATCCACCTCTCTCAACTCAACCTGTGTCCACATTTTCTGCTCTCTCCCTTGTTACCATATGTGACCTATTCATAGTCGTATTGAAGATCAATCTTGCCATTTGCTGACTACTTTCCTCTCTCACCCCGTCTTACCTACTCAGAGGTCCTGCTCCAGCAACTCACCTTCTCTCCTACACGATCAACGGTTTCTCTGCACGGGAACACTCTCATCAGCATGCAAACATATTGTTATTTCTTCTTTCACAAAAACAGAGAAAAGGAAATAAAACAAAATTCCCTTCCAGACTTATTTATTTACATCCCCTTTTCAGGAACACCTCACAGGAATTGTTGGTACTCAGGATTTCCACTGTTTCCTGTTATTCTCTTTGTCTCTTAAACCCATTTCAAGTATGCTTTCTCCTTCACTAGTTCACCTAAATTACTCCCGTCAGTGTCACCAATGACCTTCCTGTTGCTGATTTCAGTAGTCCATTCTCAGTTCTCATTTTAACCAAATTTTTATCAGCACTTGGAGTTGTCCACTCTGTTCTGCTTTGTATACATTCTTCCTTTGGACTCCAGCATACTGCGCTATCCTGGTTTTCTTCCTACTTTGAGAATTGCTTCTTTATAGTCTTTGGGGATCACCCTTTTCTCCTTCACCTCCTAATGTTGAATTATTTCATGGCTCAGTCCTTTGTTTTCTTTATTTTCCTGTGTGTATGGACTCCTTTGGTGATCACTTGATGACAATGATTTAGAACTGCGATCTCCAATCTAGACTTCTCCCAAACTCCAGACTTATGTTTCCAACTGCCTACTTGTCATGTTCACTAAGAGACCTCCAATTCAGTATGTCCCCAAACTGAACTCACTGGCCTCCCAAACCTGCTCCACCTACAACATTCCTCATTTCAACTGGTGGCAACATTATTTTGTTCATGCAGCTGCTCAACCCAGATACAGTTATTCATGATTATTTTTTTCCCCTTAATCCCCATATCCAATCTCTCAGATAATCTTTTTGATTCTACCTTCAAAATACATTTGAGATCAGACCATATCTCACATTCGAGATCAGTCCATATCTTCACCATATCTCATATTCCTAGTGCTATTATCTTTGTGTTTCCACAAATTATTGAAGTAGCCTCTTAACAGATCTCTCTGTTTCCATTCTTCCCAGCCTCCTCCCCCAGTCCATTCTTAACACAGAAACCAAAGTAACTCTTTCCAACGTTAGTCAGATTATGCCACTCCTCTGCTCAAAGCCATGCAGTCACACTTTCTATCCCCACTTTACCCAGATATAACTCTTATAATATCCTCCAAGACCCTATATGATCTGCACACCCAAACACCCCTCTACCTTTTTGTTGTCCTTTCCCTATTACTTGGCATTTAGCTCACACTAGCCAAAATGGCTTCTGTAATGTTCCTTGAACTTTCAGGCATGGCTAAGTCTCTCACCTCCTTCATGTTTTTGTTTGAATGTCAATAAAGCCTACCGCAACCACCCTATTAAAAATGACAATCCCTTCATCTTACTATCCCTTTCATCCTACTCTATATTTTCTCCCCCCATTACACTCAACACATTCTAACATGCTGTGTATAGTTACTTGCCTCTTTATTTTAACTTTTGTTTATTCTTTCTTCCTGTTAGAATGTAACCTCCAAAAGGATTTTAGTTCTTTGTTGGATCTCAAGCATGTAAATAGTGCCTAGAACATTGCCAGTACTCAATACATATTTTTGAATGATTGAATAATATTTTTGAATGAATGAATAAATTGCTCCAAAGTTACTAGTCAGTGGCAGAATCAGGATCCCATCCTGGTAGTCAGGTACTGGAGGCTGAGCTCTTTCTTAATCAGCCAATTTCACTTCCTTTCAAAGCCTGTATGAGACAGAGTAGATGTTGCATGTACAACGGCAAAGGAAATTGGCTCAGACATTTATTACCCTGTCAGACATGACCAAATGGGCCTACTTATCATTCATAAAATCTCTAAAATCTATTAGGCTCTCTAGGGTCTGTTTACTGAAATCAATACTACAAGCCACATTATTAAAGAATTACGATGCCAAAATTGAGTGCTTGAGTGCTTTTGATATACAGCCAAAGATATAGGCAAGTGAAGCCAAAAGAAGACTCACTTTTTAATCTTTTAATCTTCGTGATTGGTTACTATGATCAGTGAATGTGAATTCTTCCTAAAATATTTTGTTAACTGGAAAGGGAGAAAAATGCGTAGTATCCAAGGTTGTGAGTCTGTGATTAAACTAACCCAAATGGTTCAGGAAAGTTGTGTAGACTAGACAGTCCTCTCTCTACTCACCTTTAAAGAGGTGATGATGATGACAGTGATGTTAATACCGAGGAAGGAATAATTCAGTCCTGCCTTTTAGTTAGATATCTAGATAAACTGGAATATTTAAATATTTCTCAATGCCAAGAAAGACTGTTTTCTTCCACACTGTCCTTGTAGATTAGACAGTGATTTGTTACTTTAGAAACAAATTTAGCAACATTTTTGAAATAGAAAGCTTTTCCAAGTTAATTCCTAAGGTTCTAATCCCTCTTCTTCTAACAACGTGGGTGTGTACGTGTATGTGTGATGGAGGATATGCTTATGGGTGGTGGTATTCGTTGTGTGTCGAATATGCTTGCTATCATCCCTTTTCCAAAATACCTCATAATCCGTTAATTAATATTTATGAATTCCTATGTTCCCCTATGGGTAAATTTTTTTATAGTCTTTCACAAAAGAGATATTAACCTAGCTGAAGAGCTGAAGAGCTGGGAGGCTCTGTGTGTGTGCGTGTGTGCATGAGCGCATTTTGGGGAGGAGATGTTGAAGCTCATGCTTGGAACTTAGAACACCTCAGGGAGAGGAAGTCTGTAAATAGGTCTTTAAAATCACCCTGGCATTAGCTGGTGGTGTTGGGGTGTGCTGGTGATGGAAGGTTCTAGAATTTTGGATGTGGGAAAGGAAGAAAGAAAAGATGTTTAATAAATATGTGTTGAATAAATAGATAGTTCATGTATCAATAAAAGAATAAGTGCATGTTCTCTGAGTCCAGAGGGTGACAATAAAATTATCTGACACATTTCACAGGATGTTTGTGGGTGTATATTTCAGAGATCACTGGTGATCGAAGAGTCTCTTTCTGGGAGTGAGCAGGGCATTTTCAAAAGAAGTGGTTTTGCCTCTATTCTTCAACCTCAAATCTACAAAAACCATTTTCCATATTCTAATGGCTTTTCCCTTAAAAGAATTTCTCTTTGTTAATATTTTCAAACTTTTCCTTCTTCCTGACTTGTGAGTCAGAAAGATCAGACGACCAAGACCTAACAATTCTAAGTTGACCTTCCTTGCAGGCAGAAGATAGAAAAGAAGATGACTTTAAAGCTCCCCCTCTCTCTAAGTTTTAGAGTTGTTCCTTGTCTTTACCAAAGGTGATCTGTGGCTCTGAAGCTAAAATATAGAATAAATGTAGTGTTCATTCCTTTCTTGATGTGGAAATTTTAAAAAGATGCTTTTAGTTGTTTATTTTTTTAATGTGGGCTTTCTCTCTCCCTCTCTCTCTATATATTTATTATATATTATATATATTATAATGTAATTTTAGAAAAGAGGAGGTAGCAAGTATATTTCATTCTCAATTTTATATATATAGTAATATATAAATATATAATTATATACTATATATTATATATATAATAAAAATATAGAGGGGACATATAATTATATATTTATATATATTCTCAATTTTATATATAATATATATTATAATTATGTGTATAATTATATATAATATATAATAAATATATAGAGAATATATATAATTTTATATACTTGTATATATTCTAAAATACCTCAAAATCCACTAATATTTAATAATTCATATATATGTGTGTGTATGTAAGTGTAAAAATACATATTTTTTAACCTTTGGTATTCTGTTGGAATAGGCAGAGGGGATAAATTCTTAGGGTTTGTTCTTGAAGAAAACAAAGGCCAGGGCTTAGTCAATTTTTTGCTTTGCACACCTCCAAAGCTGAGGTTTATCTTAGAATATTCATGAGGTCATGTCTAGTTATGACACTTCATTTGAAATAATTTGAGGGTCTGCTATGGGTAAAATTAAGTGGAAGACTTGCACCTGAATAGAACTCCATCAGATTCTGAAAAATCTACCATGGTTCTTTTTCAGAGCTGACTATTTATGCATCCAGAGTTTTCCTGACCCCAGAGCTGTGGCATTATATTTCAGTCTTAGTTACTAATACACCTGCTTCTTAAATAAGGCAGGTTCCAGTTTAAATTTGAAGATGTTTCTATCTGTTTTACGAAGCATCTTGACAAAAGGGTGTATTAGGGTTTTCCAGGGAAACAGAACCAATAGAGTGTGTGTGTGTGTATATCTATATGTATATCTATCTATCTATCTATATATATGTATATCTATCTATCTATCTATCTATCTATCTATCTATCTATATACACATACATATTTACATATATAAAGAGATTTGTTTTAAAGAATTATCTCTTGCCATTATGGAGGCTGATAAGTCCCAAGATCCACAGTGGGCAAGCTGAGGCTCAGGAGAGCTGATGGTGTAGTTTTGGTCTGAAAGTGAGCAAGTTTGAGACACAGGAAGAACAGATGTTACATTTCAAGTCTGAAGGCAGAAAAAAAAACAGTGTCCCAGCTTGAACACAGGCAGGAGGAATTCACTTTTGTTGGGCGGCGGGGGGTGGGGGGGTGGGAGGGGGAAGGGGAAGGGTCATCTATTTATTCTATTCAGGCCTTCACCTGATTGGATGAGACCCTCCTACATTAGGAAAGGCATCTGCTTACTTAGTTCATCAATTTAAATGTTAACCTCATCCAAAAACACCATTATAGAAACATTCAGAATAATGTTTGACCAAATACATGGGCACTCAGTGGTCCCAATTTGGCACCCCTACACCTTTTCTTAAGCCGTACTTAATCTCCAGGTGCAGATAATAGCAAGGTCATAATTCTGCCTAACACGATACAACAGTCCTGCATATGGGTGGAATATTAGGGACCGAATGTGTGTGTCCCCCCTCAAATCCATATGTTAAATCCCTGATCTTCAGTGAGGCTGTATTTGAAAATGGGATTTGGAAGGAAGTAATTAGGTTAAATGAGGTCCTACCGGTGGGTCCCTCATCCGATAGGATTGGTGTCTTTAGAAGAAGAGGTCCTGGACTGCTCTCTTGAGCTCCCTCTGTCTGCGTGCACGCAACCAAGGAAAGGCTGTAGGAGCATATAGCAGGAAGGTGGCCTTCTCCAAGCCAGGAAGCATCCCTCACTAGAAGTCACATAGGCCAGAACCTTGACCTTGGACTACCAGCCTCTGGAACCGTAAGAAAATAAATTTCTGTTTAAGCTATCCAGTCTGTGGTATTTTGTTATGGCAGCCTGAGCAGAGGAAGACACGGAAATTTGTGGACAGAGGAAATCTATTTCTTCAGGGTTCTTGATATCAGAGATTTTTTTTTTTTAAGAGCACATTCCCTGCCAGTTTTATGACACATTAGGAAATGATGAAAGTCATTACAGAAATCCTTTTTGAGCAAGTGTTGCTGTTTGTACTTTGAATAAAATAGTAAGTTATAAACACTTCTTGGGAAAATGAGTGAATCATTTAAAATGAATATTGAACATTTATAAATAAAATAATTCACATGAAAGCATTAAAAGTTATCTTCACATGGGTATTTCTTACATTACTCTAAATAAGGATACAGCAAAAATGATCTGAATTGTCTGCCAGAAGAGGGGAGTTACACAATTTATGATTCCTCTTCTCAGTGGAACCTTATATATTAACCAGATATGATAATTGTGAAACCCACTTGGAAAAATGGTTATCCTATATGCTAATGAATAATATAAAATGTATTCTGCTATATTATACTTACTTAAAATTATGCATGCATATTGACAAGATCTCTCTTTTGTTTTATGGTAATTTTTATTAGTACTGCTTTTACAAAAATGTTTAAAAGAATGAATATTTATTTAATGACCAAAGTGCCTCCCAGCTGCCCAAGTCTATCATGCTGGACAGCCTGTCCTTTACCATCTTTGCTTGGGCTATAGATCCTGGTGCCTGATGAGCCAGATGGCGTGCATCCATCAGAGAGAACTGGACTTCACATCCATCTGAGTCACACTAAGTGTTTGTTTGGTTACATGATTTTCTTTCTGTAAGTCATCCTTATTAAGTACTTTCCCTAAAGAGCACAGCTTTCCTTTTTCCCTCTGCAGAAGCACATGTTACATTGAAGAAGAGGAATGAAGACTGAAATGGTTAAGTTATCCAGAGGGGAGAAAACTTCGGAAAGTTGAACTGATATTTGCAATCATCCTTATTGTTAAAGGGACAATAGTCAACTTCAGCATTAGATTATTGCTTCTTTTCTTTCCTTCCTTCCTTCCTTCCTTTCTTTCTTTCTTTCTTTCTTTCTTTCTTTTTCTTTCTTTCTTTCTTTTTCTTTGACACAGAGCACAAGCAGGGGAAGCAGGAGAAGGAGAGGGAGAAGCAGGGAGCCTGACATGGGGCTCGATCCCAGGACCCTGGGATCCTGACCTAAGCTGAAGGCAGACACTTAGCCAACTGAGCCACCCAGGCGCCCCTAAATTATTGCTTCTTCTCACACTATCCTTCCCTACTCATACAGTTTCGTTTAAGTGTTTCTAAATGGCTCAACACATTCTTTGAGTTTATAGACCACAGTATTTAAAAGGGCCTGACGTATCTTTTATGGCCATGCCAGACCCTTCCCACATGCCTTTTGTGACGATCTTACCCAGGAGGTGACTTGGTACCTGACATTGGCTTCCGGCCATCAGTGCCACAGGGATCTGTGGGATAAAGTTTAGGGAGGTATGCTGGTCTGACTGGACGCGGGGCTGGGGTTGGAGGTTAGAGAGGACAGGACTCGACAGGGAAGTAACACGAATGCTGATAGTGAGTGTGCCAAGTACACGTGAATCTTAGAGTCTTCAATATTTGTTTTATGTTACCAGAAAATATTCTGCCTAAAAAGGAGGCTGGAAAAAAAAAAAAGTAGGCTGGAAAGTCCCCAGAGGAAAAGGACAAGAATTTTTGGCCTCAGCACTGAGAGTTTTCATAATTTCCATAACATATTGGTCATTTTCATAGGTTTATACTTTTTTTTTGCAAAATTTCCTCATCGGGAACATTCTCCTTCAGATGTTCTGACTTTTCTCTGTCTGACATTAAGAGGACGGGGAGGGAATTCTCTGATACGTTTCCTGGGCATCTTGGGCACCACCGCATGCTCATTCAATTGAACATTCAGAGCATTCAGTGAGGATCCCTGATAGACAGTTGCCAGGGGCTAATCGAGGCTGGGAAGAAATAGATAAAAATCCCCCTTTGTGGAACATGGATTTCATAGAAAATGTAATTTAATCCTGGTAACAGGCTTAGTAGACCATTGTTATTATCCCCATTTTTTAAAGAGGAGACCAAGGCTATGACGAGGTTAAGGGCCCTGCAGCAAGCTCATGTAATTGGAAGAGCCAAGATTCCATCCCCAGTCGGCCCGAATTGGGGGTCTTTCCTGCAGTTGTCCCGCACGACAGTTTCCTGTGCCTGAAATGGTGAAGACGTGTATGGATGGCCTTTCCCAAAGCAGCTAATACAATAAACAAAGATCCATGAGCTCATGTCTCCGTGCAACCAGTATCTCTGGAGCTGGGGACACAGACAAGACTAGATTGGATGGGGGCGGGAGGGATGCAGACAATAAACAGATGAACACATGTGTTTTGCTCTCACGTGATATAAGATGTGCTAGAATTTCAGATAGTGATGAAGGCTCTAAAAAGTAAGGAAGGTACAGGGACATTCACTGACGTGGCAGGAGGTGTTTTTATGTGTGGTGGAAACAGAAGACCTCTCTTAAAAGGACATATTTGGGCAGAGACCTGGATGAAGTATGAGACCAGGCTATGACATTGCACTGGGGGGAGGGGGGGACGGGGAAGGCACCAGGTAGAGGAAATGAGGCACTGAGGGGTGAACAAACTTTCCATGTTTAAGGACCAGCAAGGAGGTGAGAGTTGCTTGAGTGGGGTGAGTAGGGATTTGGGGAGGACAGTGGAGGATAAGGTTAGAGCACCTTCCTTCTATCTTAGGCCTGTCCTGACTTGTGCAGTAGGAGCTTTGAGTTCTATTCTAAGTGTAATGGGAATACAAAATAGAGCTTTAAGCAGAGGAATTATGTTATTTATATCTTACAAAGGGATCTTCTAATAAAGGGATTTTTCGTCAGGAAACCCTGACCAGTTCCAACTGGATCCTTGCCAGACAACTGAGTCCTTTCCCAAACTGCTTCCTCAAATAATTTGGAGGCATCCAATCTCAAAAGCTTTTTGAGGGTTTAATAGAAGGAAACACGACTAAAGGGTTGAACAATAAACTTCCTGGGGAGGAAAGTCTGAAGAGTTTTTTTCCTGCTTCATTGAGACACAGTTGCCCGATATCCCTGTGAAAGCATGAGGGGTCCAGTGTGTTGATCTGATACGCTTCTATACGGCTGTAACATTAGCTGACATCCCCATCACATCACTTAATTTCTCTCTCTTTTTTGTGGTGAGAACATTGAAGAGGTACCTCTTAGCAATTTTCAAGTATATGACACAGTGTTACTAACTATAATCGCCAGAGTGTACACTAGATCCTCAGAACTTACCTTGTATCTGGTATTCTGAACCCTTTGACCAATATCTCCTCATTTCCCTCCCTTCCCAGCCACCAGTAGCCACCTCTCTACCCTCTGTCTATGAATTTGGCTTTTTTAGACTCCACATGTAAGTGATACCATATGGTGTTTTTTTATCTGACTGATTTCACTTGGCATAATCTCCTCAAGGTCCACTTATGTGGTTGCAAATGGCAGGATTTCCTTGCTTCTCGGGGCTTTTATCACACCACATCTTCTTTATCCATTCATGCACTGATGGACATTTAGGTTGTTTCCATAAATGTCTGTGAATAATGCTACAAAGGCTTTACGTTTTTATTTCCTAACAAAAATGGGAGGAAGTTTCTGCAGGAGCATCTGTGGTTAGGCATGGCAGGGAGGCCAGGATGCGTCCGTGTTTGGCCCAGTGGTCAGACTCTTCGGAGAGAGCGCTCCAGGTAGATGCTGCAGAAGCTCTTTTAGCAAAGGCATCTGGGAAACATGGGGCTGTAAGCTGTGCCTCTGCCCAGATGGGCAGTATTGGCGCCTAGCTCTGGAGAACTTGGTGAACACGAGTGTGAACACCTTTGGGGCGCTTTCCAGAGGGCTGAGGTATTGCCAGAGTTGGATGGGGCAATCCGTACTGACGATGATGATGACCGATGTGCTTTCATCTGGAGGCAGACAGGGGAGTGAGACCTGGAAACAATGAGACATAAATCAGATATTGCCTCGATTCTACTTTAATTGTAAAATGCGATTTTTCCTAAATAACAGCTCTTTTGCCAGGGTGTTGGGGGGGGCAAGTCCACACAGCTACATTAGACGTCCACACCAGTTTTAGGAGATACCCTGATTGCACAAACTTGAAAATGTGGAGGGAAAAAACATTCCTTAGAACCAAGGAAATAGGGCAATAAGATGGTATATATTATAATGTGGTTTACCAAATATAATGGCATATTTCACTGGTATCAACTCAGTTGCATCACTTTGTAACAACTTTGTAACCCGAATTTGTCTCTTGGCTCTTCAGTGGCTGTAAGTTACTGAAGGATTTGGTTAAGCTCCCTGCACCTCAATTTCCTTTTTGGTAAGCTGAGATCATAATGATTAATTGAGCATCAGAAGAGAGAATTCTTGTAAAGCACTTAGCATACTGAATGGCACACTGTAAGGGCCCTAGACTATTATGATTTATAATAAGAAATGTATGTGCGGTCTTTGTTTCTGGCACAGAGCACCTAAAACCTTCGGCATTGCCTAAGTAATGAGAGCAATAAAGATGTCTTTTGTTATGTTAATTAGGTGACTTTTGGCTCCCGATTAAGGGTGGGGCTGGTTGCCAGGAAAACCAACCACGTGATTAGAGGGTTGGAACTTTCAGCCTCACCCCTACCTCCCACCTCCAGAGGGGAGAGACTGGAGGTTGAATCAGTTGCCAATGGCCAGTGATTTAATCAACCACACCTGTGCAATGAAGCCTCCATAAAAACCCCAAACGGCTTGGTTCAGAGAGCTTCTGGGTGGATGAGCTTGCAGAGATTTGGAGGGAAGTGGTGTGCCCGGGGAGAGCATGGTAGCTCCTCTCCTTTCTCCATACCTTTCCCTATGCCTCTCTGCTCCTGAGATAGATCCTTTCATAATCAACTGGTGATCGAGTATCATAGTAAAATGTTTCTGAGTTGTAGGAGCTGCTCTAGCAAATTAAGGTAGCCCAAGAAGGGGGTCGTGAGAACCTCTGATGTCTGCCACGTAACAACCTGGACTTGGGGCTGGCATCTGAAGTCCAGGGTTGGGGTTGTAGGAACCCCCAGTCTGTAGCCAGGTGGTCAGAAGCACAGGGGACAGCCTGGGCTTGTAACTGGTGTCTAAAGTGGCAGAGTGAGCCCTTCACCTCTGGAACCTGCTGCTCTCTGCAGGTGGATACTGTCAGAATTGAGTTGAAGTCTCCTTGAACACCCTTCTGGTGTCCCTGAATCATTTGTTGGCATTGTGGGAACCCCTCCCCCCCCCAGGCATTGGAATTGGGTCCAGGACCCAAAAGAGGTAGAAAATGCTAGTTATTATTTTGTTTCTGTGTAGCAGAGAAGTGAAGTTTTACTAAATACCAAATTACAATTTAAAAGGAACATTAACATTTGTAGAAGGATAGCTAGGCTGGGGAAGGATCTATTAACCTAATACAAATAATTTCTGAGAAGGTGGGAATAATTTGCTGTGAATAAAGCGGGACGTGGATTGGTGAAGAAACAAGGCATAATTGGTAGCTGCAAAGGTGAAGTGTTGTCATGTATATAAAATGGGGAACAGATTTGTGGTGTAAAAAACCTCGATTTTTGGAAGATAAGCATTCTCATGCATTCAGGACTAGGAATTTTAAAATGTACAAAACTTTCTACATTCTTCCCCAGACCAGGCTCTGCTGGCTCATGTCTGGTCACCACTGCTTTGTCGGATGGACCACACACATACTGCTTCTCTTTGCTCTTGCTCATTTTCAGCTTTGCTGTGTATTGCTTGGAGCAAGAATGAGACTGAGGTCAGTGCCTTGGAAATTGGAAACCGGCCTAATGCTAGTAGGATTGGCTCCTTGGTTGTTTCAGTGGCTTTCCTCACGCTTTTATGTTGGGCCTCTTTTCTGGTGATGGTTATTAGGACGAGGTTGAGGATGTCTCCGGAGGAACACATTGAGTCCCGGCTGAAGCCAGCTGAGTTTTTGTGCTCGTAATCACCACAAATAGAACCTGAGAAACTTCCCTTTAGTCTCTCACACTTCAAGCTCCTTATCTGTAGAAAGAAATGAATAAAATACCTCCTGTAGAAGAGCGGTTTTCATTTAGGTCTGTTATCAGTTTGACACCACGCTGGAGTGAATGGGCGTGAGAGAGGAAGATCCTGGAGTGAGGAGGATGAGTATCGCGATGCCAAGATCACCGGGGTATTGCATGCGGCCTCTGGTGTAGGGTTATCCCTTGTGACTGATGGTGAACACTGAATCTTACTCCTCAAATGCGAACCATGGGCCAGGCAGCCTAGAGATGCTCTGTGGCAGAGCGCTGACTTAGTCTGTGTCTTTAATAAGCCTGACCCAAATGTGGCGTTAATAAAGGGCTCTGTGTGAAACTGACCGAGAATAGTTTCTTGATAGTCGTGTATCTCCCTTGGTCACGTTAATGACTGTGTTTAACGCGCAAGTTGGTATGTAAGTGTTGCATTCCTGGGATGGGAACAGGCGCAGGTTTAAGGAGCTTCCAGAACAAAAATAAGGGCAAGCACAAAAGCAAGACAGAAGCATTACCAACCTCGGGCCTGGGACCCAGAAGCTTGATTATAATCTGCTGCACTATTTCTGTGCTTTTGGCCAAGTGAGTTTTGTTGCTGAGGGCAAGTATGTTTGCAAGACTGCGAGGATGCACACTGTGCGCTAGGAGCTGAGGGTCATTTTCTATGAGCCAGATGGGAGTCAGTGATATGGTCTCCCCCAGCTGCGGAAGCAATGGTCTTAACAGTGTTCCTGAGCTACAGAAGCATCTCCTCATTACTGTGTGCAATTAATTACATGCCACCAGCTTATTGTTTGCTATAAATAGCCACAGATTTGTCTTCATTTACATTTTAGAAGGCTTACTCTTTGCCCAACAAAGCATCATTTTTCATTGGAATGTGTGTTGGAGAGAGCTCTAAGGGAGATGTGGCAAAATCCTGGCGAGTCTCTGGTATTTTAAAACAGTAACTCTGGATTATCAAGGGTTTCCTATATTGTAATCATTAGGAATCTCTCTCTCTCTCTCTTTTTTTTTTAGATTTTATTTTATTATTTTTGAGAGAGACAGAGAGACAGAGAGCGCACAAGCAGGGGGAGGGGTAGGCAGAGGGAGCAGCACGCAGAGGGAGAAGCAGGCTTCCCGCTGAGCAGGGAGCCTGATTGGGGGGGGGGGGCTCGATCCCAGGACCCTGGAATTATGACCTGAGCCAAAGGCAGATGCTTAACTGATGAGCCACCCAGGCGCCCAGGAATCTCTTTTATTTCTTCTCTCCATCAAGCATACCATGTTTTGAAAATTGTTGTATATCAAGCTGTACGCACGAAGTAAAATTTCTTCCCATTTTAATTAATAATAGCAGCCGTAACTCACAAGTTCTGATCAGTTATTAAAATTATCACTAAGAAAGAAAAAAAGAGTGATGTTTTAGTTAGGGTCTTGTTGACGTTTTAGACATAAAGTGTAATTTCCATGAATTATTCTTTGAAAATAGTGAAAAACAGTTCTCCAGCTTTTATTAATGCCTTCCTGGGCCCCTAGGAGTCCAGGCAGTTTAGACTACAGGCAACTCTGAATAACCAGTGTTGTAGCATCACATAGCTTTTATGTGATTATTCATTATTAATGTTAATTACACTTATAATTTCTACTTTTATACAGAATTTTCTTGTTGTCTTATTTAACTCATCAGAATAATTTCTTCAGGTAAATATTTTGTTCCCATAATAGGAAGAAACTGTGAGTCCGAGAATACAAATGACTCGACCAATAGCATGTAGATTTTCTGACACTGCAGCTTCAAAGTCAGGTTCAAGGCTCCTTTTCAAACATTTTGGTCGTGTACATTCTAGAAGTTTTGAACAGCTCTGCACCCCTTCATGCATTTTTCAGTGCAGGAAGCGGCTCTGTAAAATTTAAGTGGTTATATAAAACTTTTCATCACAAGTTTCAAGAGTTACAAATGTAAAGTTTCCAGCATATTGTAGATGTTTCCATTTTAACTAGAAAGCCATTACAGCGGTCTTCTGAATGCATCTGATAGTATATTGTGATTGTGATTATTATCCATTTGCCAAACGCATGGACAAGCTCTTTTTTAATAATCACAAACTACTGGGACGCCGGGTGGCTCAGTCAGTTAAGCGTCTGCTTTTGGCTCAGGTCATGATCCCAGGGTCCTGGGATCGAGTCCCATGTCTGAGGTCTGTGCTCAGCGGGGAGTCTGCATCTCCCTCTGCCCCTCCCCCTGCTTGTGCTCTCTCTCTCTCTCTCTCTCTCACAAATAAATAAAATCTTTTTTAAAAAATCACAAATTATACATCACTCTTTTCTTTAGACTTGTGTTTTTATTCCATTTACCCATAGAATATTATTGTAAAGTTTTTATACTCAAACACATTTTATTAATCAGAACATTTTATGTCTTTGCAAACAAAATATACTTGATTCTCATTATTTGTTGATTCTGTGTTTGCAAATTCACTTCCTCACTAAAATTTATTTGTAAGCCCCACACCAATACTTGTGGCACTTTTCGCCATCACAGAGGAGTGAAAAATTTGACTTACCCGTGGTGCATGTTTCCAGCTGAGGCTGAAGGAGATGGTGCTCTGCCTTCTTGTTTCCCCTCTCATGTTATAAACAAAGGTCTTTTTTCTCAGTCTGTTTAGTTGCCACATTTTTCATATTTTTGTGCTTCTTTTTTTTTTGGTGATTTCCCTGTTTAAAATAGCTTCCAAGTGTAATGCAAAAGTGCTGTCTAGTGTTTCTAAACTCACAAACACTGTGCTATGCCCTCATGGGGAGTATAGATGTGTTCAATAGGCTTTATCCAAGCGTGAGTTGGCTGTTGGCATGAGTTCAATGTTAATGAATCAACAATATATATTAAATAATATATTTTTAAAGGAAAACAACCAAAAAAAGTTATATGTTGTTCAGTTGATGAAAATGTTGTGACCAGAGGCTCATAGGAACCTAACTGGATTTCTCCTTGGAGCAATGGTTTAGCATTTGCTAATTCAGTGTTCCTAGCAAATTTATAGACCATGAATAACACAAGTAATGAGAATTGACTGTACAGATATAATTTTAAAGTATTTTAAAAATACTTTATAATCAGAAGCTCTAAGTGTTAATATATTTTTTCTGTACTGACCTATCATTAAAATTATTTTTAATACGTAATTTATTAACATACACATATATACTGCACTTATTAAGTCAGTTTTATAGTGTGGGCAATTAAGAAAAAACAGAGGACTGTCAAGAGAAAAAGAAAGATGGAATGAGTGAGATAGAGGAATTATACCATTTATTTTTTACCATGTGCCAGGAAAAGAAAGGAATTAAAAACAGGGAAGAGAGATGGAGGAAGAGAAAGAGAATCAGAGGATGAATGAAGAGAGAAGAGGGTAGAACCAAGGGGCCAGGGGAAAAGAAAAGGGATTTTACTATATATTCAGGGAGAGTGAAATGTGGAAGAATTACACCTACCTGCAAAATGGAAGTCAGTGGGAATACACACACACACACACACACACACACACACACATACACGTCAAAGATGTCTAAAATGTATAAATCAAAATTCTCATTCATTTTTTAAAAAAACAGAAAGCCTTAATTTTTATCACTTTATTGAAATATGTCATATACTATACAATTCGCTTGAAGTATACAATTCAACCCTAAAAGACCTCCTACCCATAAGCAGTCAGTCCCTTTCCCCTCCCCCACCCTGGTCCTAGGCAATGTTAATCTACTTTCTATCTCTATAAATTTGCCTGTTTTGGACACTTCATCTAAATGCATTCATACACTATGTGATCTTCTGTGACCTACTTTTTTCTCTTCCACTCTATTGAAGTTATAATCGACAAATAAGAATTTTGTATATTTAAGATAATTTAAGGTAATGTTCTGGTATGCATATACATTGTAAAATGATTACCACAATCAAGCTAATTAACATATCCATCACCTCACAAAGTTAAGGGGTTTTCTTGGTATGTATGGTGAGAACACTTAAGATCAACTCTTGTAGCAAATTTCGAGTATACGATACAGTGTTATTAACTATAGTTACCGGACTGTTTATTAACTCTCCAGAACAACATTTAGTTAATCGATTCATTGGTCTATGGAAGTGAATGTCCAATAGTGTTATTTGGGATAAAATTTAGTGAGGAGAAGTTTATGGGAATTATATCATCCAGTGGAAAAGAAGTGTTAGAAGCTGTACAACTTTGTGTTTATGATTTGTCTTATTTTAAGAAATCCTCCAAAGGATAATTAAATGCGTCAAGCTGGTAAAAAAGAATCTTTATATTCCAAAATTATTCTTTCTTCAGCAGAGCTTTTTTGGTGGGTACCTTTTAAAGTATGGATGCTTAGTACATTTATACATGAATTATCAATTAGAAATAAAACATCTGTGAAAATGTATGATTAAGTATGTCATTTAATTCGTATGAAAATATTACCCAACCTACAAAGTAATTGAGTATATTATAAGAACCTATTTTAGTACGTTAAATTAAAGTGTCTCTGCTTCTCCAAGGTTGTGTCATTTATATTTAGCTACATATGTTTCCTTTTAAAGTTAAATGAAATGGTAATATATGAAATGGGTTCTTGGACTGTGTGTTATTATATTGTCTCAATGGTGCAGTAAATCAAATGCTGGGCAATATTAAAGTATGTTCATAACTCACGTTATCCTCATGCTTGAATTTGCAGGCCACCTTGACACAGATCCAAATATAAATAATTTTGTAAATTACTGAAGTACCTGATTTAATCACATTCAGTTATATGGTCATGTATGAGTAAATCTCATTCTGATAATTATATATGAGTAATCATGATATTCAGAATCATAGTGTGGTTAACTATCTAAATTAGATAGAAAGAAATATCTATTTTGGATTGCATAGAACAAGTTTCATTTAGCATTGAAAGGTCAGGCTGAAGACATTTTTAAATGGCACTTCCAAAAACTGTAGCGCTTTTATTGCCAAAAGACAGTAAAAAATGCATTTCTCCACATAATTTTGAATGCAAAAAAGGAAATCAAAGAAGTAAGTTTCAGTTTCATCTTTTAGCTGAATGTCACTGATCAGCAGGAATCTTTGCCCCAAACTGTCACTCCAAAGTTATAATGGTTGGAGAGATGGTAGACCAACACATTTCTGGTCTTTTTGAATGTTTTAACTTTCCTTATCTAGTTCCTGGAGATGCCTTTTGGGCTGACTTTTGGTTTGCTGAGCCCAAAACCAAAAAGTTACATGAAGACTTGTTTTGAGACTGGTCTTCTGTGAAAACAGTTATACTGTGAGAAGTGGTTTGTTCAAGGAATCCACAATAGTTAATAGACACCCGTGAATGTCTCTATTGCCTAGCTCACTCACTTTTTCCAATCACTTTTAGCCCAGTTTCTTTTGGCTTAAACATAACTTATGCCTACCGTTTCAAAAACACAATAGGACAGTGAGAGCCTTTAGCCACAGTTTGCTAGACTACCACAAGATGGGGCTAAATTATAAGGAAGCTGGCTAACTTTGGGCTCTGTGAGAGCAAGCAGCTGCCTAATTTTATTTTTGCGTCGGTGCTGCGGTTGGGAAGGGAGGATGAGTTTATAACAATGTAAAGGTTACAAATTTTAACTAGCAATTGAAATATTTTAAAAAACAACTCTGGAAGAAGTATTTCTTCTTTCCAAATGATCTTGATTTTAGTGGATGTATATAATTTTTTCTTGCCAAATAATGAGTTTGAGTTTTTGCATTTACTATATAGATACCCTGAATTATTGTACTGATTATGCATCTTCATGTATAGCATAAAATGGTACTTCTAAAGAGATCTTTTATAGCCTTCCTTAAGATAAAATACCTCGTCCTAGCTTTCTTTCCCCATTCCTTCTCTTTCCTCCCTCTCCCTTCCTATCCCTCCTCCTCCCACTCCTCCTTTTTCTGTCTCCTTTTCCATCTGTCTCCCATTTTTACCAGATGACTAATATGCTAAGGATGTTTTTTTCATTTCCTATATCTCCTCCCACCACTGTGAATGAAAAGGCTGAGCTAGCCATGCTCAGATAGACCTGAAGGGGTTCTCTGGGTCAGAAGGAGCATGCATTGGAAGGATTTGGGGTCTGCTCTTATGTGCCCAATGTCAATGAAAATTAAATTATATTGATAATCATTCATTAATCAACTATTCATTGAACACTGACTCTTAGCTAGGTAGTATCCTATATGTTAAATATGCATTAGTTATTAAGTATATGTAAATTAATTATAGGTATTAAGTATATATTAAATTAATAAGACAGACATGAGTTCTTTTATCATCAAGTTTTTATAAATGCACGATAAATTTTCAGTTTGATGACTTCTGAAGAATATATTTATCTGTGGGGCCAACAATCCAAGTCCAGATACAAACATTTCATCCCCTTAGGAAGTCCCCTCATGTCCCTTCGATCTATTTTAAGGCATTTCCCCCTGACCACCCCCTGCCTACAGCAACCATCCTGATTTCTATCCCTATAGATTAGCCTGGCCTCTTCTTGAACTTCATAGAAATAGCATGTGCTTTTTTGATATGTGACTTGTTTCACTCAGCATAGCATTTTTGAAGTTTATCCATGTTGTTGAGTGAATCAATAATGTGAGTTTTTATTGTAATGTTCTGTTGTGTAAGTATACCACAAATTGCTTGTCCATTCTACTGCTGATGGATATTTTAGTTGCTTATGGTATTTGACTATCACAAAAAAGGATGCTATGAACATTCTTGTACACATCTTTTGCAGACATATACTTCGATTTCTTGTGGCTAAATATCTGAAAATGGAATTGCTGGGTTGTAGAATAGGTATATTTTTAACTCTATAAGAAATTGCCAAATAGTCTTCCAAGGTGTCTATACCATTTTATACTCTCAACAATAATATGAGAAATTTCCAGTTGCTCCATGTCCTCACCAACATTAAGTAGAGCCAGTTGTGATTTTAGCCACACTAGGGGGTATAAAGTAGCATTTCACTGTGAAGATGCGCACATAAGTCAATTGCTAACCATACTACCATAGCCATGGAGGGCGTGGTGGGGAAACTTGGGAGGTTAAGAGTGAAAAGAGGAATCTTGTAGAGAAAAAACAAAGTAGCATTGGGATGAGATTATAGGTAAGAGGGGATAGATGATCCAAGTCCTTCAATTTGAGCAGCTAAGTAAGAGTCACTGAAAGTGCAGGTAGGTGCAAGGAGAGATATCACCTACGTGGTACGTTTAGCTCTGTGTAGCCCAACTGGTAGTTTAAACTTTACAAAGTGTCTACATGATGGTGGAACATTCGAGTTATGACAGCCCAGAACCTCTTCTTCGTCTTATTCATATGGTACCTTAAAATGCTGGTTATACTCTGTTAGAGTAACTAAGCCTAGTCATAGAAGATGTTTCATCCTGAAGAGTGTATCCTAATATTAAATATACTCTTCACACTTTGCCCTTTACACAGCCTCACTTACAGATGGGATATTCTCTTTTGAAATAGTCTTTTAATCATAGCCGGAGAGGGGCTTTTTCTAGATCTCATAGTAAGATAAACATAATGCCTACTTAAAGTAGAATACAGAATTTATTGCTACCATAGGTCATCAAAACATTTTGGCGGACTTTTATTGGTCGTAGATATGATGGAGTTAATATATTTAGATCTTGGCATTAAAAAAAATCACTTATCACTGTACTTACATTTCACCATCTCAAATGTTAAATTCTGAATTTTAAAACTTGCCAACGAACTTTATAAAAAATAAACATTTGGGGTGTCTGGGTGGCTCAATCGGTTGATCAATTGACTCTTGATCTCAGCTCAGGTCTTGATCCCAGAGTCATGGGTTCAGGCCCTGCGTGGAGCCTACTTAAAAAACAATAAAATAAAATAAAAAATAAACATTTACTTTGGGATAATTTTGGATTTATAGAAAAGTTATGAAGATAATACAAGAATCCCATATACCCTTCACCCAGATTGCCCTAATGTTAAAAACTTACATAATCATGGTGCAATTGTTAAAAGTAAGAAATTAACATTGATGCTTTACTGCTACTAAACTTCAGACTCTATAGTAGAGCATGCGACTCTTGATCTTGGGGTGGAAGTTCAAGCCCCATGTTGGATGTAGAGATTACTTAAAAATAAAACTAAAAAAAAAAAATAAAAGAAACTTCAGACTTTATTTCGATTTCACCAGTTTTTCCACTAATGTCCTTTTTTTGTTCCAGGATCCAATCCAGAATATCACATTGCATTTAGTTGTCATGTATCCTTAGATTCCCCAGATTTGTGACAATTTCTTAGTCTCTGCTTGTTTTTCATGATCTTGATAGTTTTAAAGAGTCCTGATCAAATATTTTGTAGAACGTCCCTCAGTTTGGGTTGTCTGATGTTTTCCACATGATTAGGCAAGGATTATGGTTTGGGGGGACAAATATCACAGAGGTCCAGTGTCCTCGTCATATCATTTCAGAGATAGATGATATCAATGTGACTTAACACTGGTGATTGATATTGAGCTTGGTCGCTTGGACGAGGTGGTATCTGTCATATTTCTCCATGTGAAGTTCCTGTTTTTCCCTTTTCATACTCTGTTCTTTGGAAGTGGGTCATTAAACTCAGTCCACACTCAACACATGTGTACCTATGGTAGAGGTTGTGGAGGATGGACATTAAGTTTCATCTTGTGCAGCGAGCGAAGATCTACTTATATTATCTGGAATTTTTCTGTAAAGAAAATGTATTTTCTCTCCATTTATTTATTTATTCAATAATTTATATCAGTATGGACCATCAGTGTTTATTTTATACTTTGGGTTATAGTCTAAAAATACATTTTTCTTCAAATTCATCTGGTGTTGGTCATTGGGAGCTATTTTAGGTTGGCTCCAGTGTTCTTTTGACCTACATATCCCCTATTTATTTCCCTTTTCAGTGCTTTTTTCTTTTTGGCACTGGAAGATGCTCTAGAATCATCTTGTTTTTTCTTCCATAGCAGCCCTAGAATCAGTTATTTCTTCAAGGATCCTTAGTTCCATTATTGGAAAATTGTATTTAGAGCATTAAGATCTGAGCACTGGGTGTGCGTATTGGTACTGAAGTATCACAACCTCTAGGCTCTCGCTGAGGACAGAGCTAGGGAACATGTGTACATAGACTAAAAAATGTATAAACATCTCTCTGTAGTCTATCAATCATCTATCTATCTAATCTATCTCCTTATCCATGCATCCGACCATCCAGAACATTAGTTCATACTGACGTCTCTGACTCTAATCAAGTACCACAGAGTTTATCCTAGACTACGCTCCCCCCATGACTGCTATTTGTAATTTCTTTCTCTGATAGTGAGAAACCTAGATCCTATTTATCTAGCATTTATTTGCTTATTTTTTTCAATCCTAGTAGGCATAAAAAATAGTTTCAGAATATTAACTGATACTCCTATGAGAAACAAATTCACTGACTAGTGTGCTGTGTTTATGTACAGTTTTTTTTTTTTTTTAAAGATTTTTATTTATTTATTTGAGAGAGAGAGAGAGCGAGCGAGAGAGCACAAGCAGGGGGAGCGGCTGCAGAGGGAGAGGGAGAAGCAGACTCCCCGCTGAGCAGGGAGCCCGATGTGGGGCTCCATCCCAGGACCCTGGGATCATGACCTGAGCTGAAGGCAGAAGCTTAACTGACTGAGCCACCCGGGCATCCCTGTAAAAACGCTGTTTTGTTACTTAGGTAAACTTTCTTCACCTCTACTGCCTTCAGTGAGGTTATGTCATACACTTTTATTATAAGTAATTCATTATGCCAATCATCTTTTGTATCAAAATGCTTATTCTTTCCTCTCTTGCTCTTCTTTTGTTTAGTACTCTATGTGTGCTGGTATATAGGTGCCCTTTATATTTTCAAGAGAGTTTAGTAGCCAAAGTAGAGTTTTCATGGGTAGAGTAGCTAGATATGAATTTGAGGACTGACTCCCATACTTAAACTTCTCTGTGGAATTTAAGTTATAATACGGACTTTTCCTTCACAGAAGCAGAACGTTTCTCAATGGCTTGGGAAATACCTGGGCTGGAAATACAGTGGGCGGTGCCAATGTTACGAAAGGCACAAGACTGATGGAAAATACACACCCTGTGGCCACAGGGTGCAGAGCTTCTTTTGGCTGACGCAGGTGCTAGAGCGTCTTTTGGCGGACGCAGGTGCTAGAGCTT
>NW_022589741.1:4571349-4587076 GCF_004348235.1 Phoca vitulina | reverse complement strand
TCTTTTGGCGGACGCAGGTGCTAGAGGCTTGACAAATCACTGATAGAGAGTTGGGCTAATTTTTCAGACGACTGAATTATATTTTGATGTTTATTTTTTCAAAACAGAATTTATTACTTTTAAGCTCTCCTTCTCTTTTAAGATCTTAACCTGAAAACTATCTCTACCACAAGTACTTCTTCCACTAATCCTATCATTATTTGCCATCTTTTATCTTTTTTTATGTTTCCAGATTTGACTCTTTTTTTCTTTACCTAATAAGTCCTAATATTTTCACCACTAAAAAAAAATCTCATAGAATAAAGCTAGAAATAAAACCTTACTTACATACCCGAACCTATTTTCCACTTTCCACCAGCTATCCATCTAGCTGGTTAAACTGATCATAGTCCCCTGATCTTGCTCCAGTGATGTTTACTAATGTTGAGGTCTTTGAGACATTCACTTATTTCTTCTTCTCCTTTCAGAGTGAATTTCGGGCATCTGGGGGTCTTATTCCCCATCAGTGTTTTTGTTGTTGTTATTGTTGCTGCCTGAATGTTTTTTTTTTTTTTCCTATGCATTTTTCTATACTGTAGGGCTTTGTTCTTGTTTCTTTTTGTTTTGTTTTTTCTCTTCCTTCTACAGATTCTTATCCTGTATGTGTTCAAATTCCTCGGCCATCCTATAGTATTTGACTGGATACCCAAGACCTTTACTGGTTGAGTATCACTTGTCAGAGTAGTTGGGGGATATACATTTGTCCATATAAAAAATTATTAGTAGACCACTCTGCCATGTTTGACTGTTTTGTCCTCCATTC
Source organism: Phoca vitulina (assembly GCF_004348235.1). Classification (NCBI taxonomy): domain Eukaryota; kingdom Metazoa; phylum Chordata; class Mammalia; order Carnivora; family Phocidae; genus Phoca; species Phoca vitulina. The sequence continues at coordinate 4,586,274 of NW_022589741.1, read as the reverse complement.
CTAAAATTCTGTGAGTTGACATTCTCTTGATTTTTTCTGGCCCTTGTCTGATCAATTTTCCTCTTTCTCCTCTGAGGGCTGTTCTTAGAATGTGGTGTTGCTCAAGTATTTTTGTTTCTATTTTCCCAGTAATCTCTCCCTGTGTTGGTTTCCATATTGCTGATGTAACAAATTAACAACAAACTTAGGGGCTTAAAACAGCACAAATTCGGGGTGCCTGGGTGGCTCAGTTGGTTAAGCGTCTGCCTTTGGCTCAGGTCATGATTTCAGGGTCCTGGGATCAAGGAATCCCACCTCAGTGGGCTCCCTGATCAGCGGGGAGTCTGCTTCTCCCTCTTCTTCTGCCCTGCCCCCCCCCCCCACACTCGTGCTCATTTTCTCTCTTTCTCTCTCAGATAAAAAACAAATAAACAAAAACCAGCACAGATTCCTTGGGAGTGGAGTGGGGGGCATTATTCAGCCTACCACAGTCTTATCAGTTGCCTTTATTCTTATGGTGTTGATTAAAACCCAAATGCTAATGATTCCCATATCTGCATCTCCTATCCTGCTCACTCTCCTGCATTCAAGATCCGTATATCTCACTGCTTGCTAGACATTTTCATCTGAGTCTATTTCCAATTCAATTATAAGGAAGAGACCTTATCATCTTTACCAGACCATGTCCTCTTCCTGTGTTCTCTGTATCAGTTGACAGTCTCCAAAACTGAAACATGGGGTCATTCTTAAATCTCAGCCCTCTCTCACTTCCTATATTAAATCAGCCACTGTGTCCTAACTTCTCTATATTTATCTAATCTTTCCACTCTAATTCATTCTTATATTCAATTATCAGTTTCCTCATTTGCAAAATGGAATGACAGTGTGTAATTCTTTTTTTTAGGAAAGATTTATTTATTTTATTTGAGAGAGAGAAAACTCGAGGAGGGGGAGGGGCAGAGGGGAAGGGAGAGAGAATCTCCAGCAGATTCCCCACTGAGCGCAGAGCCTGACAAGGGGCTCGATCCCATGACCCCGAGATCATGACCTGAGATGAAACCAATGTGATGCTTAACAGACTGAGCCACCCAGGTGCCCCTAGTGTGTAATTCTTATAGGCATTATTATGCCACCTTTACACTGAAAGAAATTGAAGCATAGGGAGACGAGGACCTTGTGTAATGTTACCTAGTGAGAGAGGTGGGATTTAACCATGGGGTCCAGCTTCTTCTACAGCTCTAGTTAAATTCCTCATATCTTTTCTGGGTTACTCCAATAGCCTCTGAACCGTTTTCCTTGATAACAGTTTAGGCTCTTCAAGGCTCTTCTTCACAGAGTCACATGATCTTTTTAATATGCAAATGTGACTCCTCAATGAGATACACAAGACTCCCTGTGATCTGGGACCGCTCTTCCTCTCATTACCATATCCTGCCCAGCCCTGCTTTTACTCCACACTCCAGCAACTCTGAGCTCCTTGTATTTCTTGACGCACACATGTTGTTCTCGAGTTTGTGCCTTTCCTCTGGTTAGCTCGCTGCCTAGGATACTCTGCCCTTGAACACCTCTGCCTTCAAAGTCCCGTTTATTCTGTGAAATTCAGCTTAGACATCTTCATCTTCAAGAATGCATTTAAACTTTCTTTTCTTCTATGTTTGTATTAGGTACTTCTCTGTATCCTATGTGTATCTCCATTATTAAACTTGCCATTAAAAATTGTTTGTCATTTTTTATGTCTATTTCTTCCAAGGAGGTTTTTTTGTTGTTGCTGTTTTGTTTTTTTTTTTCCTTTTTAAACTCAATTGCTGGGTCCTTGAAGAAAAAGACTGTGTTATACTCCTTTCTCTTTATAACACCTAGTATAGCGCCTGACACAAAATATGAATAAATGCTTGTAGAGGAAGGAATGAATCAACAGATGTATGTTAGTTTTATTATTATTTTCTCAATAAAACCAGAAACAGTCCATGTGTTTTCTGCATGAAGCCATTATCTCTAAGTCTTTAAATAATAATAGTAGTAAAGGCAATTACCATGCTGGAGAAAAGGAAACTTAATTCCATTCTTGATATGGATTCCTGTTTTTATAAGGAATTGTTTCACACAAAATAATAAAAATAAATCATGAAATTAATGTTAAATAGGAGGAAGAATGCTTTTATTACCCTTAAGAAAGTGTTTTTTATTTTTTTCCTGTTTAAATAAGTTGAAGGTATAACGAAGAGCAAATGTAAAGAACCTTTTTTCACGCAATTTATATTCCTCATAACTAACTAATGGTAGAAGTGAAATCTTTTCCTGTTTGTATATGTATCCATTCAAGCATGAAAGTATCAATAACTTGTTCCAAATGATCAGTTTACATAACAGAAATATGTCTCTTTTGTAGCTTAGGAACCGGGTAGGAATAACTTAGAGAAAAAGAAGAGCTTGTTTTTCTTTGTGACAAAATGTGTTACTTTGCTTTAGAGCATTGTAACTTGCCACGGCAGAATGCTAACTTGTCCCTGATTGCTGTATTCCAGAGCATTTGATTGTGACAATCTAACTTTGCCAGTGCTGATGTTTACTTAATTTTCAAGTGTATGAAGAATATTATGATCTATTTTATAAATTGACACAGTTTTTTTAGTGATGACTATTGACTTCCCTTTAAATCTGGCCAGATGGCACAGAAATTATGTCATTTGTATAATAAGAATAAATATATTGGTTTTATTGTTTTGTTTTGTTTTTGCTAATGGAAAGCTACCAACAGAAAGCAAACAGCAAAAGCAAAGGTGTTCATTTTTGAATTAGGACACCAAATAGAGCAAGAACAACTGAGGAAGAAATTCTGCTAAGATAACTGGAAATCAAGGACACTGAGCATCTATGACCTCATCAGCCTGGAGACAATTAATTTTATTATGGTTCATTACATAACGTCCTGGAAATACAAGTGTCGTGTAAACTAAGACAAATGAAGGAGCAATGAGAACCACGGATGGGGAGCAAGATGAGCATTTTCCTCTGGTCGCTTGAATGCTTTTGGTTTTGAAAGTACTTTAATTATCCTGTGGAAAGAACAGTTCGGAAGCAATTAATTGTGATATTTGGACAGGACATTTGCATTTATACTTGAGTCAAATTATTTGAAGAACTTTTTGAGGCACTTTTGAACAAAGTTGCAAATGGTGGCTACTTCCTTAAAATGGACAGTGTTTATGGGACATTTTGGGGATAACTCTTTTTCTTTTTAAAATTTTTATTTATTTATTTGAGAGAGAGAGAGAGCAGGAGCAGGGAGGAGGGGGAGAGAAAGAAGCAGACTCCCTGCTGAGCAGGGAGCCCCACAAGGGGGCTTGATCATCCCAGGGCTCAATAGGTGTCAGGGCTCCATCGACAGGGGGCTCCATCCCACTTGGGGTGCCATCCGGGACTCCAGGATCATGACCTGAGCCAAAGGCAGACCCCTAACCCACGGAGCCAGCCAGGCACCCGCTGAGATGACTCTTAATTTCATAACCACCTTTCACTTGTTTTCACACACACAAGTAATGAACACTCTCAGTTGTGCTGTCTCTGAGCAGAGATCCCAATTGTGAAAGTGCTCATTAATGTGTTCAGTGGCGCTGTTCCCTAAGATGTTCTTCTGCATGTTGAGCTCAGTTGGCAAACTTAACTAGTACGCATCAGTTTTCCTTCTAGACTGGTCATTTCAGACACAGCGTCTTCACTCCTGTTGGCCAGTATTTGTTCTAGATTTGTATTCATGCTGATTCCATGATATCTGCCCCACACCAGTTACCTTATAGTCATCTTGACAATCCCAGTATTCACAGGGCCATCTTTCTCTCTCTCTCTCTCTCTCCTCCTTCCTGCCTCTAGGACCTCCAGGACCTGGCTGACAATGTTTTCCAAATATAATTTGCACTGGCCCACTAACTGACAAGAAATTCCTGAGAGCCAATCTTTTCAGTTTGCATGATGAACATTCTCTTTCAGCTGAGGAAACCAAAGGCAGCAAGCTCACAATCTTTCTCTGATAGAAAAGGGAAATGTATTAGATTGAATGTGAGAGCACAATGTATTCGCTATGAAGCAAGGTGGGATTATTTTTCTTGACCAGTGTGGTTTAGAATCCTTTTCACTGAGTCAACCATGTGACTGTCTTAAGACACCAAATGATGGATTTTTGTGTTTGTCTGTGAAGTACAAGACAACACTGACCCTAACACAGGAGTGGGCACTTACTGGGTCTTTTAGGGGTTCCATTTTTTAAAACATGGTTTCTGTAGAGGGTAGCTGTTCCTCCTGTTGGTTTATTAATGACTGATGGGCTTTGAAAATTGGTCATTTTAGAGGATAGGAAGCTGAAATAGGAAGCTGATGTACTTTATCGGCTTGGATTATATTCTTGGGTCGTATCATAGGCAGATAATATATAGCAAGTGTGCGCCAAACTTGAGTGATATGGAAAATGGTTGTCTGAATGTGTGTGCATGTGTGTGTGTGTATTTGGAGGGGAGAGATCATGAAGAGATGACATACTGTAGTTTTAATCACATGCAGCCGATGTCTTGGACAACTGAGGCAGTCTGTTTTGCTGATTTATGTTCTTGGAAATAACGGAGTTTAGAGAGGAATGGGTAGCTGTATAACACTGTCTTAATGTCACTTCCCAGTCAAAAAGGTAAGTTTTCCAGTGCTTGCCAGAGAAAGTCCAGAGTAAGGTCCTTTCCAATCTGGTCTTTGTTTTCTTATTCCACTTCCCATGATCGCTCAGTATTTATTCTCCTCCCTTGTTTGAACGGTGTACACAACATACTCTCTCCTCCATGTCCAGTTCGTGCATTTCCATCTTTTCAGATGTTACCCATTCTTCAAAGGCCCATTCAAAGGTCTCATTCCCTTTATTTGGAAATAGGAGTTCATCTTTCTTTTTTTCTAAAATACTGTAACTTATTTTCCATAGGACCTCTAATCTGGTCCTATTTTGTACAGCCATTTAAGTTTTGATATTATTTAACATTTCCTTATGCTTTTAGAGTATAAATTCTTCAAAGGTGGGGACCATGTTTTGTCTTTATAATGTCCACTCTCCTTGGTTTAATAATGTACTTTAAGTTACTTGCATATGTTGAGTATGAATGGATATGGGTGAATTAACTTAGCCATAACGGGCATGTGCAACTGGATTAATGCAAGCCTATTTTTACTCCCTGAGAAAACCCAGATAACATCCTTTACAAATAATGAGCTAGCCTTTTTTTTTTTCCCTCTCCCCAAGGGAGTTTTTCTCAGAAACAGTCTTCTACAATAGAGCTATGAAATGAGATTTTACAGTGCTAAGAGCTCTACCTGTGATTAACTATGTGCCTTTGGACCATGGACAGGTCCCTCAATCTCTGAATACCTCCATTTCTCTATCAACAAATACAGTAAAGTTTCTTCTTCCCTCTGCTTGACAGCAGACGTTAGAGGGAATAATGAGCCCTACCTTTGCCTTTCTTGTTCTAGTCAAACAGAGAATAGTTACCAAGATTTCAGGGTCAGTTTTTAAAAAGAAAAAAACATTAAAAAGTATTTCATGAGATAATATTGTTCTGCTGAACCATTAGCATATACAGCTTTTGGTAAAAAATTATATGTATAAGGAATATCAAAAGCAAATATTTTATGTGTCTTTCCAAATTATTTTATTTCTTACTAGGTATTAAAAGCTTTAGTTGATAGACAATTAATGAGTTGAAATATTATACATTTTAAAATCATAGAATAATGTGCTATACATAAATCATACTTAAGGTAATAATCTGTACACAAACTTATTATAGCAGAAAATGACACTAAGATGCACAATTTTCATTTTTCATTTGTAAGCTCTTCATGTCTATTTACTCAGAGTCTGTAAATCGAGTTAAAAGGCAAGCTTTTTTGGGAACTTTGGAAGGGCTGAATCCTGGTTCCCAAACTGGGCAACAACAGGTCCCTGGATGCTGTGCCGAATGCACAGGGATGCAGGGGGAGATAATTAAACATTTGAGGGAAACACACCTATACTTAGCATCTGTTGAAAACTGACCAGACTCTTAGCTTGAAGTAGTTGATAGTTTTAATGCTGGATTGTGCCACATTATTTCACTCACTTCATGCATTTGCAAAGCTGGGTTTTTGGAAGTTGCTCTGATAAAAAGCAGAAAGCCACGGGAGAATCAGCATGGAAGAGGAGATGAGGGTGACATGGCTCATTCCCATCCCAGGGTTTGAGAAGTTGTGCAGTCCTCAACTTCATTAATCAGTTAGTGTAAATAATTAATTAAATAATTACAATTATTTAAGAATGAATTCTTTTTTTTCACTTTACACATATTTTTAATTGCCCAGTTGTTAGGATACGAGTTATTGCTTATTACACTGTTTGGGTGCAGGATACCTTATAAATTGAATTGTTAGTTATTGTTTTGGTCTAGGGTGCTGTTAAAATTATGTAGAAAACCTGAAAACCAAGAAAATTTTGGATTTTTCTTCTCAGAGATGAAAGTGCAAAGGCTTGGGGCACCTTTGCCGGTTTAAGCATCTGCCTTCAGCTCAGGTCGTGATCTCTGGGTCCTGGGATAGAGCCCTGCATCCGACTTCTTGCTTAGCAGGGAGTCTGCTTCTCTCTCTCTCCCTCTGCCCTTCCCCATTGCTTGTTCTCTCTTTCTCTCTCTAACTCAAATGAATAGATAAAATCTTAAAAAAAAAAAAAAAAAAAAGGAAGTGCAAAGGCTTTTGGGTTGAGCAGGGATAGGTCCAGTTTATGTCTGCTTAACCTGGACAGAGACACAGAGTCACGGGTGGGATCTTGGTGCAGAGGACGTGGGCTCTGGAGTTCCTGTCTACCCAGTTACATGGTGCTTGTTCAGAACCAAGGAGTTCTCTGCTTCTATGGCCCTGATGAAACCTTATTGTGAATTAGAGAAATGGAACATTTTCTAGTTCACTATGGTGGTACAGAGGCCCATCTATTTTGGTCCACCAAAAACAGGAATTAATGCTCATTTTGCTCACTCTAAGGAGAACTGTCAGAAATGAGTAAACATATGCTTTATTTAAAAAGTTTCACATCTTTTGGTGGGGAAATGTTTTAGAATTATTTTAACCACTGTTTGTGCTTGAAGTGATCTTTTCACTCCTGAGGTCACTCATTTCAATATCAACCTTGAAACATTTTCCAGAAATGATTATAACAGGAGTACAAATTGTGATTTCTTGATTTCTTAAATAATTTTTCCTATTAATTATTTTAAGGGATCTAAGTACATTACCATTTAATCATTGCTCGTAATGTTTATTTTATATCTAGTGACAGGGCACATTTCATTCTTAATGGCAATACTTTTAAGAATTCTTGTATTTACATTAAAATTGGATTTTAAAAGAATAGATTCGTTGTTTTAAGACAATGATTAAATAATAGATTGCATATTCATGACAAATTGGGCATATTTAAGTAAATGTCTGTTAACATTAACAAGGTTATACCAACATACTCTTACTGATAATTCATACTTATTATTGTTAGCTGTCAGGCTTAATAAGTTGCAGACAGGAAGATATGATTCCTTTCTATAATATAATAAAGCAGACAGAAGAATTAGGTTATGAAAAGACAGGGAGATGGTGAACATCTAACCAAATACAATTGAGTTGAAATTTTTTTTTATCCATTTAGTTCTGTGGACCACGTTCATGGCAGCTTTGTGTAAGGAGAAGGTCTTAGGCAGTTAAGGAAGTGATTTGCTGAGGACCTGTGTTCTCAGAAAGGATATGATAGGGAGGAAGAGAAGGTGACCTTATGATGTGTGTGGGGGGGAATTTTTCTAGGCACACAGGGTATGTCTGGAATGAAATGAGTAACTACACAAATAGAAAAATTATAAAATCTTGGGGATTGATCATACCCCAAGATTTGATTGATCATTTAGAAGTGAGGGGTCTGGTCCCAGAGAAGTTAAGCAACTTACTTTTGGTCACATGGCTAGTAATTAGCAGTGCAGCTACTAGAGAGTAGAGCTTCTGCACAGATCAGTGGCTTTCCATGACATTTTGTGCCAGGGAATAATGCCAACATGTTAATTGTGTATGCAGTATTTATTTGTAATGCAATAAACCACTCACATTGTGATTTTAATTAATCAGATTTGTTTTTCTCTGTGTTTTTAGGTCATTTGAGGACAGTTACAAGAGGCAGGCAGGAAAGGTGTTCCGTTTCTAAGCATAGACTTAGGACTCAGGACTGGAATGTTGACTAGTATTTATCAGCTCCATGACCCTGGGGAAGATATTTAAAATCTCTGTGCAAGAATTTTCACATCTGTAATACTGGGATAATACATCCTATGGTGGCATTGAAAAGATTAAATGAAGCAAATGAACAGATCCTGATCCATAGTAGGTTCTCAACAAATTTCAGTTCACCTTGGCTTACATAGATTTGGAAGGCAATGGTTTGGAAATAATTTGGAAGATAAAAGGTTTGGGTAAAAGGGGGAAAGAGATATTTAGGAAAGTGAGTAAAGGCTTGGGTGGACCACCACTGAATCACTTATTGACAAAATATTGCTCTTATTAGACTTCTAAGGACAATTCTGTGGTCTACAAAAACATGTAGAAAATGGCACAATGATTTTGAAATATAGTCTGCGCTTAGTATCTGAAAAAGAATCCCAACTTAAGTAAAGTGTAGAGAGCTAATGATGCTGAGGACAAAATGGCTGGGAATTATAGGAGGCATTGACTTCTAGGGTCTTTCTTTAGAGGAGGATAGATTTCCGCAGTGCATGATGGAGAACGCAAAGCCACTTAGAGCCACTTAAGAAAGAGAGTGTTGTCTGTCAAGGCACCAAAAGACACTGATTACTTTCCCTTTTTCTTAACTTTCTTGGATATAGTAGCATCAAAAAGAAGCAGCCATCCCACTCATAACTCATAAGTATCTTTCTGGTGCAAATTCTACTAAGTGTTGCATTAACTTTATTACTTTCCTTCCAGCACCAAGCCCCTTTGCCTTTTCTTGTTTTGAGCGACAAGTACTTCATCATTTCAGCATGGTTTTATGATGGCATAGAACCATAGGATGATGGTCTGCATTGTCTTCCATGTGTCCTTTCACACATGAACAAAGCGATGGTTCTTCTCAAGTTGATATGATCCTTAATATTGTTTCACTTACAAAATTATGCAAAAATATGAAGCATGGTATCTCCACTCTTATTTGTTCACCAACTTTCACCAAGAAGGTGTGTTTGCCCTCTTTTCAAAAGGAGAGTGTGAGAAAGTGGGAGGTATAGACAAATCTCTTTCAGGGAGATGTGTCCATGGAGTTAAACTGCAGGTGAGGATTTGTGTGTGTGTGTGTGTATGTGTGTGTGTGTGTGTGTGTGTGTGTGTGTGTCTGTGTGATTTTCTAGGTTAGGGATGCAGAAAAACTTGCACTAGTTAAGAATTCACCAGCTACTACATTTCATTAGAGAACTTGCTTTAATGTTACATGCACAGTTCCTGGGAGGTGCCAGATTCATGTAAAGACTGACTACAGGGAGAGATTTCCTCAGGTTTCTGATCTCAGGAAGAACTCTGCTCCAGGGAACACTTATGCAGATATTGCAAGTTTTCTTGCTGGAGACTTAGATGGATGAAAAGAAATTAGGAAAGAGTTTGAAGCTCTGAAATGCAAAGAATTTGGGGGGGGGTGAGGACTGACTGTAGTTTTGTTTGAATTTGATGGAGGTGATTTTTTTAAAAAACTACTCTGGGAAGGATGAACATCAAATTAAATGAGAAATGTAAGTGAAAGGAGTTTATAAATAGTGATGTTGTAGATGAAGGTAAGGCACACACAACAGTTTTATGTCTAAAGGGGGACTAGTCACCATCTTAATTAAGGTGGAGAATCTGCTTGCTTTTTAAAAAATATTTTGGAACACTCCTTCCTTTTTTATTGGGGTCAAATTGGTATATAACATTTTATTCATTTCAGGAGTATAACCTAATAATTTGGTTTTTGTATATGCTACAAAGTGATTATTACAGTAAATCTAATTATCATCCATCACCATGCAATTGACCCCCTTCATCCATTTTACCTACCCCTACCTGCCTCCCCCTCTGATAACTGCCAATCTGTTCTCTGTATCTATGAGATTTGTTTAATTTTTTTCCTTTGTTTTGTTTTTATAGATTTCGCATATAAGTGAAATCATATAGTATTTCTCTTTCTCTATTGGAGTTATTTCACTTAGCATAATATCCTCATTTGTTGTTGCAAATGGCAAGATTTCATTCTTTTTATGGCTGAGTAGTATTCAACTATATCTATAACTAACATATCCTTTATCCACTCTTCCTTTGCTGGACACTTAGGTTGCTTCCATATGTTGGCTATTATAAATAATGATGCAACGAACATAGGGATGCATGTATCTTTTCAGATTAGTGTTTTTATTTTCTTTGGTTAAATACCCAGCAGTGGATTAGCTGGATCATATGGTAATTCTATTTTTAGTTTTTTGAGGGACCTCCATACCCTTTTCCATAGTGGCTATACCAGTTTACATTCCCACCAGCAGTGCGCAAGGGTTCTCCTCCAAATCCTCTCCAACACTTGTTTCTTGTCTTTTTTGATAATAGCTATTCTAACAGGTATGAGGTGACAACTCACTGTGGTTTTGATTTGCATTTCCCTAATAATTAGTGATGCTGAGCATCTTTTCATGTGTCTGTTGACCATCTGTATGTCTTCTTTGGAAAAATGTTTATTTAGATCCTCTACCCATTTTTTAATTGGATTGTTTTGTTTTTGTTTTTGAGTTGTTTGAGTTCTTTATATAACTGGGTTTTAATCCCTTAACAGATATATGATTTACAAATATTTTCTCCCATTTAGTAGGTTGCCTTTCCATTTTGTTGCTAGTTTGCTATGCGGAAGGTTTCCTATTTGAAGTAGTCCCACTTGTTTATTTTTGGTGTTGTTGCCTTTGCTTTTATTTTATTTTTTTTTAAAGATTTTTATTTGCGAGAGAGAGTGCATGCGACTGCACAAGCGGGGGTGGGGGGGCAGCAGAGGGAGAGGGACAAGCAGAATCCCTGATGAGCAGGGAGCCTGATGTGGGGCTTCATCCCAGGACCCTGGTATCATGACCTGAGCCGAAGGCAGATGCTTAACTGACTGAGCCACCTAGGTACCCCTTTTGCCTTTGCTTTTAGAGTTAGATCCAAAAATTCATTGCTAAGATGTCAAGAGGCTCACTGTCTCTATTTTCTTCTAAAAATTTTATGGTTTCAGGTCTTCTATTCACATCTAATCCATTTAGAGTTAATTTTTGTGTATGGTGTAAGATAGTGGTCTAGTTTCATCCTGTTGCATGTGACTGTCCAGTTATCCCAACACCATTTAAATGTCCATTCACCGTTGTGTATTCTTGGCTCATCTGCCATAAATTAATTAACCATGAGAATCTGCTTTCTTAATAAGGAATCCTTTCCAATGCTCGATCAATCTGAAGTGAATCCTCAGGTGCCCTCACCAGCCTCATAAACAAACGAAGTACATTCCTGTATTTTCCTTTTCCAGTAGGAGACTGTGCTTTAAGGAATTTATTGAAGCATGATACATCCAGCAGGACTGGACTGTGGGCATGAGTTTGTGCAAATTTTTTTTCCCTAAAATCAGAGCACAAACTCTTCATTTTCAGTGGACCATTCTTTCCTAAAGTGTTAGAATTCCTTATATGAGGCCTAAGGTTTTGTTTTGTTTTGTTTTGTTTTTAGATTATGAGAATAGGTTGTATTTCCTTTTGAGTATAGAACATAGCATTCTTCATATTGAGAGCTTTTGAACCCTAGTCCTGCACAGAAATACAAAGGAAACTCTTGAAAGTAATGCAGATGATCTACTGTCTATATTTAGACCTCCATTTGTTTATAGTTTAAAAATCAGTGGGAAAATCATGATGAAAGGCAGGGTAATTTATACAGAATATTGTAAGACCACTTCATCTGGCGAGGTTCTGTAAAGAGTCTTTGATTCAAATGGTTCACACAAAGCGGAAATGTCCCGATGGTTCAGAGCTCTTTCTGGCAATAAACTTCCAGTGTAAACAGGAAGACTTCTCAGGCCTCTTGTGGATTTTAGAAACAAATGATACTCGTTGCAGTTGTACTCAGTCATTTTCACTTTGAGACAAGAGTTGGAAAGTTTAGGAAGTGTTCTGGTTTCAAGTTTGATGTACAGGTATTTACCATTACCGTAAAAGAACTTGTGTGCTTGTGCATGTGCTCAGAGCAGTAGTTCAGTAGAAGAATGTGAAGGGTATGTTATTTAGTATCCTTAATAGAAGCTCTAAAATCCTGTGACTCTGAAGAACTGGCCAATTACATCATCATTACTAAAGAAGAGAACTAAGAAGTACAATTTATGCTGTGATGGATACCGCATAGCAAGATTATTAAACAGTTTCTCCCAAGTTGGAATAATGTAATTTTCAAAGGAACCATCCATTGAATTTCAGAAAAAGAAAGACCAGAGAAACTTTTTCACAGAATCAATGACTATTCTTGATGATAAAAAGTATAATTTGTATCTAATTTTTAGTGGAAACAAATACATATAGAATTAAAGGAAGTAATGGAAAAATCAACAGGGGATACATGACACAATCAAAATAATCATAGTAATAATTACAATAACTATTATGTATAATTATGTATAATAATAACTATAATTCTAACAATCGTATTATTATTTTAAAAGAGAGGCCTGAATTTCCCATCCTAAGAGAACCTATGCAGTTAGCAGTTTATTCAGCAGGTTAGGAAAGAATATATATATTTTTGAAGGGACGCATGTGAGCGCACACACTTTTTATAACCTTAATGCCTATTTAAAATCTGAGAATAAGGGCTGTCTCTGAATTAACTGAATGGATGTTTCCAAAATATGAAAGGAAACCTCAATTAGAATTTCTGTTTATTTGGGTCCTCATAAACAATTGGGAAGAATTAGAGTTAAAAGCACACTGGGGTTGGGTATAGAGTAAAGTTGTGTGTGTGTGTGTTTAAATAAACACAGCAAACAAATTCATCTGCTTTCACCTTGGAAGAACCAGTCCTTAAAAAACAAAAACAGGGCGCCTGGGTGGCTCAGTTGGTTAAGCGATTGCCTTCGGCTCAGGTCATGATCCTGGAGTCCCGGGATCGAGTCCCACATCGGACTCCCTGCTCAGCAGGGAGTCTGCTTCTCCCTCTGACCCTCCCCCCTCTCATGTGCTCTCTCATTCTCTCTCTCAAATAAATAAATAAAATCTTTAAAAAAAAAAAACAAAAACAAAAACAAACAAAAACAAAACAAAACAAAACAAAACAAAACAAAACACTTTGGCATCTGTATCCTTGAGGAGCTAAAGCTGGAGCCCCTGAACTTTTCTTTCCAGGAGTGGAGAAGGCGGGGAAGGTGCTCATCTGCTTTGCTGCAGGGGGACGCACAGCCTGGGACCCCTCTTTTGGTGACACTCTTACTTGCCCCTTCTTCCCATCCCTTCCCCTAATGTCAGAACAAATCCAAGGCTTTTCTGGAGCTAAATAGGCGCAGTGGGGCCGGGCGCTGAGAGCGGCTGCTGGTTTGCCATGAGGCAAGCTTTGTGGAATGAAGGAGCTCCACCGCAAACTGGCGGCAAGAGATGGGCTCGCGCCGTGGTGAGAGTCTGTTCCTGGGCTTGAAAAAGCCTTTCTCCCCATTCTCCTTAAGCTTTCGGAGCAGCATCTGCAGCCAAGTGCACACAGATCGCATGTCTGGCGCACAGAGCAGGGAGAATGGGAGGCATGGAATCCCTCCCCGGCGTTCCCCCTCCCCCGTGCCGGTCTTAGGCAGTGGAGTCTACGGAGGAACTGTCCCCCAGTCCGCGCCGCCGGCCAAGGCGGCTGCAGGTGGCGGGCGGAGCTGTCCAGCACCAGCGCGGAGCCGGCGGGAGCCCCGGGCCCCGCGCCCCGCCCGCGGACGCTCAGCAACAGGGCTCTCGCCCAGCAGATGCCGTCCTCGTTCGCTGCCTCCCGGCCCTGGGCTCGCTGCGAGCCACGCGGCCTCGACCCCGGCGAACGCTCAGCCCCTCGAGCTGCTCCAGCAGGATGGGTGCGAACACGTTGCCCCTTCCCTTCCCTTCCCTTGTAAGCGTCTCCTCCGGAATGGGCGCGCTGGACCCACTGGCCTTCCCCCTTCGCCTCAGAACTTAAATAAACTCGGAGGAAGGCAGGGGAAGGACAGCAATGGGCCCCAACTCCCCACTTCGCGCCCTCAGGCTTCCCCGAGGTGGCTCCAGAAGGCGGTCCCCGGCCCTCGCCCCGCGCCCCTCTCCCGCACAGCGCCCAGCGCCGCCCGACTGCTCGGCGGCTGCCGCTCCCGCGGACGAGGGCCGGGGCGGTCGGGGTTGGGGCCTCCGGCCTGCTCCAAGCCGCCGTGCGCTCCTCCTCGGAGGAGGGGGACGTGGGAGCGGGGAGGGCGCACAGAGGACGGCGACCAAGTGTCCTCGTTGCTCCTGAAACGTGGCGACAGGCGAGGCAGAGACTCGCAATGAGTATGATGGCGACACGTGATGCCGGCGGAGGGAGCGCACGGGGGGCGGGGGGAGGACGATAAAGGGAGAAGGAGGGAGGCGGGCGGCGCGGGGCGGGCGGAGAGAGGGGAAGGGGGGCGCGATCGGCGCGGGCGGCAGCAGCTCTGCCTCCCGGACCGCGCGGGCCGCAGCCCCGCCGCCCCGCCGCCCCGCCGCCCGCGGTCGCACGCTCGCAGCCGCCCCGCGAGCGGGAGCGCGGCGCACGGCCAGGCGCCCAGGCGAGCGCAGAGGCGGCGCGGCGCGAGCAGCAGCGGCGGCGGCCCCCCCGGGGCGGCGGGGCTGCGGCCCGCGCGGTCCGGGAGGCAGAGCTGCT
>NW_022589741.1:4566361-4570949 GCF_004348235.1 Phoca vitulina | reverse complement strand
GCTGGAACGGCAGCCGGAGCCCGCCAGGGCCGCCCGAGCCCCGCGCCGCCGCCGCCGCCCCGGCCGCCGCCGCCGCCGCCGCCGCCGCCGCCACGGCCGGGACCAGGAGGGCGCCGCGCCGGAGGCGGGTCAACCTGGACTCGCTGGGCGAGAGCATCAGCCGCCTGACGGCGCCCTCGGTGAGCGGGGCCGGGGCGCGGGGACCGGGGAGTTGGCGCCGGCCGAGCGGGGCAGCGCGCCGAGCCGGCCGCCGGGGGGCGTGAGAGCGCGGCGGGCGGGGGCTCGCGGTCCCGGGGTGCTGAGCCCGGCCTGCACCCGGCGTGGGCCGCTCACCGGGCGCGCCCGCAGCGCCTTCACGCCCCCTGTTCTCCTGCCCCGGACTTTCCCCGCAGCGTGTTCTGCACCCCCCGCTCCGGGCCGTTCATCTCCGGTCTCCAGGATCCCAGAGGAGCCCCCACCCCGTCCGGGAAACTCTTCCGCTCCTTTCCCACACTCTCCTGGTCTTCGTGTGACCTCCTCTGACATCTTTGCATTCCAGAGGCTCTCTGCCTTCTGTGTTGCATCCCTCTTCTCAAGGATCTTCAGGAACTGGCTGTCAGATACTTCTTGAGTTGCCTTCAAATGATGAAACCCTGGCCCCTTGTTTTCTCCCCAACCCCCTGCCTTTTTCTTTTTCCCCTGAGCATTTACTGGCTCAGCTTTGTTCTCTGGGTAAACCTGGTGTCTGCTTTTCTAAACCTGTCTGGTGTTTCTTGAACCCCTGCCTCCTCCCTCACCGCCTTTTCCCTGGTTCTTCAGTGGTTTCTCCCTCATTTTTGTCGTGCCTACCTTCTGTCAGACCCTTATAACTATCTGTTGAATTAATCGCTGTCTTCCTAGCGCTCTCCAAACTGGTGCTCGTTCGGGATGTCTGTGTCCAGTTCAAGGTGTGCTCCAGATGCCCCCGCGTTCTAGACATTTTCCGGAGCGCTTCTGCCTCATCCCTGCTTAGGCTATTCGGCTACCCTTGACTTTTACAGATTCAGGGATGCCAGACCTCCGTTCCAGTCTTTCTCTGACCGATGAGCTCTGTTTTGAAGGAATCCACTCCACTGCAGCCAGAATCTTAAGGAGATTCAGTGTCAAACCTCCATCCACCTTTTATTCTCATGCCGGTCTTGGGTCCAAGGGCTTCAACTGCTGACAGAACTTTTAGCTCTGCACCTCTGGGACTCTTCTTACTTTTTCCCAAGTTTCCAAAATGAATGGGAACGTTGATCTTATTTGACTACTGTGGAGTCTCGCTTTTCAAAGTACTCTTGCAGTCGAGGGTAGGAGGGACCTGAGAAAGAGTGGGATCCTGATCAGGGTATTAGTACCAGGCAGTCCTACAAATATCTCCATGGCCCTTGCATTAATGAAGAATGACCTTTTCTTTCTTTTAGCAATGAAACTGCTCTCACTCATCTTATTTGCCTTGTGCATTTTCTCTTCAACGTATCTTTTGCCACGTCTTCCACTGATAACCTAATAACAAAACTCAGAATGGGTTGGCTACTGTTTGCTATTCTTTACTGCAAATATTTCCCAAGAAGCATAATCTTAGGAACTATTTGATGTTGCAAATTGTTGAAATTATAAGCCTTTATGAAAGCAGGACAGTAATCCTGCACATCTGTAGTTTTGTGTTAGTATCTAAAGTAACATTTGTGCAGTGTAGTAATTCCTCAGTACAACACATTCGTATCCGATACAGTGATTTCACTGAAGATAATGACTGGTTTGGGGAATTTGTTCTTATAATCTCTGAGTTTTCTTTTTGCCTACAAATCAGAATTTACAAATCTCTATGGCATGTGCTCTGGTAATGCCAATGTAACTGAAGATTATTCTTAACAACTTATGTGAGAGGTAGATAAACTAAACTGAATCCGAGTATTTACTGCCTGAATAAGAAGGAGGAAATAGTTTCTTGCCTTTACCTTTACAAGTCAAATTTGAATGACGCTAGCTTTTTGATGGATAAAAAGCACGTACCCACGTAATGGTTATGGTAAGATAAGGATAAGAAATCTATTAGCTAGCATGCTGACAACATACAGGTAAATATAATATAAATCTTTTCAGCCTCGTAAGGCATGGATAAGCAAATGTGGATTGGCTAACCATATCACCTATGGACTTGGTAACACAAAGATGACAGAAAGATTATATTTCAAAGCAGTAACTTATTTCTGTGATCTCCACCCCTCTGTTTTTATTTGGCAATCTAGAACATTGCTTCAAGAAGTTTCAGTAGATTCATTTTCCTACATGCCCAGCACTCTAAACTTCTCTGAAAACACTTGGGGAGACAAATGATGTCTTCTCCATTCTCTTTCATTAGAGCTGTCTATTTTTTTTAAATAAATAATTTCGTAAAGAATAGTTATAATTCGGAGGTGGGAATTTCTAGCTGTTTTGAGTATTGGGAAGCTTTTCTACATTCTGTCACAGTATGTTTCAGGAGAAACTGTCCTTGCTGTGCAAGTTCCTGCCTTCTTAGTGGCCTCAGCATGGAATGTCATCTCAATCACTGGAGATTGGTCCTATATTCAGAATAATCTGGCAAGGAGGAAATGAATTTAATAAACACGAGGATATTGCCAAGTAATTAAGCTAGTTGTTTGATCATTGGAAAATGCTAACTCAGGTTTTTGACATTTTGACAGTCATTTTTAGATGCATTGGCTATAAATATTACAATACTTCACACCATTTTAATGATAAAAATGAATTGATGAAATTGAAACAAATTCCAGAATTTGGGAGACCTGGTTCTCATTCCCCGTGCCTTGGATGACTAGCTACTTACATATTTCTGTGCACATGACTTTCACTCTCTGGAAGCCTTCTCGTCCATAAGGTGTTATACTTACGATCCTTCCCTGCTCTCGCATTCTGTGAAGACATATTTTTCAAGCTTTTGATAAACTGTTATAAGAGCATATAAAAGAAAAGAAGGCACCCACCTATGAGTTTTAAAACCTTGAAGAGAGTAGATTACTTTCCTAAGTAGGAACCTCAAGGTTCTGTTAATTCCGTGCAATGATTACAAAATATCTGTGGCCATCCTGCCTGGCAAGTATTGCGCAAAGTGCTGGTGATACGACTTCCAGCAAAACATTCCCATTCTTTGACCTCATCGAACGTCTTTATTATGGCCTTTATTTTAAGGAAGCTGTATTGAAGGAAAACATAAGAACTCCAACTGTCTTGGAGCTGTCTGGGGGAAGTTCATTCATCATTCACTTTGGATAATTTTGTTCCCTGTGAATCTCTGGGGCACCGCCATAACAACAAAAATAAACCTAAAGACCTGGCTGAAGATGCATAAATTGCTTATTACATTATTTATTTTGAAATCATTTACTTGGGAACACATATGGAGAAACAGCTGGGGATTTTACATCAAGGGTGAATTTAGTAACTCATTTATTTCTATTTTGTTCTTATAAATGGGAGTTGCTGAGAACCCTATCACTTAGACCCCTGTTACTGATCGGTTTGGGGTTTGCTAATGTCAGCCTGTCAGTGAAGATATTCCAGGAGACCAACTTAAGGCCATGGCTTCCCTAGTTTTCTTGTCAGAGAACTATGGGCTGTTACAGCCTTGCAGGTGGCCCTGAAGACTCCAGAGGCTATGGGGAGCAGAATGGCAGGAAGAAAAGTCGCAAGACTGGAAGGGTGGCACATAAGGGGAGGAAAGCTACTGACAGAGAATAGTCCAAGAAACTGAGAGAACAGCGAGGAAAGAAAATGGAAGGGAAGTCTGGATTCAAGTAGCAAGAAAAACCAGACATTGTTTCATTATTTGTGGAAAGGAAATGATATTGATACATGCTTAGGAAAAAGTGGAAGGACATAAAAATATACATATTTAGCCTCCCCTGATATTAAATGAAATGAATTCTCTGACATGGATAAATACTTAAAAAAACGCTTAGAATGTGACCATGTTACTAGCATGTAAATAATGAAAAATAAAGTATATTTGTGAGATAGGATGTTTTATCAATTTACATATCTTATTGAAGTTTTTACAGTTTGGGGCTCAATTGGCTAATAAAGTTCTGAGCAACACATTCATTAGAATTAAAAAGTTAAGCCAAAGGTATTCTAGTAGTTCTATGTTTTCATATTTGTAGAAATTAGATACTGTTATCTGAAATCAGAACTTAATGGCCATCTAGGGCTTTTCTCTACTTCCTCCCTAATCATTGGGTAACAATAGGGCAGAGCTGAAGGATTGGGAATTTGACAGCTGTGGGTTTGAATAACTCTCTGATGAGCCCCTTAGGAAGTGTGAGACCCTGGAAAGGCAACTCTTATATTCCCGGAGCCTTGGTTTTGTATTTTGTGGCATATGAATAATAATTACTTTGTAGATTTGTTGTGAAAGAGGAGGAGCACTATTCTTTGTGAGATTGCTTCAACTCAGTAAAATGTTAGTTTCAGACCAAGATCCATTAATTTCAACTGAAGTTGAATGTCTCCAAATGGTCTAAAGTTTTTTTCTTTCTTTCTTTCTTTCTTTCTTTCTTTCTTTCTTTCTTTCTTTCTTTCTTTC
>NW_022589741.1:4092618-4566351 GCF_004348235.1 Phoca vitulina | reverse complement strand
TTTCTTTCTTTCTTTCTTTCTTTCTTTCTTTCTTTCTTTCTTTCTTTTTCTTTCTTTCTCCTTCCTTCCTTCTTCCTTCCTTCCTTTCTCTCTCTCTATTTCTTTCTGCTGCTATAATTTACTTGCTAGTAACCTTATGGAAAGAGTTTATGGGTTAACTGGTGTCATATACTAAAAAAAAAGGTGATAAGAAGGAGTTTATATTGTTGGCATTGCCCAGCCAATCCATTAAAAAAATTAAAACTGGAGTCCCATTTTGGCTCCCTGGCTAGGACTCCTGTGTGTGAACAAACATCTGTAATCATTGCAGCTTCAAATATTTCCAGCAAACTGCTGAATGCTATGTGGCAAGATGAAAACCACTCCTGT
Source organism: Phoca vitulina (assembly GCF_004348235.1). NCBI lineage: Eukaryota > Metazoa > Chordata > Mammalia > Carnivora > Phocidae > Phoca > Phoca vitulina. The sequence continues at coordinate 4,565,982 of NW_022589741.1, read as the reverse complement.
AAATTCTCTAAAAATACAAGGACATATATATTTGGTGGAATGTGGGTATTTCACAATAAATCACTCCAAGATTAGAAAGAAAATAAAGAGGTGACAGAGAAACTGCTTCTTTTATTTGCCTGAGCATTTCAAGCGTTCCCCATCCATTGCATTCAAACTAGTTTGCACGTGTGTTCAGGGGTTTAGGCAACGGACATGCAGTGGTTACCCAGCTAATGGCATTTGTGTTTTGTGCACAGCACTCTATTCTTGTTTGGCTACTGGCTCAGTTATTAAGCATTTATTCTGAAGATGAATTTTGACAATGGGAAATGCCATTGGTGGTGATTATTAGTTTGTAGGCAGAGGTGATAAGTGATTATATATTCCTTCTTAGTATGTGATTTATCTACCTGGAAATACTTGGGGATGGGTGGGGAGAGTACTGTTATGTATTTCCCTCTATGTCATCATCACTCTTGTCATTCTCCTCTATTTTGTTGTGTTCCCTGTATCATATGGAGCTGAAGGTAAAAATTGAAAAAAAAATACATATTTGATTGAGTATGATAGTAAAATAAATGCATTGTCTCTAGATATACACGTCATTTGCTGTGAGTTAGCAAGAAGATAGAATGATCTCTTTTGGAATTTCAGACCTGTCTAGGAAGAAAAAAAAATTAACGGACATAAGCAGGGAGAATATTTGCTAGGGCTATCTGGTGACTGGGTTTCTCTGCAGGGCCTTATTTGATGCATGAGCTAGAGAGCTCAAAATTTAAAGTTCCTCTTTCTGAATTCTCTTACCTTGATGCTCTTATGTTTATCCCATATTTAGCACAGTACCTGGTACCTGATGGGTGTTCCATAAAATGCTAGAACAAATGAATGGAAGTTCTTTGTTTAGTTGTCCAATTATATTATTTCTATTGTGTTTGATGTTTCTTGTGTTATATTTGGTGCCATCGAAACAAAATATTTAGATTTTGTGCCCAGATACTTTCAAACATGCAAACCTGTTGGAATTTTACTTACACCTGCCACGTAAAGCAAAACTTTAGGATGAAGTCGTGTTCACAGACAGCAGATGGAAGAGTTTCCTCCCCCTGGAACTTGTCGAGTGGCTCTTTTGTATTTTAAGAAATTAGGTAAATGTGATGACTCTCCTCCACTTTCCTTATATTTTCTGCTTAGACTTTTTGTACAGTTCTCTCCCCAGTGAGAGAGAAAAATGTTTGTCAGCAAGTGGGCTACTGTTGCCAAAAATGCACTGTTAGGGGATGGAATGACATAGTCTTGCTCCCCAAATATCGCTTCGGGACGGGATCCGAAGACCTAGAAGTATGTGCTGTAAGTTCAGAGCACCTCATAAAATTGAAAATTCCAGACTAGAGTGATTTAGGAAGCAGGGGAGCTGGAAATATCTCCGAAGCCTAGAGATTTGTTGGGCTGTGGTGGGGAATTGAGAAACAGTGAACATTCCTATAAATAGAACAGTGAGAAGTCACTTTCTGTACAGGCTTTATTTGAGGCTTATTAAACAGCTCTTCCTTTATGCTAGTGGTTATCAAACCTCGGTGAACATAAGGAATACCTGAAGAAAGGTATGAAAATGCAGATTCCTGGGCCTTTTCCTCAGAAGGTCTAGTTTGTAGCTCTGGGGAGGGGCCGGGACTCTCAATTTTACACCATACTCCCGGTGATTTAGGCGCACCAAAGTTGTGCCGAAAGGAGACTGAATTCTGTACCTTCAGGGTCATTGATCTAGGCTCAGTGAGCTCTGCAGACTGACTTTTTTTTTTTTTTTTTTTGGAAGGAATGAATCTGGAAGTGATTCCTTTGGGGTGAATATGTCCCGGGCAATTACTGCCCTAAGAGGAACAGAATAAAGGTGGTGACTTGGAGCCACATCTTATGTTGTATCGTTTGTGTTCAAAATAATCTTGTTGGTTGTGTGTAGAAAGTATCCAAGGTATACAGGTTTGATTACTTGTGACTCTCTTCCTGTTTTCCCTGAGGATGCTTTGTTAGCTTTCCCAAGTTCATGTTCAGTAGGTCACATGTCACTGCCATCAATGTCCTGTGCCCTCTTGCCTCAGAATACAGAAACAGCTATTCAAAACCGTTGGAGACAGTAGAGGAGAAGGGAGGAGAAGGGTTGTTTCGAGGGTCCACTTGACATTACACTCTGTGTCTGGTTTTCAGAGTGAGACTGACATGGCATTTCTCAAATGTTCCATCTACTGGTTCCTTTTGGAGCAATGACTTGTTTGTATGCCAATACATTTTCTTTTTTAAAGGTGAAGGGAGAAAAAAAAGACAGATCTGGATGCCAGAAAAAAAAAAAAAAGGTTTTCCTAGAAAAGAAGCAATAGGACATTCAGATAGCAGACATAGAGAACCACCCTTCAAACCCTACCAGAGCATGGCAAATACAATAATGGTCACTAATATCTGTATCCATAGCCAATTAGTCTTTCTCTCTCATTCAGGGGCTAAGTTGGGTAGGAGTCCAGTTGAACTCTCCAAATAAATGGTGATCCAACAGTTCAAGCAATTTCCATTTACAGAAAACTCTAGAACCAGTCTGTCATGAGAGGAGGCTGTCTGTGTGGAAATCCTGATGTTATCTTAATTGTAAGTCTTTGAAGTCACCTTGACTCCTTTCACTGTACTATGTTGGTTATGTGTGAGTCTGCAGTGCCCGGCGGAGGAAATAAAAACGTTCTAAAACATGCTTCCATTTCTGGTTGCTTTATGCCCGTGCTTCTTCATGCATGGCCCCTCCAACGTAATATCAGGAGAGAATGGTTTTTCTAATGAGTTTTAGGCAGACACAAGCACAGACAGACGGACAGACAGACGCACATCAATCTTGTTTCTTGTCACTGCATTATTTTCCCTATAATGGAACACTAAGTTATTGCTCACATCTCTATAGTAGGACTTGCTGTGTTGTAATGTGATTTTGGTTTATTCGGCCTCCTTGAGACAGAGATCTACGTATGTTCATGCCTAGCAGAAAGTCTGATTTATAAAGGCACTCAATAAATGTTAGGAGAATGAATAAATGTTGAATAAATCCTTGTAGAGTTTGTGGTATATATGGTAATGCTTTGTAGGCTACCATAATTTTGTGCTACTGTATTTTATTTTATTTTTTAAAAAAGATTTTATGTATTCATTTGACAGAGTGAGAGAGAGAGAAGGAGAGAGAGAGACAGGGAGAGAGAGCACAAGCAGGAGGAGAGGGAGAAGCAGACTCCCCACTGGGGGTCTCAATCCCTGGACCCCGGGATCGTGACCTGAGCTGAAGGCAGCAGACTGAACCACCTGGGTGCCCCTTGTGCTGCTGTATTTTAGTTGGTTATTTTAACTGCTCTGTTTGTAGTTTTTGCTCAATCACAAATAAGAGTAAATAGAGTATCAAAAACTAATGATATACTATATGTTGGCTAATTGAATTAAAAGAAGAGTAAATATAGTTATAACATATTTTAGGGTGTGTTTTATTGTAGCTTCACAATAATCTATAGATTTTATGCCAGTTAGTTTGTATGATTATCTTAAATTATCTTAAATGCCTAAAGACACAGTAACTGTTTGGGGGAACATATGTACTCTCACTTACAGGCGTTTGTATATTTTCTGTTAAAGAGATGTGGATCTCTATAAGATACAAAAATAATATCTCCACTGTGCTATTTTATTCATTATTATTTCAAAGCATAAGAAATCCTGTGTTATCAAACAGTCTACTAAATAAAAATCTTCACAAACCAGCACATACCTATATCCACATACCTATCCTACAGTAACCACCATAGACATAATAATGGCACTGGGGCGCCTGGCTGGCCCAGTCGGTTAAGTGGTGGACTCTTGATTTCGGCTCAGGTCATGATCTCAGCATCCTGTGATTGAGCCCCGTGCTGGGCTCTGCGCTCAGTGGGGAGTCTGCTTAAGATTCTCTCCCCTTCTCCCTGTGTCCCTCCCCACATTTGTGCTTTCTCTCTTTCTCTCTCTCTAAAATAAATAAGGCTTTAAAAAAAAAAAAAAAATATATATATATATATATATAATGGCCCTGGAGGGATAGAGTCCTTGGGAAAGTGGTAAAGTTAGAAATTGTTGATAGAAGGAATGGAGAAGAAAACTGACCAGGATCAGGTAGATGTATTATTGGGTATTTTTTGAGGGCCCAGGTGAGGTTAGAGATAATAAATTTGTAGCCTAAACTGAGATGGTGAGTATGACTTGGAGAGGTATGAAATGGTGAAGGTATGCATTGTATATTAAAAGGCCTATATGTCAGATTGAGTTTGTGGTGTTTGGGGGCAATCACTGAAGTGGAGGGTTTTTGTCTTGGGAAATAATGAGAGTGAATGTCGAATGGGGCAGACTGTAATATTCAAAGGCACTTCTAGCCATCCTGTATTGGACGCGGATCTGATATCAAGCTTATTTAATTTATATCTGGGTCTTATTCTTTTGCTAGTGAATTGATTCTGTTAGAATAGCTGATTAGTCCCCCAGGTCATCCTCCCCCCGCAAAAAACCCCCAGAATCAATAAGTCATATCGAATTAGTGATTGAGAAACTCAGTTCTAAATGCTTGATTAGAATTTACCTTATGTTTTCAGAGTTAGAATTAATCCTTGAAACATAGAAGAACATTCAGTTACATCATTCTTTCATTATTTGTGGGCTCCTAGTTGCTACACAATAAGGTTTCCTCCACTCGGACTTGATACATTGCTTCTTGAGTAAGAGAGCCTACAGAACTTAGAGTAATGGTGGCTACCAATACATTTCTTATTATATTGGAGAACACAGTAGTCTGTCTGTCTTCCTTCCTTCCTTCCTTTTCCTAGCAGATATTTTCTTACCTGAAAAGGTAAAAAAATTAGTTTTGGTGAACCAATCATTTTAAGTAAACTGTTACATATGCAGTAGCAATTTGTGAATAGATGAAATTCAATAAGATACTCTTAAGGGTTAAGCAATTTTTGTTGTGTTAATCAGTATTTGATAATCCCAGAGCCTGTCCTGAGGGTTTCAGGGCCTCCGTGTCATCATTATGCACTGTAATGACCGCCGTGCTGTAGGTGTGTGGACATTCTGGCAAGTGGAAAGTCCTAGATGACCAGACGCTTACTAACAGGATGTTTCTTCCACATGGAGGCACCGGAGAGCTCCACGGTTCTTGTGGCCTCAGGGAGTTCCTCACACTCCAGCAGGGGTCTCTTAGGCAAGGGGAGGCAGAGTAGGGGTGGATTTTAAAAGAAATTTTAATTTTGAGTTCTCTGTATCATTTGGCTAATGTGCTTGTCTTGTTTTCTTGAAAAATGCCTCGTGTGTGTGTGTGTGTGTGTGTGGACAGAAGCTACAATTCAATAAATGCTGCATTCTGATTTTTGTTTTAATTTGACTTTGGGGAAATAACTTCCGTCTCTGTTTCCCATCTCTGAAATCATATGTAATAATATGAGTCTCTTACTTAAGGGTAAATATGTAATAAAACGTGAATAGTGAATTGGAGACATTGTGTTTAACTTTTATGAATTACTTCATTGTGCTGCTACGCTGATTTTTTGAGAACCAATGCTTGCTTCAGGTTCTTTTACTCCCAGCATTCTGGGAAAAGAACAGGTTTTGGTTCAGACACGAACTCTGGTCATTATTTTGTGCATTCTTGGATAAGCCTCTATGAGACTCGGTTTCTTATCTATAAAATGACTTTTGTAGAGTGGCTGGTTAGCTCCGTTGGTTAGAGCATGGTGCTGATAAAATGAAGGTAATACTTAATTTATTGGATTATGAAGATGAGAAGGATAATGATAGCATAGTATTTTGAATACAGTAAATAATCAGTGTTAGCACCTTTCTCCAGCTCCTACTTATCAGCTATTTTATCAGTCTTCATATTGTTAATCACATCTCCTGATACTTTCAGTTACCTTCAGTCACGATTTTTGGCAAAATCTTGTAGATACTCCCTTTCGTTATAGGGAGTATCTTATTCATCATTCTTGTGCTTTTTATGGGAAATATTTTCAACATTTTTGGGTATGCAACCTTTCAGGGTTATGAAATCTTCCAGGAATTCTGTCCTAGAAATCTAAAAACCAAACGTGATCTCATTGGCCTCTTGTTCATTCATGCATTCCCTTACCTCTCGCATTCATTCATCCGGAGAGCACGTATTTAGCAGATGAGCACTTTGTGATTCATTCAGCGTGTGCTCAGTGTGTGTTAAACCACATGCATGAAGCAGGACATTCAGACAGAAATTCCATATGGTCCTTTTGGATTAAAAAAACATAAAAGCACATTTAAAAATTACCAAATAATGTCCATGACAGCTACTTCGGCCCCTCCCTCTCTTTCCTTTCATCCTACCCAACTTTTCCTTATCTGGCATGATGCAGAGGATATATGGACAAAGGAACGGTTTGTGTGTAGAAAGACCATTTGAAGCTACAATGATGATGATGATGATAGTAATAATAATAGTATTGATTTATCAAGCCCTTACCACATGCCAGGCACCGTGCTGAGTGCCGTGCACATTTTGTTTAATTAGATACTCCAACAGTACTGCAGGAGTGATGCCTCACCATGGTCTACGAGACATCAAAGAGCCTACCTGTCTGACCTCGGGCAGAGTTCGGGTATAAAGAAGAACAACAGCTTTATTGCTTTGCGGGGGTGAGGGGGGCGGGGGGGGCGGGGAAGGAGACTGCAGCAGCTAAGGTCTTCAAAACTGCAAGCCTGCTGGGAGGGGGGAAGGGACTGGGGGGGCGGTTTATAGGGAAGTACAGGATCTAGTCAGTTTCTTTTTTTTTTTAAACTAATTTTTATTTTTATTTTTAAAAAATATTTTATTTATCTGACAGAGAGCACAAGCAGGGAGAGTGGCAGGCAGAGCAGGGAGAGGGAGAAGCAGGCTCCCCGCTGAGCAAAGAGCCCGAGGACTGGGGCTGGATCCCAGGACCTGGGGATCATGACCTGAGCCGAAGGCAGACCCTTCACTGACTGAGCCCCCCCCACCTGCCCCGGGCGCCCCAGATCTAGTCAGTTTCGACAGGAATTGTGTATGTGCTGTATTAGTCCTATGTTTTTAGGGTGGTACCGGGTTCCTGAAAGAAAAGGGTAAGGGTAAGGAGGGAGGAGGGGAGGTTTGCGGAAGAGAGAGGAAAAAGGTTGGTTTGAAATTGAGCTTCCCTGAAGCATCAGTGCAACTGTTTTGCTTTTCCTTCAGCTTTCTGCTCTGAAGCGGTTGCAGGCTCGGCAGACAGCTGCCCTCCCCCACCAAGCTCTCGCACATCCCTTTCTTTTCATCAGGGCACTCACCTTCAGAAGGTATCCTCCCCATCTGTTTGCATATGTGTTATCTGTAATTTAAGTCTGGCCCCGGGGCAGAGACAGCCTCTGGTTGCTCTCGGTGGTCAGTGGCCTTTGCAGGGCCTTGAATAGTCCCGGCTGGAGGGTGGTTTGAGGTGCATCTTTATAGACTGAATGAGCAAGTGTTATTTTAAAAGAAGTCATAGCACTTGGAAGACAAAGAACATTGTTTTAAAAAAAAACAAACACTAAACTTATAGGGTGGGAGGAGGAGAATTAACAAGTGTTAGGCATTTAAGTTTTCCTAATATGTATCTGTGAATTTGTAAAATAATCTTATCAGAGATTCAGAGAAGTTGAGTAACTTGCCTAATGATCACAGTTAATGACTGATGAGAGATAAGATTAGAATCTTGGCGTGTTTGCCTCCGTGTATTCCTTCCACTGTACTGTGTGTTTTGAGCCTCTGTGAGCGTGGTGGACATTGCCATGCAGCCCCCAGATGCCCCTTTAGAAATGAAGGGCTTATTCCCCTCGAGCCTAGCCAGGCTGCTAACAGCCAGCCTCCCCTGTCCGTCCCCTGGATGCACTGCCTGGACTGGAGCCAGCTGCCTTGCCCAAAGTTGCTCCGTTCCAGTGACTACTGAGCATGGCGCCGTGAAGGCTTGATCTCCCCGTCCTCACTCAGCCAGCTCTGAAGGCAGAGCTCCATGGAGTGTCACCTGAGGCCTCCCCGGAGCCTGCACCACAGTCTAGCTCCTCCCTCTTTCCTGTTCTGCCTCCGTCTATAGTCTTTCTTGGGTATTGACCCCAGGAACACCTCCTCGTAAGCTTTCTGCACGCTGATCTCAGAGCGTGCTTCCCCGGGAGCCTGACCTGTGACAGTGGGTCTGAGAGCCATGACAGCGTTAATAAAAGCGCCACAGTCAGCAATGGGGGGGGGGGGGGGCATTTGGGAGAACTATCATGATAACCTTGGATTTGGAGTTTTTGAATTTGGGTGCAAATGGTTGGCTCTGTGGTGTGAGTTCTTTGAGGGCGCCTGGTGGTACCCGCTCACCAGCCTCAGCACACGCACTGCCACGGTAGGCAAGCACTCAGGAAATGCACCGTTAGAGATCTGGGATTGGGTTTTGGTAAGAGCTCGTGGAGTTAGTAGCTAATATCTTGAAAACTGACAAACTCTCTGAGGGAAAGAGAGAGAAACACAATAATAGAGCATTGAGAAGCACTATACAAAGAGAACCAGCAGAATGTAGGTGCCCAGAAGCTTTTTGTTTGTTTGCTTGTGGGTGTGGGAGGTGGCTGGGAGCAAGGGCTGTAGTGGTCGATATTTGTGAAGTGATGAGAAATTAAGGATGATATTTTCAAGCCCAGACCAAGATTCTGCTGGGGGCCTTAGAAAAACGATGTCCATCCCACCTCTGAGATAGAAACCTACTTAAAGAGGGAATATCTGATGAGTACGCAAAGGATTTCATAAGCATATATTTCTCATCCAAGACTTTTGGCAATACAAATAAAAAGAGAGAAACGGTAGGGTCTGTGAGGCCAAATCAAAGTGTACTAAAGTGGAGACTCGTGTTTGAAGGTAACAAAATAGTCAAAAAATGTTGGAGATGGATGAGAGAAATAGGCTTTGGGAAAGGATGGTATTAATCTAGTGACCTTTGTGAGCCCCTTTGCCAAGCGTGAGGATACTTTCTCTCTACCCAAGGGGAAAGCAATATGGTGGGCGCCCTAGGGGCCTGGTGCAAAGGCAGTGGGCAGAGTTTGGTTTTACTTACACCTACTTTATTACAATCTGGTCCTGATTTTATAACTCAGTGATTGGTCAGTGATTTTTTATACCTAACGAGTGTTGAATTTAAATGGTCATGCTCTTTGCAGTTCTCTAGGTACATTTTAACTATGGTAACCGCACTGATGATGGGGTGTCAAATGAGGCCAGAAATGTCAGTAATTCACCCTTCAGAAATTTTATACTCAGATCATAAAGTACCTTTTTTCATTTGTGTATTCTACTGCACATAACTTTCGGGTTGTTTTATCAACCTGAAACGTCAGACTTTAAAAAAAAAATACTTTTAAAGATAGGATTTTGTAAGCTGAGCAGCTTGTGGGAGGAGCTGTGTTTTGATTGTGCTTGTATTAGTGTGTTCTCTTGCAGTTTTAAAGGTAATTTCAGATATATATTTTATATATATAACCCCTATTCTTACCCTTGCCATGTCTGATATAACTTTGTTTAGTGTTAGAGCTCTTCTTGACCCTGATGGAAAGGTCACTAATGGAAGGAAGTCTCTGGGGATTAGGAGCCAAGTGAATAGGACTCTACTTTGTTGTTATATCAAATGTATTTCACACAGTTGAAAGGCCATGTGGAAGGTAAAATAAGGCCAGCCAGGGCATACACAATCAAATGCAGCTTATTGGCTCTCTCCTTTTCCTCTTCTGGATGAATTTTGCTCAGTTTCATCAAACAAGGATTTTTGTCTATTTTATATACTGCCATATCCCCAGTTTTCTAGTGCCTGGCACATAGTAGCTGGTCAATAAATATTTGTTAAATGAATACATTTAGAGTGAATGTAAGAATATTTATTCCAACCATACTGTACAAATGTTGTGAGAAATAAGTGAGTTGATAAATAATGCGCTTTAGGATTAAAATCAGCAGTAACAAAAAATAAGATTATACAGATGTAAGTAATTATTATGTCCTCTTATTTTTATTCCTTCATTGTGTATTTACTATATGTGCACTGTACATGCTTGACTTTATTGTGTCATGAGCCAAAACACAAGATCTGTGGAGGAGAAAATGGTGCTAGTAATCTGCAGAGTTGAAAACTAAATAGTGTTGGGTTTTCCGTAAGTACTCATCCGCTTACATGATGTGCTGGGAGGAAGGAATAAGTTTTTTTCTACTTGATCAAACTATATTTTTTTTAAAAAAAGAGTTCAACACTACTTCATTAAATAGATATTTGTTGTTGGCTTTTTCTGTGCCAGAAATCGGCGATGTCTTATTTACATGGGAAGAACACTTATAACCTCCCCTGCCCCACTTTTTCTTGTGATTCTGTTGCAAACATTTCAGGATTGAATCCTCAAAAAGATTTTATCTTTCTTCCAACCAATTTCTTGAGTAAAGTCTTCCCAAGGGAAAGCAAGAACTTTCGGAAAAAAAATTCACATTACCCCAACAGCAAATTTAAGGAGAACCTGCTGCTGTGCAAGAAGCCTGTCATCCTAATTCAGTACGTTTCTGGAGACCTCAACAAAAGAAAAAAGTATTTTGTTTAAACTCCTGTTGACTGAATTCTCCCATGACAGGGTTACTCTGTCTTCCAACTTCACGTTTTCCTTGTGTGATTGGATAAATTTGTGTATGAGGGATGTCTTGATTTTTGAACGTTCTCTTATGAACTATTTGATTTTTAGTTTAAGGAATTTATTTATTTGCTTTTCACAAAGAAAAGGATGCAGGGATTGTTTCAAATTTTGTTTTCATTATGGTATTTACAGATAGAGACTTGAATTTATTTGAAGAACATTTTTGATATTTACCTATTTATCTCTACATATCTGTGTAACAAATGTATGTGTGTGTGTGTGTGTGTGCATGTATGGATCTGTGTATCTATCTACTATTGATTATGTAGGGCAGAGGGGAAATGGCTCTGTCATTGGATTCTGAATTTAAAAATGCCATTCAGTAGAAATCTGGAGTAGCTGTAATTACTATCATTGTGTCTTTTAAAAATTTGCCACAAGTAGTGAAATTGTCTCTAACCTCCTTAACAAAAGAATCTGCCTATAAAGGCATTTATTGTAAGGAGTGGTAATGATGAGATAATTGTGTTGTAATGGAACCCAGACTGAGGGAAAGAGTAAATTTTAACAACTGACTATTGTAATTGCATCTGAAGCTTCAGACACATATGAGGGAGTTTCTAGCATGGATGCTGGAGAAGAGAGGTTTATTGTTTCCTCCTGATGTAAAGATCAATAAACACTTTGTGGACCTGACAGTGTTTGCAAGCTATGAAATCTCCTTTTTTCCCGCTTCTCTCTTGTGTAAACTTACTGCCATTCTAAACACATTTCAAAGAAGACCAGTCTTTTCTTTTGTTCTGAATTAAATTATCCAAAAGTGTGCTTGCAAAGTACGAACCTAACTTTGGTGCTGCAGGAGAATGGATGGGATTTATCCACAGCTTGCAAGGAACCAACTGTGCAAAATCGGACGTATGAGCTGCTGCCTGCTGGTGTTTTAAGCACTTGGGCACTTCTCTCCTTATTCAGCTGCGTTCTAGGGATGGGAGTCAGGAGAAGATGGCAGAAATCAAATACTAAGTTAAGTTGTAAGTGTAATTTTCCACCATTAGCCTTGCATTCTTGACTGTTGAGAAAAATTGAGGTCTCAAATATCTAGTTAACACAGATATCCAATTATTCTGATTATAGCAGTGGGATATATCATCTTAATCAATGGCATTAATGATGACAGTAATGAAAGAAATTACCAATTCCATTGGATATGTAATTGGAAAAAGCATTTTACTACAAGTTGCCCCAGGAGACAGAATAATTTTTCAAAGAATACATATTACTAAGTCACTTTCAAATACAGGTCAATAAAAATGTTACCATTTTTATGGTAAAACTATAAAATATGAGGCTAAAAGTGTGAATCTAAAAATAAGATCAGACTGACAATTCTTGGCCATTAAATAAGGTATTCAGCTACTTTATGTGATTTATTAATCAAATCAAGATATGCCTGCCTGGAAACATCTTAAAAACCTAAGATAACAAAGTTTATTGTTTTGTTCTTCCAGAGTAACTAACAGAAATGAAGTGGAGGGCATATCAAAGTAAAGCATATCAAAGTTTCTGCCTTGGTGTTTTGTAGTAGTTTAAACCCTGATATGTTAGGAGTTAAGGTTGAGAAGAATTGTGAAGTAAGGACATTTATTTCTGGTTGTCCCTATTCTCAACCCCTCTCTCTCTCTTATCAAAATCTCATGCCACAAAAATCTACCATAAGTCTCTCCCACCAGACAAATTAGACTGTGTATATTTTAAATATCTTATATTAAATTATTAGTTGAAAGATACCTCCCTTGATTTTAAGCACCTTAAAGGAGTGGAAACTAAGTTTGGGGTGGAGAGGACTGGGAATGGATGGACTGGAGATAATGCTCTTGGTGCCCCCAAAATCCTCAAATCAAACCTGGTTGTCTGGTCTCACAAAGCTCCAACATATATTGATGAGTATAGAAGTGATGTCTGGCTGCTTCTCAGGCAGCCATCTGGAGGTCTCCTATAGCTACAGTAAATTATCAAATGTTCTTGGTCTGTCGAAATCAAGTAGATATATTGGGAGATATACACACACACATATATATAATTTTTGGTTATGTGGTATATTTATTAATTTGGTATCATAAAGTATTGTGTGTTATTTTAAAGAGCTATTACTGCTACTTCAGGGTTTATTTGAAATAAAGCTCATAGGGCCAAATGAGGCAGATGGTGTCCTTATGTTTTATAATGCTTAGAGATTCTGGAGATTTTGCTCCTTAAATGAGTAAATTATGGACTGATACGTGTTGTGCCAATTACGGATGCCACTGCAGTGGGTTTGCCTTGGAAACTCCAGTGAAGAGCCCTGGTACACATCAGGAAATTAAAGTGTTTTTGGAGCTGGGAAGTACTGAAAGCTGTCCCATCAGTACCTTGCTCCTAAGCATCATATCATTACAATTCTGTTGTTTGGTGTGAATGTGTAGACATGACTTGTGTGGGTCAACATGGTATTTGTAAAGCTGAATGGCAGAGTAAGACATTTAAAACTCGTGTAGTATTCTAGAAAGAATTTGAAAAAAATAATACTGTGCCAGAAACATTTCTCTTCTGTAGGCAGCTGTTCCCAATATCCCTTTCTTACTCACATCCTTTTACCCCCCACTTCTTTTCCCAGTTACTAATTTTCCGTTCGGTAATGAGACAAACAAATGGCTAAGAATTACTACATAGCTGAAAGTTTGGTTCTCATATGAGCAAGTTTTGATGTCTTTTGTTAGAGTTCTTCTAAAATGACCACATCAGTTCTTATTATGATGGCCATTTTTGTGATAAATGGCTTATTTTATTAGTTTTTAGGGTAAGCCGATTTGAAGAGAATTTTGAAAAATCAGGGGCTTTCACCAACTGTAATTTTTTTTCAACACCCAAGAACGCAAAGCACTAGTGACATTTTTTTTCCTTCTTAATTGTCCCCACTTCAGGACTGTGAGGGAATGATGTGCTGACCTACACTTTCCATACCGAAAAGCCACTAGCAATGAGTGACGTCTGTTTAGAGTTTACAAGGCATGTTTTTAACACACATTATCCCCCCCTGATTCATGCAGGAAATGAATGAGATAGGCAGCGCAAGGATTATTATTAACTCCAATTTAAGGATAAGGAAACCGAAGTTCAGAGAGGAGCAGTGACTTGCCTAAAGTGAAGGAGCCAGAAACCATGTGCATTTTAGTGTCCACTTCTCTTGTGTCTAGCTCTTTCCACCATGATGCGTCTGTCCACGTGCCCACGAATTGTTCCAGCCTCAACATACAACGTCCACATTGTACAGCAGAGACTCCCTATGTCGCCCCTCGTATGCTTCCTACGTGTGACTTGCTAAGGGACGGCTGGTAGCAATTTCCTGTTGGTTTTCCTGAACCTAATCTCCTCTTGCCAGTTGCTGAGTTCCTGAGCGGGCTTTGAGTCCCACATAGACCTGTGTTAGAAACCACAAGGGCTCTTTCTTCCTCAGGGCTCTGCTTCCAGGCTGACCTAGTTCTCCCGTCCATCTCATGTTTGTGCACTCCAGGCTCCCATGGGTAAGGCAGCTATGACGGAGTGACAAAAACCATCATCACGGCCAACCGCTTAGCTTACGCTGCAGAGTCTGCAAAGAGCAATGGCGTTACTTGTAGTTTGATTTCTGAATATGAAGGAAGCCAGAGTAATCCTAGAAATCATTACATAAGTGAGGGTATATATATTCTCTTCACAGATCGCATATAATTGTGCATAACCCACCCATACACGTATCTTGGTGTAATTAAGTACTTTGCTCGAAGGAATGGGGAAGCAGTGTAATAGTTATTATATGATGGAGTGATCCCTAGATTAAAAAAATGAGCTCACGTAGTGTTCAATGAAAAAAAGTAAGGCTTTTCACATCATGCGGTATTAGCGTTCTCCTGCCTGCGTGTTTTTTCCAGGGTGACGTGTGATGATTTTGTACCTCTGCTCAGGAATGCAGTGCATCATAAACACTGATGACGTCACCCTCATTATCTGCCAAGTAAGCACGTTTCATATCCGTTTGGATCATCAGACTGTAGTTAACACTAGATTTGATGATAATTTAGTCCCTTGTTGGGTTTTATCTTCCCAGGGAGCTGAGCTGGACAGGACCCACCCGGGGTAGTATTTGGATGGTTCTGCATGGTTCAGTGTCTGAGATTTTTAAACTCCAAGGACCTGTTCTTGTCAGTGTTCTGAAATCACCAGACTCGCAGCCTCTAACTGGGTAAACAAAATGCCCCTTGTCACTTTGGTTGGCATTTGCACGACAATTTACTTATTTACAGTGAGAAGTGACTGGGAAATGAGGCTTGTTACTCAAAGTCTGTATGATCAGTACATTTCTTACACGAGGAACCAAGTCATCATTAAAAATTTGCTTTAATCCACTTGGAGTCAAAGCAAAATGAGTTTTATGCCAAATTCTTCAATCGGGTTTAAGGAGCTAGCTCTCCGGTTGTAGGGTTCAGCCTTGCTAAAGAGACCTGATACTCCAGGGCCGTTCATAAGAGTCCCTTTTAGTTAAGGTGGTTGGAGAATGTCCTCAGTTTAGAAATAATCTTTCTCAATGTGACAGAGGGCCAGTATACCCCTGAACAGTGTTGGATATAATGTTTCATAAACTATTCCCCTCCCTTCTCTTTCCTTTGGGCTGCCCTCTCTAATTTGGCCTTCTTTCCCTGCACCCTGTTTTTGTCCCCTTTACAAATGTTTCTGTGGCTCGGTGGCCCACTTTGCCTGGAGCTGCACCTTGGGCTGGATGATTGGAGAGAATTCTCTGTTACCCCTTTACAAATTATTGTTTAAGCTGGTGCATTTAAGGTTGACAAAACATTTCCCCATTTTCTGTGTTAATTTTGTAATTTAACTGTCAGGCAGGAAATATTACTTCCCTTATTTCCAAGCTCTTGTTGGGAAAACACCACCCTGTGGCTCCCCAGCCCTGGAAACAATAGGGAATTCTTTGGAAATGCTCAAGCGGAGGCTGCAAAGAGGTTGTAAAGAGCTAGAAATTATTTCCTGACATGAGGACCATTGCTGTCCGGTAGGGTATTCAGGAGTCGAAATGGCACTAATTAGCTTTGCGGCATCTAATTGGCATCTTTGGGCTGTGAGGCATGTCTGGCAACCATCCTAGACGTTAGACATGGGCAGTTTAGTTCAATTTAACAATTTTTTGACTACTTGCTCATCAAGAGATTTTTTTTTTTCATAGAATCATCATATAACACGCATATGTATCATACTTTGTACTTTTATCTCATTTTGACCTTATAACAACCCTGGGCAATAGTTATGCTAGGAATTTCTCTATTTCATAAAAGAGGAAACTGAGGTTTAGAAAAATAAAATGCTGTTTCCAAAGTCACACCATCTAGCCAAGAGTTAATTCCTTTCAACTGTAACCTTTTCTGCCTTGAAGACAGAAGAAGGTATTTCAGTTTAGAAAAGCAGATTAAAAGCTTGGCTCTTTGGAGGCAGGTAAGTTGACTTAGACGCTACCTACGTGACTTTGGGCATGTTTTTTTAACTTGTCTGGGATGAGTTTCCTCCACATTTATAAAATTGGGGTAATACTTCTTCCTCTCTTACAGGATTTTTGTGAGGACTCAATGAGGTGTTGCATGTAACATGCTGGGCTTAGTGTTTGACCCTTAGCAGTCAACAGCGTGTTTAATCCAGAAAGCCCAGCATTATTTCACTTTGTGGACTGAGTCAACCCTGGGTGCTCTGTGAGATTCTTTTTGGTGTGAGCGTTTAGGACTAGAGCCATGTTCTCCACAGGTTTGTAGGATAGCATGATCCGCTGCCCCGAGAAGGTGTCTAGAAACAGTACCATCTTGTCTCAGTATTTTTATTCGGTCATGATTTTTATTCAGACGGCCAAGTGACCAAGATGTGACCAGTAAAGCATGTTTCTTCCAAAGTTACTGGATAAAGAAGTTAACCATCTTACCAGAACTATTTAAATAGCAGTAACAACATTTGTGAATTTGGGAAAACACTATGACGACATTGTTTTCATATCCATTAAAAACAAATAAAAAGAAACAAAGGATAGATACATGGAAGGCTATTTTAATAGTTAGCAGAGCCAAGTAAGTTACTAAATGGGGGAAGATGTGGAGAAAAATCACAGGAGACCTAACTTTTTGTCTTGTTGGTGGCTCTTTCCAGCCTTGTAGCTGAGGCAAAACACCTTGACCTCTCTGGATCTCCGTTTTTTTCATCTGTAGAGTGTGGATAATTATATCTGAGACTCAGGAGGTTGTTGTGAATATCAAATGAGATGAAAGAAAAGAAAGTGATTGGTAAACTGTGAAGTGTTCTACAAACTGAAGGTGGTGGTGTTACTCGTTGAAAACATCCAAAATTCTTGGATAACTTAAATGTGCTCTTGCCTGAAGGTAGGGGAAGGACTGAATAAATCACCCTTTGGAGCTCTTTCAGTTTAAGCAATGTGTGTTTTCAGCTTAAATGGGTGTTGTTGGTATTAGGTCTTGTATCAAATTGAAATTCAGTGGCTATTTTTGGAAAGGGGTTAAAATAACAAAGGGGGAAATGTTTGGAAAGCAAACATACTTTGTATAGGAAGACTTAATTATACTGTCGATTATATGGTAGGTATATTCAGTTACAATCAGTAATTACAATGATTATAACCACTGTGCTTTGCTAATTAGAACATACTTCTAATAAGGCCAAGGTCATCAGTTTGAAGCCTTGTATGGGTCAATCAGCATAATGTCAGCCTTCACCCTAAGCTCTCGTGGGGCCACTCAGATGTATACTTGTGTTCACAAGGAGAATGAAATTGAGATTGAAGGAAATCATGCAGATTTTCCACCAGTGTGGGTAGGAAGAACTCTACCTTAGAGGGCATTTCTAGCTTTCATTTTTTTTTTCTTTTAGCACACTTACCACTTTTGCTTTTTGTGATTAATTATCTGGACTACCAGTTTTGTTTAGCAAATTATTGGCATCATTCACTTGAAATGGTACTGCCCAGCTTCCTGAGAGATGGTGGATCTGACCCTCTGTTTTCAAGTGCTTAACTTTGCAATGCTTTTCCTCAAAATGACCCTGAGAACTACGAACTTCTTACTAGCTTTTTTCAGATGGGAAAATAGAGGCTTTTTTTTTTTCCCAAGGTTTCCTACTCCCAGGTGAAGAGATGTTGGCTAATTTTATAAAAAGGTCAGTAGCACAGCTGGGCTTGAAATTCAGAGGTCCTGACTCAAAGTTCTATATTTAATTTGCCGTCTATTTTTTGGGGGGGGGGGGGTTTATATGTAGTAACTTTAGTCAGAGGCTGGGAAAGTGAATATTTTGTCTGCATATTTAGCAAGATTGATGATTACTGCAATTACATCTCTTTCCAAAATAGTTGAGCAGCTTGTCGGAAGTGACCTATTGTTGTTGGACTAATTTTATTAGTAATACGAACCATATCATTCGATCCATTGGTGCCTACAGGCTTAGCCATAAAGACCGGGTAGCTACAATTTTGGTCACGTTCAATGACGGAATTTGGCACATCATGTCCTAATACACGAAATGCTCTTACGTCCTGGAGAATGTGGCGGTCCCCGTAGTGTGATGTCGAGGAAGAGAAGTGCTCCTGGCCCCGGTTTAACTCTCACTGAAAAGCCTATTTACCACAGTCCCGTTGTTAGTGGTTCAGACCATGTTTTATCCTGTAGGGAAGCTCATTTTTTACCAACATCTATGTTAGGACCGGGGATCACATTTTTGAGGAAATGGAGGTGTGACTCCTTCTGAGAACCATCGGAGATCAGGGTACTAAAGGGATTGACAATTTTGATGAGAAAAGGAAGGAGAATATGTAATGGTGATTTCTGGAGACCTGTTTTGGGAGTTTAGGTGATGGGGGTAGGGATTTGGCCCATCAGAATGCAGCCTGAATGTATTAGACGTCCAGCTGGTAGGGAAGGGGTGAGCCAGAGGAGGAGAAGAAGCTAAGGGAGGAGAAGTGGAAGTGAATCTTAGATGACTCGGCGAGTTTGCCCATGGCGTTCTTTGTGTATGCAGTTTCGGTGGAAAGAATGTTCAGTGTGTTCTTAAGAAGCAGACAACTAATTTGGATCCATGTGATTCTTTAATTGTATGTTGACATTAAAAAAATGCTATCTTATTGAAGACAATTTCCTAAGGGAAGAGATGCTGTCCTTGCAAAAGAAGACTCGCAACGTCTCTAACTTTGGTTCTTTTTCAGTCAGATGGTGATCATGGCACCAGCCGGACTATTCAACTGGACTGGTGCAAGGTTGGGATAACATGCGTTAGAAACTGTGAACTGTAAAGCGCTCAACCAAATACAGTTTTAAATGTTATGTGCAGTGTAGGTCGGAGATTATGTGCTTGGATTCTGGAGCAGATTACCTGAGACTCAACCCTGGTTTTGTCTCTTTTTGCGTGAGCATAGGGCAACTTAAACTTTGTGTGTCTTGGTTTTCTTAGCTGTAAAATAATAACCCGCGTCTCATGATGTGAGTAATTGTCCCACTAGCCGTTATGTTGTATGTATGTGTCCACACAAAATCTAATGCTGACGTAAGTGCATGGGAGTGAATTACGTGGAAATTTTAAAAATCCTGTATTTATGCCTCAAGCAGTATAGCTCTTTGTTTAAGAAATTCATATTTGATTATAAGCCGTTAGTGACAGTTAATGAACGAACTGTGTTGAATTAGATGGTTATGTATGTACAGCTCTCAGAAGCTTACTTCTCTTGATATTTGAATAAAGAAACTGTTCTCATGAACACTGACTTACTCAGTTCAAGTAAGGCTTCTGGAGGATTACTGGTCTTGATCATCATGTTTATACCTTAAACGAAAGGTTTTAAACCCTGACCACACATTAGAAGCAGACCAGTTGAATTGGAAAATTTGGAGGTGGAGCTCAGGCGCTGTTATTTTTTTAAAAGCTCCCCAAGATGATTTTCATGTGCAGATAGAATAGAAAACCACTGGCTTAGTCATCAGTCATTAAATGTATATCCCTACCATTTAGTTTCTGACATTCATTTAATTTTCTCATGTTTAAGTAAATAAAATGACATGGCTATTTACAGGTATTTCTTTAAAGGAGGATGGATGTATGGTTTCCATTAATTCTATAGCAGATGGATCTGTGCCGTAAAGCAGAAAGGAGAAGTTTGTTTTTAAATTGTGTGAGGTTGTGTCTGTTTTTGGCATGATGAAGTGCTGCCAATATTAAACAATATAGAATCCCAGAATGTTCAAGGTAAGAGGGACCCTCTAGGCATCTAGTAGAAGCAGGGTACACTTTGAAGCCAGTCCTGGCCGGCAGTGGTTTATTCACTTACTAGCTTTGTGATCACGGGATGTTCACTTAACCGGTCTGAGCCACAACTTCTTGATCTCTAAAATTGAGGTGAACGTCTGCTCTATCTGGTGACAAGTGTGTTTCCTGTGCACGCACGCGTCTTGATTGCCTGCCTCCTGCCCGGTCCCCCGTCCATCTGGTGCGCATCTCCAGAGCAGGGACTGCCGGAGGCTCCGCGGGGCTGCTGAGCCTGCAGGCCCGCTGCTGGGAACGGCTTCCTCCCACTCCTCGGGGACCACTCGTCTGGCTCTGCTGGGACTGTTTCAGGGCTGGCTGTTTGGATCCCATGACCTTCTGTGAGCATCACATTTAGTCTGCGGGGTCAGCACTGCTGGCCAAGCAGAGTGAAGCTGTTCCTGAGACTAGAGATGAAGATGGCTCCTGGTGGCTACGTGATGGCAGCTTCGGAGTAGCTTCTGTTTAACCCCAGACTAGCCTTGTGCAGGACCCAGATAGCTGCCTCGTCTGTCCAGCGGTCTTCCTGTCCGGTGCTTCTTGGTGTTGAGCAGGGACAATAGGAGACCACTGTCTCTCTCTCTCTTAGTTTGGGGTGAGCAGAGAAGAATCACAGATCTCTTTGATTGTCTTTTTGTGAAAGGAAGAGTGGATTTTTGTCTTTTTCCCCATCCTTGTCTCTCAGATCCTCCAGCATCTGGCTATGAAATTATAAGGCCACCTGGTTCTTCTGTTGCACATTGTGTCTGTGAGAAGGTGGTTCATGGCTTGTTTCTTACTTCCTGTAACGCTTAATGTTGGGGTCCTGAGCTTAGCTGTGCCGCCTCAGTGTCCTTCCCACTTGTCAGCCTGCTTTCTGGGTCTGTCCTCAATCTTCATTTTCAAAATTCTGCTTTTATCACCATCTCTGGACTGATCTGAAGTTTTCATTGGAAATATTTATACTTTCTGCTGCCATTTTTTAAATTGTTTCTTCTGTCTACTGAAATTGGCACTCTCTCACGGGTAGCGGTAATGGTAGCTTTATTGATTTTTTTAGGTGATAAGAATCTTGAAACATTACACTTGGGGGGTGGACAGCCTAACTTGTGCTCCTCCGCTAGATTACAAGACTCTTGAGGGTAGGAGCCATGTTTTTCAGCTGAGCATCGTCATAACTATCATTTATTATGTATCTACTGTGCATCAGAGACTTTGCTTTATTTGAATTAATTTCCATGAAAAATAATGTCTACATAAGGAATTGATCTCGAGAGCTTAAGTAAACTGCGCAAGGTCATCTAGCTAGTGAGTCACAGAGCTGGATTTTGAACTCACTTTGATATTAAATCTTCTTTTCTAAAATCGTGTTTCTAAATTCCCTCTTCAAGGAAGGGACAGATACAGGTAAGAGGAATGGGATCTTGGCCTGCGGACCTGTTGAGTAAGGGACAGGTGCAGAGTTGCATTCTTAAAGAAGAGAAGGTCGGCGTATCTTCAAAGCCCCCGTTTTTCCCACTAACACACTGACTTGCATCACTGGTGTACGTGAACACTAAGAAATGTACCCTACGACTCTCCAGGAAGGAGTCACCCCTGTGGAAGGCTTTGGCCCCCATGTGGGTCTTCACTTCATGCTGTTTTATTCAGGTCAGAGAGACACTGAGATTTCATGAAGATGTCTCTCACTGATAAGAGCCATTGGTTGAGCAGTCAGGGAAACTCTGGAGAGAATTCACTGAATCCACGGTGATAAGATGTTCTGGGAAGTCAGGTGTGTGTGGAAGTCAGCGTGGCTTGCTGACGAGGAGGAGACACTCTGCACCCAGCTTCCAGGCTCCTGGTTTAGACCCTCAGAACGTGCCCATTGGCTTCGGCAAGCCACAGGAAGTATGTAAATGCTTTCCCAAGTTGAAGCTTTGTTGGATATGCCCAGAGAATGTTTTCTTTTTAATGTATTTGGAAACTATAAATTTAACTCCTGCTGGGGAAGAAAAGTAATTGCTTCACAAAAGGAAAAAAGTCAGCTCTTTAAAAGGCTCCACTCCTCTTACAATCATGTGCTTTTTAATGACTGGGAAATTCCTGGTGCAGGAAAAAAAATGTCCTTATGTACAAATGAGGTCATTCTGGTCTTTACTGGCCCTGTGCACTCGAGTTCCTGCTTTCTGTTCCATGTTTTGTGACCAGAGGTTATTGGAAGGATAATCCCTCTGTGCATATTCACTGCTTTTAGGGCATGTTGCCAAAGAGAAAGTTATCTTAGCTCACCAACTGCCAAGCCAGTGCAAGAGGCCCCGATCCCAGGGGTACTGAGCTAGTGACTGATAACGACTTGGTTTGGGTTGGCCTCGCGTCCAGTTTTGTGAAAGCACGCTTTTCCTGTGCACTAGGCTTGCTGCGTCCGCTTCGTCCTCCTTAGATTTCTCAGCAGCTCCATTAGTT
This sequence comes from Phoca vitulina, assembly GCF_004348235.1. Taxonomy (NCBI): domain Eukaryota; kingdom Metazoa; phylum Chordata; class Mammalia; order Carnivora; family Phocidae; genus Phoca; species Phoca vitulina. Next base: position 4,543,533 of record NW_022589741.1, on the reverse strand, counting down.
CTCGGTTCAGACATGATTTTTTTTCCTTAGGTACATTCTATTTACTTTGCTTTGATTCCATCCCGAAGAGCAGAGACATCTGTACCAGTTGGAAGCCTCCTGTTCATCTTTTTAACGTGATATAAATGAAAAACAGCTGTTGAAAGCATTCGCCCGGTACCTATTTCCTTGAACATTGGGAGGCTGATTCCTCCTAAAATTAATTTCTGATTTGGTTTGGCTAAAGGGGAGCCTTAGATTTGCTCAGTGAAAGGGTAGCGTAGAATAGATTTCAGTGGATGCCCTTGATTTAATCGAAGTTCACTTTCCCCTGGCTTTAGAATAACCCTTTCCTGCCAAGATGGAGGCCGAAACTTGGAAGGGTATTGGGTAGGGAGGTTGCTAACTCTGTCCTGGATGTTTCCATAGAGAGGTGAATAGGGAAGGCGTTCAAGGGAACCTGGACAACAACCTCTGCAGTCTTTTTTAAATTGCCTGTTTTAAGACAGTGACCTTTCTAGACCTCATCCAGGTTCGTGTGGTTAATCAGTGACAGCCCACGAGATGGCCAACTGTGCGGCCTCACATCTCGAGAACAGAGTGTCGGAGTCCTTAAATTCCCCTAAAATTCATCCATGGCTATAATGAATCAATCTTTTGATAAGCCTGTGATAGACTATGCTCTGCCCGATTGACTCTGCATTTTTATATTTAAAAAATCCACACTCTTGCCACTGAAAATTAGGTTCTTACCACGATTTCTTAATTAAATCTTTGTTCTGGGATCTTCACGGCTCCCTGGGTCAGAAACTCCAAGCTCAGGCTCTGTTGCCTAAGTAAGTCTAAGAAAAATGTCTTGATCTGGAATTAAGAAAGGCTGTCTTTAGCTGTCATGGAGAGGAGAGGATTCTACTGTTTGGTCAGGAATGACTTAGATATTTGCCACAGACCCCGTTTCTTGCCCAGAGCACTTGTGGCCCCTCCACGAGGCTTTGGAACCCTTCTTGGAATCTCTTGGGTCCTTGAAGAAGTCAGGTTTGACCTGGGCACGGCCCACGTTTCCTTCAGTACACCTCCCCTCCGTTGCCCCCAAGGCCTTGGTTTATTGTCGGCAGCCAGTGGATGTTTTATTGAACCTAAGACCCGGTATGAGAGAATTGGAAAAAATATGGCCAGGAGATGCTATCATACTTGAAACTGAGAAATTCTGGGTAATTGCTGAGTGCCTCGTATTAGTTCCTGTGGGGAAAATACATGGCAAAATGTGTAATGGGTTAATATTGTAAAGCGAAAACGTGTATGAGATCAATCAGAAGGTACATAGCTGCCTCTGATACTCAGAATGGGAATGGCACTGCTTTGCTGATAATATATTTTGTTATTATTATTATTCTCCAGCCTCAGACGATACAGCAGACTCTCAAGAGGACCCTGCAGTATTACGAGCACCAAGTTATTGGGTAAGTAAAATGGATTTTGGTCATTATTTGGGGCAAATTAAAGATAATTACTCAAACATAGCTGTTGAGCGTGTGGTTTTCTGCCACCTAGGTGGGTCTTACTTCACACTGGCTGTGCTCCCAGGGTGGGCTGGGGGCTCATCGGGACCCCTACAGTGATTTCCTTTGGCCTGTTTGTGTTTAATCCTTTTCAGTGAAATTCCCTTTTGGTATGGCCTTTCCTTTTTTTTTTTTTTCCCTTCTTGTGTTCTTACCCTCTTATTCCCATCCATTGAATCTGATGATTTTGCCCTGGGATTACGGTAAGGTTTAATGGTACCAACCGAGAGGCTTTAAATGGGATTTTAGAATTCTTTAGTAAACTTTACTCAAAGTCATTACAAGCCTAATGGTTCAGCGAGAGGCATTGGTTTAGAGTCACATGCTACCTAGTTTTCTTTCATCTTGCATTTCTTGACATCGTTGTGATACGGGGTAAAGTAAGAAGACAAGATGAAGAAACAGGAGCTCATGGCCTCACCAGCACGTGGAACTTTAAAGTAACTTCACCTGTTTTGCAAAGGATGACGATGATGGTAACAACTAATTGAGGATTAGATGCCATGGATAAATGAGGTCGTTTTTTTTTTATTAACATACAGTGTTATTTGTTTCAGGGGTACAGGTCTATGATTCATCAGTCTTACACAATTCACAGCACTCACCATAGTACATACCCTCCCCAATGTCCATCACCCAGCCACTGTATCCCTCCTACCCCCACCTCTCCAGCAACCCTCAGTTTGTTTCCTGAGATTAAGAGTCTCTTATGGTTTGTCTCCCTCTCTGGTTTCGTCTTGTTTCATTTTTCCCTTCTTTCCCTATGATCCTCTGTCTTGTTTCTCAAATTCCACATATCAGTGAGATCATATGATAATTATCTTTCTCTGATTTACTTATTTCCCTTAGCATAATACCCTCTAGTTCCATCCACGTTGTTGCAAATGGAAAGATTTCATTTTTTCGATGACTGCGTAATATTCCATTGTATATATATACCACATCTTTATCCATTCATCTGTTGATGGACATCTAGGCTCTTTCCATAGTTTGGCTATTGTGGACATTGCTGCTATAAACATTGGGGTGCACGTGCTCCTTCGGATCCCTACATTTGTATCTTTGGGGTAAATACCCAGTAGTGCAGTTGCTGGGTTGTAGGGTAGCTCTTAAATGAGGTCATTTCAATGAGCATATTCTGTACATAGAAAGCTCCAAATCAGTGTAAGGTATACTTTCGATTGGCTATGGGAGGAAGCAGTTGGAAATACAGAAGCCTAAATTCACTTTCTGATGCAATCTAGCTTAAAATAAAGGAATGAAACTCATGGACAGGAGAGGTGGTGCATATTTTAAATTCACATCATTAGTGTTCTGTATGCACTACCGTTACTTATTTGTATAAGATTGTAAGAACTTTTGAGGAGTTAAGATTCAAACCCTGATACGTCTTGAGGTGCTCTTGAGCATCATTTAACATTTGGGGCTAATAGTCAATGCCATGGGGATTAAGGATGCATTTTTGGTTATTGGGATATAGTGTGATTTTTTTTTTAAACAAAAACAGAAGAAAATGGTGGAAAAATAATCTCGGTACCTAGTACAATGCTGTATACCTTAAGTACTTGGTGATTATGTTAATTGTCATTTCAAAGGGAATTGCTTTGAAACATTGTCACATCAATTCTCAAAAGTGCAGTACTAGGAAAAGCATATTATTTAAACTCATGAGATGGCTTTTAATTTGAGGCCATTTGTGATTTTAAATGGTTTCTCCTAATGGAGGTAAATGATGTCAAATTAATCTCTCCCCACATATTCTAAAATAAAACTTAATCACTCTCATTGGATCTGCTGCTTCCACAGTGTGGTATTCGGATTAAATTTTAGTCAATATATTTAGAACAGTTTCCTGTGTGTGGTGAGCACTATGTATTTGTTTGCTTTTATGTTTATTATTATTATTTTTAATATTTTAAGACAATACCAGTAATCAAATGCAAAGCATTTCCTGGAATAGTGAATGCCCTCTCTGTTTTGAAATGAAATCATAACCGGTCCAAGTCTCATTTGCGAACCAAGCTATGTCTTCACGGCAAATTGGAATGGGAGTCTTAGAACTATGATCAGAAGAGGTAACTAAACTATATTATCATAATCAGCAGAAGATTCTTTTTTCCATTAGTAACATGTGACATAGGAAAAGACATTAGGGCTTGAAGCCGAAAGAATTCTTGAGACGTCTTTGGTGCAAAAAGGTGGTTTTATTAAAGCACGGGGACAGGACCGGTGGGCACAAGGAGCTGCACTGGGGTCGTGAGGAGTGGGCTAATTATATACTTTGAAGCTGGGAGGGGGTTAGGGAGAGCGTAAGTCTCTTAAGGAATTTTGGAGGCAAGCTTTCCAGGACCTCGAGGGGGCTAGCTGTTGTTAGGAAAAGGGCGTTTATTACTGTTTAATAAAACCTGAGTCATGAGACCCTTCAGATGTTTATCAGTGGGTCACATGCTTGGGAGATGATTGCCAACATGTAGCTTGGTGGGTAGAGTTAAAGGAAGTTTCCAAAGGAATTTTTATGTTAAGATAGACTTCCAGGATCCTGGGGGTTGGGCTAAGATTGTCTTTTGCCCTTAGCAAAGCATTGACATCTAAGCCGCTGAGTCCCTAGAGGAATGTCACTCTGCTGGTTTCAAGGACTTGTCAATGGGCTGTAGATAGTAAGGACATTTAATAATTTCTTTTCTGCCTCTGTTTCCCGCATCAAGATGGAGTTCTCTTCTATCTAAATTACTGCCTCAACTCTCCTGTTTGCTCTGTCTGCGTACACCAAGCCTGTGGTGATTCGTGGCCCCAAAATGGTCTTTTCTAGTTCTGCTTCTTGCAGACACAGTGTAAAGAAAACGGTGCACGTGACTCGGATGATGAAGAGGTGTCTTGATGTCCGGCCGGTTCCAAAGAGAACTGTGAACACATTTTCACCTGGGTGTGGGCTGCTCACTGCCTTTAGTCATGTGCTCATGAAGAGAAAACCAGCGGGTTAGCCGCAGGATTGTGACGTTTGCCTTTCGCGACTTTGTCTTCCCTCTTCCGCCTGTCCTGGCATCCCTGTCCACCTCCCTGTCTCTGCTGTTTCTCTTTATTACTGAAACAGGAGAGCATCTATTATGATGAGCACTTGAATTAAGTATCCACACCTGTGTGCAGTTCCTCTTGGGAAGACACAGGTAAGGCTCTTTATCTCTAACTGAAAAGGAATGTATTCCTTCCAGTTAAAGGGATTTCAGGCAATTGATAAGAAGTGCTGAGTATTAGTTTACATAGTTCTGGGGGGCGGGGTGAGGATGGGACAGAGGTGGTTTTCCAAATCCCTAAAGCAGGGCTTTGCCTCAGGTTTGTCTTGAAGTAATTCAGCTTTTAGGTGCCTTAGGTTGTGAGGATGAATCAGGTTGGGTAACAAGGAGTATGAGCTAGCCCTTCTTTTTTAATTTTTAATTTTTAAATAAAAATTTCTTATAAAACATTTATTTTAAAATTTATTTTTTATTTTTTTAAAATAAAAACTTTAAATTCCAGTTAGCAGTGTAATATTAGTTTCAGGTGTACAATACAGTGATTCAACACTCCCATACATCACCCGATGCTCATCACCACAGGTGCCCTCCTTCATCCCCATCACCTGTTTCCCCCACCCACCTCCCCTCTGGTCACCATCAGTGTTTCCTCTGTAGTTAAGAGTCTGTTTCTTGGTTTGTCTCTCTCTCTCTTTCCTTTCAGCTCCCTTGTTTTGTGTCTTAAATTCCACATATGAGTGAAATCATATGGTATTTGTCTTTGACTGACTTATGTCCCTTAGCATGATATTCTCTAGCTCCATCCATGTCCAGAAGGGCACTAACCCTCCTGTTTTTAATTTCTTAAGTCAGCCTCTAATTACTGGCCTCCCAGCCTCCCTTTTCTCTCCTTTAAAACTGCCCTTGGACCTGCTTTATTTATCAGAGCCTCGGGATTGTCTACTGCTCCTCGATGCATTCTCACACCAGTAGTTCATAGAAACTCTCTGAGGCTTTTTCGTCTCCACGATGTAGACTAGGTTGCAGGGAGCAGCTGTTCAAAGGATCACGCAGATGGAGGACTGGGAGGGAGTAACCCGTGGAGCCTCTGTCAGGGAGGGAGACAGCCTCTCTGCGCCCCGGGAACTTTGTCTTTAAACGTTTGTTCTGTTCCTCAACTTGTCCAATCTCTCATTGACGGGTTTACTCATAGAGATCATTCAAGTTGTTTGCACTGTCACCGCGGCTTCTAGATCCAGACCCCGACCTAGTGTTGTGGCTTCTACCCCTGTCCCTCAACATGGCATGTCCACCACTGTAAAGTGGTTAAACAGATTAGATCATGCCACTTTCTCACGTCGGACCGCCGGTTCTCAGGTGTTAACATGCATTAGAACCACCTGCAGGCTTGTTACAACCCAGATGGCTGGACTCCACTCCCAGGGCTTCTGACCCCATGTATCCCGTGCTCGCAGAGAGTGGCGTTTCTAGCCGGTTCCCAGATAACCTTGCTGACTGGTGCGGTGGGGCTAGGTATTACGCTGTGACATCCCTGCTTTCACCCATGTCATGACTTACTGTGATAGACCGCAATCTGAACTGTTCCTGTGATCTGCCTTCACTCACCTCTCTGTTACCCCCTCCGCTTCCCCTTTCACTCCCTGCCTGCCCGGCCAGGCGGCTGTGGGTTTCCCAACTTCTGCTTAGCCTCAGGGTCTTGGCATATACCATTCCATTTTCCTGGAATGGCCCATCCCCATGTGTGCATGGGTTACTTTTTTTATACGTTCAGGTCTCTGTTTAAATGTCATTATCTTCAGAAAAATGTACTCTGGCCACCCAATCTAGAGAAACCCTCCTTCCCCTACTTCCACCTCCAACCCCGATCATTTTGTGTTCTATTCCTCTCTGCTATTACTTTTTGTAGTGCTTATCAGAGTTTGTTTTGTTGACTTATCGAAATGATTTACCTCTGTGTTCCTATGCCTTTGTAATTGCTTGGTTCATAGGAGGGACTTACATGGTTTTTTGGGGAGAGGGGGGAGTGAATAAATGAAAGAAATGCACCCTGGAGGTAAATACATGGAGGTATGTGTACAGTGGATAAAAGAGTAGATTGTTCTTGGAAGGGGGTATAAAAGGAGCGCTCGAAATGCTCTCCAGGATCCATTACATTTCTAATGCCAAGAGCCTTTCCTGTAGAGCATACATATTACTGATTTGCTTAATTTCTCATTTATGCTTAATGTTTTGCCGCTGTGTGTCAGATTGACTTCGTGGTAAGTTTCTTATATTTTTATTTATTTTTTCTGTAAACTGCATGAGTGCACTCACCCGAACAGCGTCCTGGTCCTCTAGCATCGTCTTCTGGCCTCGATGTAAAATGAGGTAAAGGGGCGCTGAGCGTACATCTCCGTGGACGTCTCTGTAACTCAGGCTTCTAGGGGATGGGCTCGCTTCCCGGACAGTGTGGTTTGGAAAGAACAGTGGGAAACAAGGGGTAAGTGGGAGGCAGGCCAGGTTCACCTTCAGAATTCAAAGGCACCGGGATTGAGGGAAGTCTGGTTTATGAGGACTCTCTCCTCTGATGTCATTCTTGCCATTATGCTGTGTCCCTGTGCATCTTTGTCCTGTGGTTTACAGCTGAGGGCTGGGAAAACGTGCCTTGGGAGTAGACCTACCACAGGGCAGATTTACTAGATTTAAAGTCAGATTCTGCTTTTGAATGGTTTAGGGCACATGCCCTAACCTCTGCGAGCCTCCGTTTTCTCATTTTTAAGATGGTAGTAATAGCAGGGTTGGTTGGGCTGACGTTAAATGAAATGATAATGATAACCTCAGGTCACAGAATCATGTAAAGTACTACAGTGCTTGGTACACAAAAGTCCTCAATGTGTTCACTGAATTATTATTATTGCCACTCTTAGTCTCTGACTCTTCCGTACCTCACTGTTGGATTGTCTTCCCCTTTGCCCTCCCTCTGCATTATTGCCCTGTGATCCTTGAGTCTGTAGAAGTTTGGAATCCTTTGTTTACCATCAGGAGCTAAACATGCTCCATTCGTCTTCTAGCTGCAGCTTCTTGTCACAGAGTTTGGATTTTTTTTTTTCTTCATCTAAATTTCTGCGTCTAGAATGCCTCACCAGCCACTCTCACCCGTGTTTATACTGCGAGACTCCCTCCCCATCCGTAGCTCCCGAGGATGGATTGGGATTAGGACAGTGCAGACAAAGCAGAGATGTCTTTAAAACTACGATTGGAAAACACATGATAATCCGGCTTCCTGGGATGTAATGTTCAATCATTTTATATTTTAAAAACTGAAGTATGAAGAAATAGGTGTTCAGAATCATGCCACTCATTTTGTCCTTTTTTTTTTTTTTTTTTTCAAGCATAAGCATCATTATGCCCATCACAGGTGGGCCTGCTGCCAACCTATTAGTTTGGGACAACATTTCCTATAGTCATCTAAAATTAAATTCTGTTATTCCAGTTATCACTGTGGGCCCCGTGTTTGTTTTGTACACAGCCAACCTTCTGTTCTTTTTTCCTTTGGACAATTGAATAGGGATTAAGCTACAGTAATTTCCATAGAACACAAGAAGTGGGTGAAGCCTGATTATTCTGGAAACAAACTCGAATGCTGTTTTATGGTCATGGTCAGATTGTGTGGCTCTACAGTATTTTATCTAGAAAGTGATCTAGCTTCTTTTTCATATATTTACAGAGAATATCTATCTGAATGAATGAAAACAATGTTAGGTAAAAGCTATTATTTATTGATTGATCACTGTTTTTGAGGCAATGTACTGGGCACTTCACATCTTATTTTTTCTGTAATCCTGATCATCTGTTTCATAAGATCATTGTATAAAGCTCATTTTACAGATAAGAAAATTGAGGCTATGAGAAAAAATAATTTGTCTGTGGTCATTCCAGTTAAAATGAGGGAGCCTGATTTTACAATAACCCTGTATTTGTCTGTTTTTAATGACTGCCTTCCCCATTCCACCTTTTATTGAGTGATTCCTGCATTCTGGAAACCGTATTGAGCATTTTGCCAACCTGGTTTATTGGGGTCTGATCTCGGCGAGATGTGAAAACACGAGGCCGTGTTATTTTTTTTCTCTTCAGTCATTTCAAACATGCGAGGACGGGTCCCCTGTGATGCTAGCTCGGGCAGATTGCCCTGCTTTCTGGGAATTTCCAGGGAGTATGAAGTCCACTCCAGCTGAGTTCACACCTTCAATCCCATATCCAATCTCACCCTTACTCCCCTCTGCCTGTGTCAGGCCTTAGCCTGAGGGACTGGGAATGCAGTGTAGAGGGGGTATCCTGTGGTTTCTCACTGCTGCGGTCCAGGCTGCCCCTTTCTGGGTTCCTCTCTCTTCTGATGTATCAGGCAGGAATGAAATGGAAAATGGCAGAAACCCTTTTTAATTCACTGATGTTTGTGACAGCCCTGTCTTGGCTGTGATGCCGTCAGTCAGGTTCATGTCCTGCCTGGACTGCATCGGATGGCCCTACTCCTGGCCCTGAGGACTGTACCCCACACTCTGGCCGCCGGGATCCCTCTCCTGCTGGCGGCCTCTAGGTGGGGAAGGTAGTCAGCGGGGACAGGGAAAGCACCCGTCTCTTTCCTCGTATCTCCCTCACCCGTGGGAAACGCCTGTTGTTTGCCAAGTGGAGGTATGGTAGGCTGCTTCCGTCGGCTTCTCTTTCTTTTCCCCATTAATAACTCTGGAACCTTCTCCCTCCACTCAGGAATTAGGCTACCTCGGCAAGCGTTCATGGTGGGATGCGATACCCAGCCCCCAATCTCAGTCAGGGTGGACCCTCTTTCCCCAGCTGGGCTTCTGCAGAAAACTTGTCCTTTCTCTTTTTCTTGGAGGAGAGGGGAGGACTAATAACTGCACTATCTTCCTAGGCCAGTTCCTCACTCTTCTAAGGATTGCCTTTCTTTCTTTCTTTCTTTTTTTTTTTTTTTTTTTAAGATTTCATTTATTTATTTGACAGAGAGAGACAGAGAGGGAACACAAGCAGGGGGAGTGGGAGAGGGAGAAGCAGGCTTCCCGCTGAGCAGGGAGCCCGATGTGGGGCTCGATCCCGGGACCCTGGGATCATGACCTGAGCTGAAGGCAGTCGTTTTAACCAACTGAGCCACCCAGGTGCCCCTAAGGATTGCCTTTCAAATTTGTTTCATTCCTTTGCTTCTCAATGGCAGTGACTCGAGTCCTTTCTTAAGTTCTGGCGGGAACGGCTACTCTTGGGGAACGTGGAGCCTTAGGTCCCTGTTTGTCTTCAGCGTTGGTGCCTTGGCTCCAATCCAGAGGCAACTGGAGAAGTTCCAGGCAACACCTGATGACACGGGCATTTTGTCATTCTGTCCTCGCAAGAACGTGGGGCGGGGGAGGATCTCCATTTTATGGGGGAGGCTAGTTAGACCCACAGTCATGAGGTCACTTGGCCCCAAGTCTCCCAGATAGACAATGGTAAGACCCTATTCACGTTCTGTCAGACTTCGCGAATTTGTCATCCGTGCACCACGTTGCTCCCCCCTTGACTGTGCGAGAGGTTAAGACGAGTTTACTTCTAACCCCGCGCCCATGCACCGAGCAAGGACTGTGAGGTACGCTTTTTGCTCGGCATCTTCCCTATAGGGACGGATTACCCACTGCGGCGAAATGGAAACACTCGTGCAAACTGCGGGCTCTTCCGGCTCTCCTGCTTTGTGTTTCTCACCCAGAGCTTCCTTACTAACGGCGGCCTCCAGTTCCCGGTCCGCACCGTGAATGCTGGTGTTAGTGGTGGCTTATGCCCGAAACGGTGTCTAAAAGCTGCCGTTACTTTAAAATGCAATTTCCCCGGGGGCACAGACAGCGTGTGCTTGTGTGTACGCATACAAGTGCATTCGCAGATGGTTTAAAAATGGTCTCCGTATGCTAATTTTGTTTTCTTCTTAGTTACAGGGATGCAGAAAGGAATTTCCACAATATCTCCAACAGATGCTCCCGTGCAGACCATTCCAACAAAGAGGAAATTGAAGATGTCTCAGGAATTCTTCAGTGCGCTGCTAATGTACTCGGTATATTAACTATATATTAATATGGGTGAGAGAGAATGAGGGGAAGGTGGAAAGTAAGGTATAAACATTTATTTTCGGGCGCCTGGGTGGCTCAGTTGGTTAAGCGACTGCCTTCGGCTCAGGTCATGATCCTGGAGTCCCCGGATCGAGTCCTGCATCGGGCTCCCTGCTCAGCAGGGAGTCTGCTTCTCCCTCTGACCCTCCCCCCTCTCATGTGCTCTCTCTCGCTCTCTCTCTCTCTCAAATAAATAAATAAAAAATCTTTAAAAAAAAAAAAAAACATTTATTTTCTACTAATGGGAGGTTTAGAGGTGAAGGCAAAGGAAGATGAAGACCTTGTCTTCAAGTGATTTGATTTTGACACTCCTGGAGATGTTTAAGTGCAAATTACATGCCTGCCATTTACTTGGAGGTTGAAAAACATAGTAATAAGAATACTCACATTCCAGGGAAACCTGGAATTGGTATGTTGGTATTAGCCTCCTGTGATCCATATTTTTCTGGCTCTTAACCTCGACTGAAGTTGGGGATCTTCCTCTCCGAGCCCATGATTTCTAATATCTTATTATTTCTAATATTATTATCACTCTGTTACTTGTGAGAGGCCGTGGTTGGAGCGGAAGGGTGGCTCTCACGTCCTCCTAGTGGACTCAACAACTCAGAGACAGTGAGGCAGGTCATCTATTGAGATCTTTGTCCCTGCGTGTGCGTGTGTCCATGTTGAAGATCCTAGTGTTCATGACAGCAGGACTGTTGCTGGATGCTCCCAACAGGGCTAAGAGGTGATGTTATAAGCTGTACCGAATCATGCTGCCTTAAGGCACCGTGAGTGAGCTGTCCTATCTTACTATCTGATGTTCTTGGTGTGTGATAGCTACGTTTTATTATATGCAAAGTAGATATCATTGCAGGGGTATTTTTTGCCCTAATGTCGTACATGGGTTTTTAGTTTAAAAAAAGAAAAAAAAGCTTTTTCAATTTTTTGGGGAATCCTCCCTTTTCCTTATTACTCAGACGGATCTGTGGAATGTTGGTGGGGAACAACAAGTCTTAGTGACCGACTCTGTGTAGAACTCAGAATCCCCTTTCCCTCAGGGTCTGATGATGAAGACCCAGCAAACTTGTTTGCCCGATTTTCTTTTCCCCCTTAGAGTAAGTGCTCTCTTGGGAGACCTCGGGTTCCCTCCTACAAACAGATTCCAGGTGACCTCAAACCATGAGTCTAGGTTTTGCTAGTCCTAGTCCAGGTTTTTCTAAACATACCTGACTCCCAGAGATAGATCTGGCTTTTACATTGGAGTCTTGATGACATCTACCCAGTGATAACATTTTCATCCTGGGCAAACAAAATATTCTATTAAGAACTTGGACCTTTTGTGAGGGGTGGTTTGTCTATAATATAAGCAAGGGAGTGATGGACAGTGAAAAGGAAACCCAAGGATTTATTTACCTTAGTCTCACTACGACTGCGGGGATGTCCTGCTACCCCAGTAAACTTAATTATTGCAGAAGAGGAGGGATGAGAATAAATGGGCGCTGGGGTTTGGCATTACCCAAGAGCTTTTTACAGTTTTTTTATTTTCAAGAATTGTCCATCAGTTAAAAAAACAAAACAAAACAAAATAAGGTTGCCAACTTCGTCAAGTAAGGATAATTTGTTAAAGTGATCATGTTTTAATGCCACCATTTTATAAAAGAAGGGACATTTTAACTCTCTCCAAAATAGGAAGGCCTAACCTCCAATAAAAGATGGGCATTTAAATGGAATGAATTTAGATTGATGACGAAAAAAAGGAAGAAAACCCAGCTCCATCACTAACATTTATTGCTCTTGAGACATGGTGGGCTAAGATGATGCCCCACGAAGGGATGCATGAGAATCTTGGCAGAGGGATGTATACTGTTTTGAAAAGTGGCTCTTGACTTACTCAGTTTGTAAATATTTCACTGCCCTTCACACCTCCTTGCCTTATGCTCCCCACCTTGCCAATGAGAGGGGGTGGGAAGTGTTCACGATAAGTCTATGAGGATGCTAAAGGCATCTGCACTGGCTTGCACATGGGTGTGCCCCGAGTCCCACAAACTCTAGGGACGACCGTGGTGCGGTAACCACCAGGGGACGCTGTTGACCAAGCACAGCTTCGTTGCCTGTGGAGTTCCCTCAGTCGTGAGCGAGAAGAGCCTCAAGCAGTACTACCTGATGCTATTAGGGAAGGAGTGGTTTTAATAGACAAGAGAGATTAGATTTTTATTTATTTATTAGAGAACGAGAGAGAACATGAGCCAGAGGGAGAGGCAGAGGGAGAAGCAGACCCCCCGCTGAGCAGGGAGTCTGATGCGGGGCTCGATCCTGGGACTCCAGGATCATGACCTGAGCTGAAGGCAGACGCTTAACCAACTGAGCCACCCAGGCGCCCTGAGAGGTTAGATTTATCTTCCCCTTAGTCCTAATGGGTTGTTCTTAAAATGTAAAAAGCATAATCTTGTAAAACTTACATTTCTGAAGAATAAAACCAAATGTCTGCAATCTGTTGACCAGAGACTGGCATGGATCCCACAGGCAATGAGGTGCCTGAGTGTTATCTTTTCTCTTTTGAGTTCTGTCTTTTCATGACTCTTGCAGTATAGACTGCCCAGGACAAAGGTAACAGCTTTACTGGTCAGAGCCAATGAAAGCTTTGTTTTCAACAAGTCACTGAACTATGATTGATCTCGGCTTGCTCAGATTTCCTCTTGTTAAGTGACATTTAAATTCTCCTGTGCAATCATTTATGAGAATGCAAGAATCAATCAACTCCATGAACAGAAGAGCAGGACATGAGAGAGGAAGCCATCGTTTGAGTGAGGGAGTTTGGCCTGGGAATAGAGAGTCTCAGCCAGGGTCAGAGAATCCTTCTAGGTGGGTGCAGAGGGTGATTTTCCAACCGTATGATTTACATTCATTGCCTTTGGGGAGCATGGTTAGAAGATGGGTGTCTTGGGATGGGGGAATACATACTTCTCTCGTCTTCTTAACAAGGAGGTTGTGGTAGAGACGAGAAATGTGTGTGTTCACTCATCTGTATGTTACTTACACTTCACTTATTATCCAGAAAGATTGAAAGTCCTTAGGTCAGAAAATAGGACTAGCAAAGCCAATTTTTCTTCTTTCAAAATGATCATATCTATCAGCTTAGTGTGTATTCCTCTAGAGGGTTTGATCATGTGCTGGCTTTTTAGGTTGCAGAGAGTGGGAGAAATCTTGCTGCAGAAAACCAGCTTGGCCTCTGCCCTGTATTTGCTCTGTGGCTTCCTCCCTAGGACTCCCTGGAAACATGTGCATCATGGAGTGGTTCATGCCCCTGCTATAGTAACGGGACAGAATTGTTTCCCAATCAACTTTTTGCCATTTATTTCTCTCTCTCTCTCTCTCTCTTTTTTTTTTTGGCTTAGAAACTGGTTGTTGCTATTTTTTTGCCTCATCATTTACAAATTAGGGATATTAAGTACAGACTGCTCAGAGTCCTGTATTTGCCTCATTTTGGCTGGTGCTCTGGACGTCCCTGTGGTAATGCGGGACCATACTCCAAAGAGGCTTTTAAACTCTGGGAAAGGCCATACAGAGAAACATAGCTGTGAACTCTGCCCTCCCTGCTGGAGGCTTTCTGTGTGAAATTTACTGCTTTATTTGGAATATATCTTCTGCTCACCAAAATGATCTAATTTTAGTTGCCTGAAAAATTATGGCTTTTCCAGTCGTAATCTGCAAAGCCCATTTTTAGCTCCAATTAAAAGTTGTAAAATGTATTTATATTCTTAGGTGCGACATTGAGTATTTTCTTGGATATCGAAATGCTTGAATGGTACAAAGGAGTATCTATGAGAAAGCGTTAAAGGATCAATATCGTGATCCATGTTTGTTGCTAAAGTGTTAGCACCTGGCCCTGTGGCTTAGGTGATACTGGGGGACAGAGATGGAGGAGGGAGAGTTAAGGGAGAAGGACAATAAATTGCATAGCTTCCTTACATAATGCAATGCCAAATAAATGAAGGTTTTGGCTATTTCAGTTATTTGTTTTCTTCTGGCTTTTTCTTATCAACCCAGGCAGAGTCTAGGACATTCAGGATAAGCCTGACAACAGAAGGATGGATACCAAACTACTTTCATGCTCTCAATTGTTTCCTTGCAACAAAGTAACCCTCTCTGTTCAGAAGGGCATCAATGATGTGTCTCCCTAAATAGGCAAGGTGAAAAGTCCCTAATCAACTCAGAGCAGTGCCTTCCCCAGCCTCCTTTTAGCCTTGGAGATAGAAAAAAAAGATGTTAACGTGGCCTTAAGTTTGGTCCTGTACTCTGGTGGGGCTGTTTCAGTCCTGGCCAGTTTGCCTTCCGTTGAAGGGGTTGTGGGTGTGGCATTTGGAGAGTGTCTGGTGCTGTAGGACGGAGGAGATGGTGTAGGAAAAAGGTCCTTGCACGGTAGGATAGAAATCAGAACTGAGCGCTCTGGGTAATTCACTTACTGGGGAACGGAGAGCAAACTCGGGGTTGCTGTTTGAGTAACAGC
Organism: Phoca vitulina; assembly: GCF_004348235.1. Classification (NCBI taxonomy): domain Eukaryota; kingdom Metazoa; phylum Chordata; class Mammalia; order Carnivora; family Phocidae; genus Phoca; species Phoca vitulina. Next base: position 4,528,376 of record NW_022589741.1, on the reverse strand, counting down.
ATTTATTTAGCAAGTATTCACAAAGTATAGTTGTCTGCTACTTTTGCTAAGTGCATTTGCTCTCCAAATACTCACAAGAACATGAACGGTGAAAGAATATTCATCCAACTTTTCTCTCTTTTAAAGGTCCTCTGGGAGAGTAGGGCTTTATTGTCTCCAAAAAAACTTTAGCACGTCTTAAGTCAGAATCAGGACTGATGTCATGGGGATATTTGTTGGGAAAGTGCTAATGAGGAGGATGGAGGATCTGGCCTTTGGGGTTAGACCTCACGGCCTCTTCCTGGCATCAGGGACTCTGAAATGCTCTGAATGCGGAGCTCTCTATCATGTGCCACCCATTCCAGAATCATTAGCGGTTATAGAGCTTTTGGTTTTTATAAGCAATAATTTGTTGTTTATAGGTTAACTTGTATGTGCTTTTCGGTTTATATTATGATTTGGAATGTGCATTTAGCAGCCTTCTAAATGACCATAAAACTGTGAAGGATTAGTTAGCCTTACTTAGGGTTAAGATTACCTTGGGGGTTTTCTTGGAATAACTCCTACACATACTCCAATTCACTAAACAATTACACGATTAATGTATTTAGAGTCTTGGAGAATGAGTTGGTGCGATAACCACCTAACATTTTCATTGACGAATTAAGATCAATAGCAACAGATACATTCTACTAATATAATTCTTGTTACTGTAACTTGGTGACTGATAATTTTTCTCTTTTACTGAAAGTAAATTATGTCAGTATGTTTATGAAATGGATTAGAGTTAAGGTGTTTGGAGGAGACTTGATTTATTAATTGATTTAATAATGGTATTATAGCATACTAGTGGTTCAGAGTAAAAATGAGCCAGACTATTTGGGTTGAATTTGCAGCTTAGCTACTTAGTGGCTGTATGGATTGGAACAAGTTACTTAATCTTTCCCATACTTTACATTTCTCATTTTGTAAGATGGTTATAATATAACTCCTTACCTCCTACAGTTGTTAGGAAGACGAAATTTAATTTATATAAAGTACTTAAGGCAGCCCGAGAAATAACAAATGCTACACAAGTGTTTGCTCTTAGTATTGGATATTCACAGAATAAAGTTTGCATCAGCCCTGGGAGGTCTATGGTGCTCACTTTTGTGGGTGAGGAAGTGGATATTTTGTGATGTTAAATTGTTAGGTTTCCTTGTCAGGTTTCCTTGTCAGCCACGAGGAGGCCCAGAAGCAGGATTTAAACCCAGGTCAGTCTGATTGCAAACCTCTTGTTCTTTCCAGTGGTTTATGCAGCCTTCCAGAGTCGTCAGACTGAGACTGCACTTTCTATCACTTGTCTCTTGCTGATTGCACAAGGCTTTCTGGGTCTGTGAACTGTGCATAGTTTACTTAGTTCATTACCGTTCGAACGTGTACCTGGGATATTTGCTTGTATGTGACGAGTAGTATCCAAAACTTTTCTCATTGGTACTGAGGAGAGGGCAGTTTTTTCATAATTTGGATCTTTTTCAGTTTAGAAATAGTATTTTCCTTTAGATTTCACGTGTTGACGTGCAAATGAGGGGTGATGTGTTTGTCCTTATGACACAAACAGGGTTTCAGTTATGCTGTCGTAAACAGTATGCCAGTTCTGTTGGCTGAGATTTCAAGCTGATCTTGGTGTTTAGGTGGCTTAATACGTTAGACCTCACTGCGGGGGTACAAAGCCTCTAAAAGGTTGTATTTCTTATGCCATTTTTTTTTTTTAATGGCTGTTGCCTATTAAAGTTTAGGAACACTGTCACAGTATCTCATTAGGAAAGTTGTTACAGTATCTTATTTAATAACATGAATTAATAACACAATTTAATTCCTAATCAAGGTCTTGAGGAGCAGGTCCATGTAAATTGGAACGAACTTCTGTTTTCTGCTCTCTGCTCGCATACTTGGCCCGAAGTGATTAGATAGGGCAGGTAGGTCTGAGAAGGAATGAGACCGCTTGGGGCGCTGGGGGGGACCCACACTGGCTCCAATATGTGTAAAATTAATAAAAATGGAAACTTCACTTGTGCAGATCAGTTTTAGAAGGTGGAAGTGTGTTGAACAGAGATGTGAAGTGCTTTCTCTCCTCCCATAGATAATCTTTTTTATTTTAGGAGCATTTTCTTCTGAATCTATGACCAGCCTTTTCCCATTGGTCCTGCTGGATTTCTCCACACTTAGCTTCTACTCCTTACTAGAAAATCATGACCGTCATTTTTGTTCCTTTTTTTTTTTTTTTTTTGGTCTTCTTTGTTTATCTCTATTGCATTGTCTCTCTGCCACTACCAACTTTGTCTGGAACTTCTTTGCATGGGAGGGGAACTTCTCACATCCTAAATTCCTCAGACTGTTGTTCTCTTTGCTGAATTTTTTAGTAGGTGGTTTTTGTTTTCCTTTTCCCTTTAAATTTTTAAAAAATTTCAGTATAGTTTTAGATTTATAGAAAAGTTGTGAAGATAGTTTATAAAGTTCTCATATATCCCATATTCCTTTCTTCTATTATTGATACCTTACATTACGATGGTACTTTGGTCCCAGTTAATGAATCCAGTATTCCTACATTATTACTGACTAAATTCCATGCTTTATTCAGATATCCTTGGTTTTTTTTTAACCTGTTTTCTGTTCCAGGATCCCACTCAAGATTCCGTATTACACTTACTTGTCATATCTCCTTAGACTCCTCTTGTCTGGGACACTTGCTCAGCTTTTCCTTGTTTTTGATGATCTTGATGGTTTTGAGGAGTACTGGTCAGGTCTTGGAGTTGTCTGCTCTGTGCTTTGACGTGTGTGTGTGTGTGTGTGTGTGTGTTTTGAACGTTTTCTCACTTTCTAGCACTATAAGATGCCCCAGGCTCATCTTGTGTATTTTCTGCTCCAGTCCTGGAATCAGCTGCTTATCCAAGGAGTCCTGGTTCCTTTTATTGGAGAATCGGTGTTAGAAACCAAAATCTGGGTGCTAGGAGTACTATTGCTATTGGGGTATTCTTGTTTCCAAGCCCTCTCAGCTGACAGAGCAGAGAAATATGTATATGTATATAACTCACGTACATATGCCTACCAGTAAATATTTCTGTATGTGTTCCTCTGTGTCTCTCTTATGCTAAATGTGTGTCCATAGTAATCCAACCATAGGGATCCTTCTATTCTTTTCCCCTTGCTTGTCTGTAACCTCTACTACACCGGTGACAAGCTTGGCTCTCGTTAGCCTTCCCATCAGTCTACTTAATAGTTGGATTGCAGTGTGCATGTAGAGTTGTTTCAGACTTGTTAATATGTATGCCCATGGGAAAAGATTTTATCAACCAGAGTATAGGGTTAATGTCCATTTTTGGGGTATGAAGTTACGTATGGAGTTCCAGAGACTCCACTCATTTCCAGTGTTACTTAGGTCAGTGCCTTTCTCCTCTACCACCTCCAGTGAGGTGGTTTTTCATACATGTATAATACAGTAACATTCTTTTATCATACCCTTAATTCTGTCCCATGATTCTGTGTATCCTAAAATATATATAAATATATATTATATAGCAACATATAACATAGAAATGTATTTATATAAATATAAAATATATATATTTAATTTGCATACATTAGGGTTTATTTTTTGTGTTGGAGAATTCTGAGTATTGATAAATGCATAGCGTCCTGTATCTACCATTGCAGTGTCACATGGAATATTGAGCTGTCCTAAAGAAAAAAAATCCCCTGTGCTTCACCCATTCAGCCCTGCCCTCCTCTTTGCATCAAACTCCTGGCAAATACGGATCTGTTTGTCTCTCTGTAGTTTTCTTTTTCAGAATGTCCTATAAATATTTAACCTTTTTACATTGGCTTTTTCTTTTTTTTGCTTAGCAGTAGGCATTTAGGATTAATACACAACTTTGTGTGGCTTGATAGTCGGTTCCTTTTTGATCTCTGAATAGTATTTCATCATACATATACACCACAGTTGGCTTATCCATTCATCTTTTGAAGACAGCTTGGTGGCTTCTGTTTTTGGCCATTATGAATAAACCTGCTGTAAACATTCAACTGCAAGTTTTTATGTAGACTGAAGTTTTCAAATTCGTTAGGTCAATATCCAAGAGTATGATTGCTACACTTTATTAGCTTTGTAAGGAACTACTAAGATGTCTTCCAAAGTGGCTGTACCATTTGTTGCACATCCTATCCAGAAATTGGTATTGCCAGGTTTTGTTTTGTTTTAAAATTATATAATCCTAATTGATGTGCCTTTTCCCTTGAAATTTTAATAAACAAGGCCTGCTGTCTTACAATTTCAACATATACAAAGGAGAGTTAAGAGTTTTGTTTTCCTGTTTTGTCATCCATTTTCAAGATCTTGTGACTGAATGGACACACTGCTTGAAAAATTCTTAATCAGGGCAGAAATTGGCCATGGTACTAATAGGTAGAATCTTTATCTTTGGTTTAGTAAAAATAAGTCCCTGGAACAGTCAGTTAGAAATCTTAGGAATTTGGGTATAAATTTAAGTGACATCACTTGTAATCCTATTTGTTGGAAGTGTTAAAAATTGGAGATGCCCACAAACAGTCTTAACATCTTTTGTGCCCCCAGCCCCCAGAGGGCTGTAGTTTGAATTCCTTTCAACACTATCCGTGGCCAGTGAGTAATTCACTTAACTAAACCTCCTATTCCTCAGGTCATTCTCACAAGCATGTTTCTCAAATCTCTTAAACAATCTCCTATTACACTTCTCAGGAGATAGTACACTTGCATTTAATATCTGCAACATTCCTAACATGGGAACAAGTTTGGTGTGAATTAGAGCAGAAGAAATGGACGCGCAGATAGGTCAGGCTGCTCGCAGAGGGTCACCCTGTTAGCGCGTGGGGAGGGCAGCGAGATTGTGAGGCTCCCATGTGAGAGTCTGTGGCATTGTTGACGGACCCCTCCACTGCCTATGTCAGAAAAGAGTAATGGCCATTTTTGCTTTTCCTCTGAGTTAGAAAGAAGCTTATTCTTTCCTTACTGTGTGAGAAAGAGGAGTGTGAGCCCAGAGCATTGACTATGTCAGACTCGGAGCCCATTTTTGTTGCCATCCTTGGACCCATTTCACAGTGATTTGGCACAGTTCCTTTTTTAATCTAAATACTGTGTTTGGAGCCTTTTCACTCAAATGAACACACCACCTCCCCTTCTGCCTTCACTTTTTCCTTTTTATGTGATGGCTTTTATTCATCAGATTAATCATTTCTACCTGGAGGTCTACTTTTTTTTTTTTAATTTAGTACCTTATGTTCTGTTTTCATTGCGCTCTGCTACAGAACTCTGACTTGACTATACATTTTAATATGCCATTTAATATCCTGAAAATTAATGAAAATTAACATTAGAGTTAAATTCAAACATCCTAGGTTCTGTGCTAGGTAAGTTGTCATTCTTATTGCCTTGAGTTCAGATCTTGCGTCTGTTTTAAATGTTCTTGACAGTATTTCTAAGAGCTATTTAAATTAATTTGGTGAGTAGAGTTTTATGAGTCACAATAAAAATGTTACTCCAATTAAGGCTTTTTATGTATGGTACATTCCTTTTATTATCTCACTGTTAGTCTATTTTTAAAAAGCGAAAGTATTAGTCTCTTTTGATTTGTTTTTCGTGAGCCTGCTCAAAGATGCCCATATGTTTTATTTTCGATGTGGGGATCTAGGGAGGATTCTGGATCATGGAGGATTTTTATAGGTACTTTAGAGTCCTTTTTGCCTATTTTTGTTCCCCCTAATGATAGGTCAAGTGCTATGAGATCCATTTCTGATGTAGCATGATTGAGCCCCAAATTCCAATTTCTGGCCTATCCTGTTTTTTTCCTATATTTCGACCAACTCTGGTCTTAGCTTTGAAATGAGAAATGGTAATTTCCCTGAGTGGAGAGAGAAGATGTAGACCTGGAAATACTAGCCCCCTGTGATATAAATGAATTTTACTTAGCCCTTGCGGGCAGCATGGACACTGTTGGCCACCAGATTTACCATCCAGATCTGGCTGGGGTAGGTCCTTGGGGGAGGAATGGCTGGGGACTGGAGGACTGGGCTGCACTTACCACATTGAACGTGGGCGTCAGAAGAACCACAGTGGTGAGTCGCAATCACGGATGGTATAGCGAGGGTAGAGCGTTACTTGAGGTAAGGGAAGTGAGTGACAGATGCAAAAAGAAACCAACAGAGCCCTAATAGCAGTCAGCTGAAGAAAAAGCAGACATGATGTTCATAAGCAAGGGCACTGAGGTAATTCCTGACTCCTACACACTGGCCAAGATTGAGCATTGTACAGAGCTAATGAGGAAAAAAAGAGGAAAAGCCAAATCTGAAAGTACCTATTTTTATTTTAACATTTACGAATTTATGGTTTTGTCTTTGCTAGGGAGATGTGTTTTGCATTAATGATTTGAATCCTAATCCCAGAAGTAATTATTTCTACTCCAGAGTCTAAAACAGTGGATTCCGCTAGTGGGTACGGTAGGATCATCTGGAGACATTAACTAAAAACAACAAAAACAAAAAACCAAAAACACAACAAAGAAACCAGCCTGCGGACACTATATACTCTGTAAATACCAGATACTCTGATTCATCTAGGATGGGGACCAAGCATTTGTATGTTTAAAAATAAGCTCCCCAGAGAGTTCTGGTGTGCGGGCATGCCTTGATCCTTTAATTCCAAGGCTAACCCTGCTCTTGGGCAAGTGTGCTTATTAGGACACTTTGTTGAATTCATAGGGAATTTGATACCCAGTTAATTTCTGCTAGCCGAGGTTCTAGAATCTGGGTTTCTCTTTCTGTCTTCTTTCTGGGAGTGGTTGCTGCCTTGTACACCACTCGGTTCTCTTCACTTATTCTATTTCTCTTCAGGACTTTCAGTTCTGCTTCTGAACAGGAACAGGGGCCCTGCTTCCATTCTCTATCCTTTGTCTTCCAGATAAAGGTTTAATGCCTCCTGCTAGATGCTCTCTGCTCCAGTAAAGCTTGCTTGCTTTTTTCCCTTTCTTTATATCTTTGCCAGATCTCTCTGATGCTGAGGACTGCTGGCTTCCACTGCCCCGTTTTGTATCATACATTGATGATACCATGTTTTTTTTTTTTTCCCCCGATTGTTCTGTCTCTGCATCAATGGGCATATGAGTTAAGGGTCACTTCTCCCTCTCTTCATCCTACATCATGAGCTTTGCAAAGACGCGTGGTAGGTTGTTCATCCAGTGTCAGATACTGTAGGTTTGGTAAAATGCCGGCTTTAGTAACCTTTTCCTCCCCCATCATACTAGCACCAGAAATCCTAATAATCACCAGAGGACAGAGTTGGCCTAGGGGGAGATAAAGTGGGCAGGAGAATGAGTTCGCAGCTGCCGTGGGAAGCAGAAGTTTATTCTTGTCTGCAAGCTTTCATAGAGCAGAGTCACTGTAGGATCTTTTCAAAGGAGAGACCAGGAGGGATTTCAGCCCCAGAACAAGCAGAGCAGTGACAAATGATCCTGATTCTTAGGAGTTACTGTGCTGAGTGACTGGTGCCCAGAAACATTTTGACTAAAGATACCCCTGATTGCCATCAATTTTCGACTTTTAATTCTGTTGCTCCTGAGTCTGTGTACTTCCTGCAATGTCTGCCCCCTTTTCCTTCTCTGTGCACATCTGGTACTTCACACTGTTCCTCATTTATCTGTTTGTGTGTTTGTGTTCACACCCTCTCTTCATTATTCTGATTCTTGGTCCTACATATTAACCAAAAGGAACAGTGCAAACCTGCCAAGCATTTAAAAATTGGCTTCTCTTAATTTGTCATTATTTTCTGCTTTCGTGTCCTATTTAAGCTTGTTATTTTAGATGGCAAATTAATCAGGAGACTAACTTGTTGCAAATCTATAAAAGTTGTTTAAGGTTCTCCATGATCATTGGGATTTGAGCTGGGCTACACTACAGGGAAATGTTTACTAATCCAGAGATGTGTATATAACATTGTAGAGAAGGTTTGTCTCATGCAAGAGTTTGCAAGTATTTTGTTGCATTAATGCGAATATTTAGGTACCGTTCTAGGTGCTGGTGATCAGGGAGGAAAACAAAGTGGGGAGACAGACTGCAGAAACACACAAATAACAAAGACAGCACCTTCAGAGTGATATGTGCTGTGAAGAGAAATAAGACCATGGGATGTACAAGAGGGTGGGAAGAGTTTAAATAATTAATATGTTCATAATAATTTTTAATTCATTTAAATAATTATAATGGAATTTCTATGTGACTAGAGTGTTTCAATGGTATTTCTGGATTCAGAGTTTCAGGAATGAACCTTTTTTTTTAATCCTTTGCCCTAAGGTTCAGGAGGTTGATGAAAGTTCAGGTTTCTCCACTAATGTCTCAGTAGCCATCACCTCCAGAAGGAGGCGGTGATGCTATGTCCTAGTATTTTGGGCAGGAAATGGTCCCAGCGGGTGTTACGATCCCACAGATCCTTGGTGGGTACTCTCTACGTACCAGGTCTGTGCTGCTTCTAGAGATCAGACCGTGAGTAAGGCAAACGTAATCTCTGCTTGCCTGGCACCGTCCGTCTTAGGAAGCTCATGGCAAGATCAGGTGATGTGAGGAATAGAACTTCTCTGCTCAGTGAGCAGAATGGAAGACTGCTTGTGTTTGGCTGTTGGAAGACAGCCATTCCAGGAGAAGTGAGAACATCACCCCCCAAATAGGCTGAGAAATTTGGGATTCAAAACTCTTGTGTGGTAATAGGGAGAACCCCATTAGAAAAAAAAATCATAAATCGAATGCATCCTTAGGCTTTCTCCTACTCATTCTTGTTCTGTCTCTACATACACATGTATACATATACACACTAGAGTAGATCTGTAGACACATATGTATACACACATACATACATTATACAGTGCTTTACTGTTTATAAAAACTTCATATATATTATTTTGTATTTTGTTAAACTTTAAACTCTATAGTTGGCTAGTGTCATTCCATTTTACAGATGAAATCATTAAAGCCCACATTGTAAGTAACTTACCCATGATCACTTAGCTAATAAATGATTGAGGTTTGATTTGAATATAGCTTTTGTAACTATAGAAAAAGAAATCTAGTTCTTCTTACCATGTCACATTTTTGTTTCTGAAAAGAGTAATTTTAACACATCTCCTATTTAAAAGAACCATCCCTGTTTCTTAAAAAGAGCAAAAATGAAAAAACAAAACAAAACGTGTGTGTGCACATGCACGTATTACCATAAACTGCCATATAGTGCTCTATATTACTTCGGCCAACTTTTTGAACTAAAAGACGTCTTACAAATAGCCTTTGTTAATGATGATTCTGGCTATAGAAGTATTTTCCTATTGAGAGAAAAATAAACAGGGATCTAGAGAGAGCAAGGGTTTTGAATTGCTAAAAATGGGAGGAATCCAGCTTATCCTTCTACCTGAGCACATTTCATGGTGTACTTCCTTATCGTCTACACGTCTTTCTCTTCACCTGGATTGTGGGTACCTGGTGCTTAGGTGCTGTGTTTAATCCTTTGTAACCACCCCAACAAGCCAGGGGGCCTGGAAGGGTAGGTGTTTGAGAAATATTGTTTGAAGGACAAAGACTGAGGAACTCTTCCAGAGGAAGGAAAACTAAAGACACAAGACAAATTCAATGAATAATCCTGTGTTGGATCCTATACTAGGAAGTAGCTATGAAGAACATTATGGGGACAATAAACAAAATTGGAATATGGACTGTGGATTAAATAATACTCTACCAAAGTTAAATTTCCTCATCTTTAAAATTGTACTATGGTGGGGGCGCCTGGGTGGCTCAGTCGGTTAAGCGTCTGCCTTCCGCTCAGGTCATGATCTCAGGGTCCTGGGACTGAGTCCTGTGTCGGGTTCTCTGCTCAGCGGGGAGCCTGCTTCTCCCTCTCCCCTTGCCCCTCCCCCCCACTCATGCACATGCTCTCTTGCTCTCTCAAATCTTAAAAAAAATTAAAATTGTACTGTGGTTATGTACGGGAGCCTCCTCGTTAGGAAATACACACTGAAGTATTTAGGGGGAAAAGGGGTAGGATGTGTGCTATCACTCTCAAATTGTGTGTGTGTGTGTGTGTGTGTGTGTGAGAATGAGAATAAAAACAGATGGGGTAAATTGTTAACAAATTGGTAAATCTTGGTAAAAGAATACGGGAGTTTTGGGGACTATTGAAGGTTTTCTCTAAGTTTGAAATCATATCAAAATATTTCCAAAAGCTGTTGAACAAAATTATAATTAAGATAGATAAGTCCAAAGGGACTTTCTATTTCTATTTGGTTGTAGTCCCAATTAAAAAAAAATCCAAACCTAAACTAAAACACATGAATGAGTTAAGAGCTTTTAGTCTGTTTTTATATTTCAGTGTGTTCTATTTTTTTCTAATATCAGCCATGAAAGCACCAAAGTTTATATGTATAATCAACATCCAGATTGGAGCACATCTATGGAGCGTATTTCTTCAAGTTCTGTGGTCTTACTTATTAACCTGGTGTCGTGATAAGGACCTTGAAGATGAAATTAGAATAGTTACCTGAACATAATCCCACTCTGTTTATCTAATATTGCAAAGAATTGATAGTAGAATGGGTGATTCATTCCTCTGTCTCCCAGGTCATTTTACTGTTTTCCCACATAGAAAAATATTCAAGAATGAGAGCATCCATTTCCAAACAATGAAAACGATAAAACTGCTGACTGCTTGTATTGCTCGTTACGTACTTTCCTGATGCTCTAGTAAATGATGTCTATACTAGAACACACTCCTTTCTCCTTGAATCCTTCTACTCTTAGGACATTCCTGGACTTCCCTACTTTCACTGGATTCAAAAGCCTCATCAGTCATTGACATAATCTCTTATGTAGACTGATTTTTTTGATTGCTTCCCTGACATTTTAAATGCCCAGGGTAAATTATTTTTCACGGTCTGCCATCAGTCGTTAAATACTATTGCCGTGTGCTATGCAAGTGTTTCTGTATTTAGCAGCAGTGATTTCTGCTTCTCTCTGTACCAGTGTGGACAGTGAAACAGGATTTCCACCTGAAGCAGGACATCACACTAAGGAGCTGTCGAGAGTTTAAGTTGAGCGAATACGAGTTTGAAGTGAACTATTTAGAAGGTGGTGGAAAATCCGGTGATGGTAACTATCTGTGGTTATGATGACCACGACCCACTTATTTCTAAATTCATGACTGGTCAGAGCATCCAGCACATGCTAGATGCTCATTTTCTTGTTGGTCACATGGAATACTTTTGGAAGACTGTATCCATATTAAATATCTATTTAATTCTCTAAAATCTTAATTGTTGCATAGAAATGTACTCTTTTTTTTTTTTTTAAAGACTTTATTTATTTGACACACAGAGAGCACAAGCAGGGAGAGAGGCCGGCAGAGGGAGAGGGAGAAGCAGGCTCCCCACTGAGCAAGGAGCCCGATGCAGGGCTCGATCCCAGGACCCCGAGATCATGACCTGAACCAAAGGCAGCTGCTCAACTGACTGAGCCACCCAGGCGCCCTAGAAATGTACTCTTTTTTTTTTTTTTTAAAGATTTTATTTATTTGACAGAGAGACACAGCGAGAGAGGGAACACAAGCAGGGGGAGTGGGAGAGGGAGAAGCAGGCTTCCCGCGGAGCAGGGAGCCCGATGCGGGGCTCGATCCCAGGACCCTGGGACCATGACCTGAGCCGAAGGCAGACGCTTAACGACTGAGCCACCCAGGCGCCCCTAGAAATGTACTCTTATAAAATGTAGTGAATTATACTCAAGTGTGAAACTTTTTTAGGATCATAAGCAAACCTATGAGGTAGATATATGTCATTTCATGTCTTTTCAGGTCTTCTTAACCATCTACTCCCACCCAGCACCCACACACACACATTTTCATGTTGTTACATACCTGACAATCTTGATCCTTAAGAGACACAGGTTTTACTTAAATGAAGAGCTGATGGAAGGTGGAAATCCAGGTAACAGTGGTACTCAGAAACCAGTGTCCCTGTTTCCACTTGAGTATGGCGGGCAAATAGGAGGGATCTGTGGGGTAGAGTAAGCACAGAAGAGCTGGCCTGCTCTTGGCTTCCTTCTTGTCTTATTTACCCAAGTATTTGGATAGTTCTGCTAAGTGAAATAGGGATGTGAGCAAGCTTTACTACAGTGTAGATTCTGTAGACAGCAGAAGTTAAGTTTATTGCTTCACTGTTTGTTTTAGAAGATCTCCCACATTGTGAGATTTGCACTTAGAACAAGGTTGCTATGGCCACAAAGCTTAAAAAAAAAATCTATTTGGCGTTTATGGCACCAGGCCAACCACTTCATTGTCAGTGGGATAGAAAAAACAAACTATGTTGACCGTTGACATCCTTCTGGAAGCTGGAAAGGAAATAGCAGTATTCTGGTGAGTTCCTGGGAATGGACCGGAGAGAGAAAAGCCAGTATTTGGGTTTTTTTTCTTTTGATTATGACTTTTTCTACAGCGCATTGAAGAAGTGCTTTGAAAAGAATGTGACATCTTTCGTTGATGATAAATTTGAGATCTTACAGCTCTGTAATATCTTCTTCCTGTGAAGTCTTGGATTTGGTTGACCTTTGGATAATGCATTTTTGTTTGCTTTCAAATATTAAGAAAGATTTCTCATATAACCTTTTGTTTTCTTTAGGAGTTAGGGAGTGGTGGGGAAGTGATAAACATTTATGGGAAAAAGAAGAGCTCTGAATTCAGACATTTTTGTGTTACGTCTCCTTTGGGTCAAATAGCCCCGAAACTGCTTATTAAGATATCTGTAAGAATAAACTAAGCTTTTGCTGCTCTTTTCTTCCTTCTGCATCTCCTACATCATGTGGTTTTCCCTCCCTCCCCTCCCTCAGAGTGGCGTGTCCTCTTCTTTGTCCTCCTCTGCTCTCTTTTGGTGACCCCGGTGACAGGACATGGGATGGATGAGCAGGGCACGCTCACAAGGCTCTGATGAGACCCGCCTGATTTGGGAAATGATTCTTGCTGGGACATTTTAAGAGACTAGAACAGGACAAGATTTTTACACTATGTTTGTAGAATCTGCCAGTGCATCTCAGTAGATGTACCATGTTGAACTTCACCTCTTCGTTCCCATCTGCCTCAAATATAATGATTTGGATTTTCACTAAAATCTTCCAGTCTCTGGCCCTCCTTTCCATGAATTTGTGGTATGTGACTTATTGTGATGATAATAAATGTGGCTTACTGTTTTTTGGTTGATTGGGTGCTTTTATTAGCTATTACTTTATTTCTCCTTAAATTTTCCTCTTTGGTCCTTCTGCTAATTTCTACATAAAAAAGGATTTAATACATGCCTACACAGGCTGTCGCTGGTACTACCACCATCACTTTGGCTTTGGAATGGGACCAATTTAAGAACTTAAAGCCAAAGGCTTATCAGTATCCAGTCCATGTTTTTTGCATAATCTACATTTCTTTATTGATGAGCCCCCTTATATTTCAGTTAAAAATTTAAAGCAATCTAAATATTCATTTATTCATTCGTACATCTATTGAACAAATACTTGTTGCCCACTGGGCACATTGTGTAGGTTCTGATTTACTCAGGCAACTGTAGTAGAATTCTGTGTAAGTTAATTGTAGACCCTTCTGTTCTCTTTTTCTCTTTGGGCCTCTGAAGCCTCCTTTTCTGAGTCTTGGGTCAAGACACTATAATATAGAAAATAGTCTGCCCAATTCCTTAGTATATCTTACTGTTAGACTTAGGTGTCCAATATTATAATCTATAAAGCTTTGGTATCAATAGACTGGAACCTTCAGATCTTCTTAGTAATGGCCCACATTTAAGATTTTTTTGTAAAGAAATAATTCAAAACAAGAGAAAACATTAAAAAATGGCTTCATGGTGTTTATTGAATGCTCTTCATAATGGCAAAATATTGGCAACAACCCGCAGTCTAACTATGAGGAAATGGTCAATTAAAATATGATAAATCTGCTTCCAAGAACATTATGCAGCTGTTGCAATGAGAGCGATGTGACAAGATTATGCTATAGCATGGGGGAATGTTTATGATGTTGTCATAGCTCTGGTTCCCCGAGAAACAGACTCTGATGAAGATTTGTGCTCAGGATCCCTCAGGATCAATGACCCAACCAGGCAAACTTCATTAGGTTTCAAGTCCTGAGAATAATACTGTGTGGCTCACAGCTCCACCCTCCAGTCATCCTTCTTTCTAAAGTTAGGTAGATGTGTTTGCACCTTCCACGTCTCACCAGGCCACTTCCTTGTGAGGTTGTGAAGAAAAGTGTGTGTGTCGAGGTGGTTGAGCTGGTGTTCACGTGCCGTCAAGCAAAGGTCTCGGCTCAACTTTTCAGAATCGCCCTCCAGGAGGCAGGGAAGCCTTTATCTTAGTATTCCCGCTCACCTCCAAACCAACCGTCTTTGGCTGTGTGCTGCCCTGGGGAAGGGACAGGACATTGGACCAGGCAGTTTTCTTCAGCTGAAGGCAATTTCCAGAGCAAGACTCGGATCAGGGCTGACTGCTAAAATTACCTCCCGCATCTGCTAGAGAGAAAATATTACATGAGAAGAAAAAAGCCAAAAACAAAGTGCTTTGGTATTTATAATGAATCCAACTGTGTAAAGTACGTGTGGGCATATACAAAAACCAGAAGGAACATGGCTACATTACAAGAGTGAAAGAAGTCATAAGAACATAACCATCTCTCACCAAATAAGCCATGAATCCAAACAGATTGTAGGTTTGCTTACAGTAATGGAAGAACTCCGGTGTATATTGTCTCCTCCTCTCTTGATTTAAGAAGATGACCATTTTTGTTAATTCTTGCATGGGTCAGGTTTTCCCTTGTGTTCTCTTTCCGGAACATGATGAACAGAGCTCAGGGTTCCTGTCAGATTCACGTCAAGATGCTAACACACATGAACAGTCGCTGTGCGTGGGGTGCTCCTTTCATCCCTTCCCAGGCTGGCCTCCCCCGTGATGCAGAAGAGGCGGTCGGTATGCGTTCAGTCCCTACCTGTGCCGTCAGTACCTCCCCCGCCCCAACAGCCCTAAATTGCTTCCCGACCCAGCCTAACGTCTTATGTATGCATGATCCAAAGAGAGCTGAGTATGAAAAATGTGGATGGAGCAGGGCGAATAAATCAAATATGACACTGAAAACCAGTCTGAAGTGTATGCTCTAGTGAGGAGAAACAAACACATCTATTTCCCCAAGTTAGAGTGCACGTTCCCTCAAGACCGCAAGCCCGGTGTAAAGGCATCTCGCGTTAGCTCTCTAATCTGAAGCAGACCTCTTCTATCTCTGCTGCTCGCCTGTTTGTTTGACATCATAACTTGTAATGTCCTTCCAGATCACACCTACTCTCTCTTCTTTCTAATGTACTCTTGCTTTTCCTATCTATTTAAAATAGTTCTTTTGAGCTGCCTTTAATGCATTTTGAATTAGTTCTTTGAAAACAAGGTGGGAAGACAAAGGAGAGCATGTGGGCTATTTTCAGATGCTTTAAAGGATTTCTGTGGGGGAGAGCAGAGGATATAATAGAACCAGTGGACTAAAGTTATAGGAATGGATTTTGCCTCTGTGGAAGAAGGAAGGAACTTCGTGATTACTAGAGATACTATTGGGAGAGCAAGCTTTAGGAGCTCCTCATCACAGGGGGTGTTGAAGTAGAGGAAAGGGGGCTATTTATGAGGACCATTGTATTTTGATGGAGGTTAGACTGGGTACCAGTGCAATTCCAGTGTACTTGGTGACCTTGTGTGTTGATCTTCTGTGAAACAGTTTAGCAAGAAATTCTCTTTTACACAAACCTAGACATAATCCCATGCTATTATCCTCCAGAAATAAAAAACCATTAGGATTGCTTCTTTGTGAATGCCATTAACTCTGCCATATGTTACTATAAAAGCCACATTTGGATGTATGATGCACTAATTTCTGTCACACTTAAAATCTGATGCTATTTGGCTAAGGAAACACATATTTTAGCCTTAGGCTAACTATTTATTACCTAATTCGTTTGGAACGTTGTAAACATTTTCAGATTCCCATCAATTTTATTTCTTTACTACAACACAGCTTTGGTTCCAAAAATATGAATCCTTTCTGTACAAATTGGACAGAAGCAGAGCTCCCAAGACTGGGTTGGAGCAGTTGAGGAGGGTGAATCACAATTTAGCGATTGTAGAAAGCGTAATAATTAAAGAGGCATTAGCAGTGATTAACAGCTCTGAGTAAGCCCTCTGAGGATCCATCCTGGTGGAAATGACGCTCTCCCGCTGCCGCTGTTGCGGCCTCCGATTTGAACAGGGCCCGTCATCCTCTACAGATGCCAGAGTCCATGCATGTGCATCGTAATTCCCTCCCCTACCTTCTTAGCCATCAGGTGAAAGACTAGTAGAAGTACAGGTCTGAGAGATGATGAGTAGGTCTCTGCAGGGAGATTCCAAAGCCTGCGGGCCCCTGCCGTATTTTTGCAATGTGGCAGACTGCCTTTCAGAAGCAGGGGCCCGGTGTGGGTACAGGGCTGAGGCAGGTGCATGTCCAGCTGCTGTGGGGAATGAGCTTGTGTAAAAAGGCCTGCCAGCAAGTATTGAAGGGGATGGAAAAGCAGCAATGGAAAAATTATACATATACAACATAGTAGAATGTATTTATTACATGTATTATATAACATATATTTTATATATATGGGTAGTTACAGCTGTATTTATTCGTTTATTATTTATTCTTTTTATCTGTTAATCAAAAAAATCCACTGCAGGCAAGCCAGTGTGTGAGTGATTAGAGTTCCAGTAGTGGTCTTTACTTTGCTTCTCTAAAATTCCATGTGAGTTTCTCTTCCAGGAACTTTGCATAATGTTCTTTTGGTCTGGAATGGTTTTCTTTCTGTCTGTTCCTTCTTGGTTGCCTAGACGACTTTATCTATCCTTCAGATGTGTCCCTTTTAAAGGACACTTTCTTTGACCCAGTAGATTTCATTAGGTCCCTGATATAAGCTCTCAAGCACTGTGCCGCTTATTATAACACTATCATCATGTGGTTTCTTTTGGATTATTGCTGGAATATATGTTCAATTTCTGGATTATTCAGTCTTTCATGTAGCTCAGTAAAGGGAAGACCCATGTCTATTCTGGTCACTATAGTATTACCAGTACTCAGCACTGAGACTGATCCTGACCAGGTGTTCTCTCTCTCTGTCTCTCTCTTTTTTATATAAAGGAATGAATAAATGTTGAATAGGACATAACTCTTGTCTTCACAGAGGTCATGTCTGGCTGAGCGGTGGACAAACAAGCAAGTGCTGTGTGATAAATGCTAGAGGGTAATCACAATGTGCTTGAGAAGCCAGAAAAGCAGCGGCCGCTACCTCAGTATATGTCAGGGAAAGCATTTTGGAGGAATTTAGGTGTGAGGATCTGCAAGATGAGTCTAAGCAGACAACTAGCTAAGTGGGTTAGGAGAACAGAATTCCATTAAAGAAACAAAACAAAATAGAAAGCACATGCAGGAGCCTGCATGTGAGAGAGAGGTTGCTGGGCATGTTTGGGAAATTCCCAGTGGTTCCTGATGGCTTGCGTAGGGATGTGCATCGGGCAAATTGGGGGAGATGAGGATGGGCCCAGAGTGAAGGCTGGATCAAACTTTGCTGAGCTTGTCTTTTATCCTAAGGGCTGTGGATAATCCTGGGAGGGCTTTATGCAGAGAAATGATATGTAAGATTTATGATTTTGAGGAGTGTATAGAAAATGGATTGCAGAGAGACTGGAAAGCAGACAAGTTAGGAGGCTGTTGAAATAATTCTAGTCTGTGGATCATGGCAACCTGAACAAAGTGACAGGACAGACAAGACAGGCAGGGAAGGTGAGTCATGCACACATACACATACACATGGATGTATTTACTAAAATAAAATTGTACTCTATACATTATTCTGACAGTTTTAATTTAGCTTTGTATCTTACCAACTCAAATATGTCTTTATGTCTTTTTCTGTGTTGGTTTGCCACTTTAAATTAAGGAATACATGTACTCTCCTAGATTTTCTTCTACAGTATTTATTGTTTGGTCTTTTACATCTTAAGCTTCTAACTGATCCTAAAATTTGATTTTGTTTGTGATGTGAGATGGGATTTAATTTTGTTTTCCACATGGCTGGTGTCATTTATTAGGTAAACCATTCTTTCCCCCATTGAATTAAAATGCTATTTGGTACTACATTAAAACTTCTCGTATACACAGATTTACTTCTGAATTCTCTATTCTAACTCAGTCTCTTTGTTTGTTCCTGTGGAAACAACAAACGTAGCTGGAGTCCATTTCATTTATTCTTGTATCTGGTTCCTCCCAGTAGTCTTTCTATTCAAACATTTTGGGGCTATTGTAGGCATTTGTTCTTATATATGAGTCTTAAAATGATTGTACTGGCAAGAAGCCTTGTTGAGACTATAACAGGAAATGCATTACATTTATACATTAATTTTGGGAGAATTGATAGTTTTATAATAGAAAGTCTTCATATTCTAAAATATGGAGTATTTTTCCATTTGTTAGGTTTTGTTGGCTGTAGTTTTCTTAACATAAGTTCTATGCCTTTCTCTTGAAATATATGACTTTACAGTTTTTATTTCTACTTTGAATATTTTCCCATTTCTACTTCTGGATTCTTACTGCTAATACAGAGAAAAGCTATTGATTCTATATTTCATATTCTGCTACTTTACTACTGTTTTAAAATTCTCGTAGTTTTTTTTTCTATAAAATGTGTGTTCTAAATGTTTTGAGCACCAAAGTGAGGGAAAGAAAGCAAGTAAGCAAGAAAGAGCCTCCAAATTAGAAGACTTTCTCGATTTTCTGAATGTACAATCTTCTTCATTATCAAAAATATAATTTTACTCTTCTTTCCAGTGTGTATACCAATTATTTTACTTGCAGATCTCCTAGGATGTGCCGGAAACTCCAATATAACATTCAATAATAATGGTGATAGTAAGCACACTGATCTCATCTCTGGTTTTAGTTGAAACATGTTTAGTGTTTTATCCTTTAAAAGAAGCTTTGCTTCTGGTTTTTGGAAAGCAATATTTCTTGAGCAGTTTCTTTATATCCCTATGTTACTCAAAATTTTTATTAAAACAGTTAAATCTTAGACTCTTCAAAAACTACTGATACAATCATTTTCTCAATTTTATGAATGTGGTAATTTTTGCAGATAGATTTTCTGATATTGAACTACCTTTTTTTTTTTAAGATTCTTTTTAAAGTCATCTCTACACTCAATGTGGGGCTCGAACTCAAGATCCCGAGATCGAGAGTTGTAGGCTCCCCTGGACTAAGCCCACCAGGCGCCCCAGACCTTTTCATTTCTGATATAAACACTATTGGGTCAGAATGTATTATTCTATAAGTTTATAGATTCTATCTGCTACTTCTTCAACAAATACTCATGAGAGAAATTGGTTTTTACCATACTACCTCAAGTTTCGGCATTAAAGTTATGTGGTCTTAATAAAAATAATTGAGTAGTTTTGATTTTCTTTCTATGGCCTGGAAATATTTAAATAACTTCCTAATAATTTATTTTAAAGACCAGGCAGAACTCAGATTGCCCATTTCTTGGTGAATTTTGGTCATTTATATTTTGCCATAAAATTATTTAACATTACATTTATACATTTGATGGCAAAACATTGTGACTTTTTTATTCCTCTATTTTTTATTAATATGTAGCTATGTCATCTTTTTCATTCCTAGTTTAGTATATTTTTTCTCTTAATTTCAGCTTTTACCTATTAGTTTTTTAAAAGCTCAACAGTTCTTAATTTGGAAGCTTTTTATTTGCTTTTTGCTGAAAACATTGATGATGTATACTTCTTTTTTTTTTTCAGTACAGTTTTTTCTGTGCCTCAGGATTTGTATGAAGTAGTCTTTTCATTGATTTCTAGAAGTTATAATTCCAACTTTGGTTTTCTCTTTAATTCAAAGGAGTGTATTGCTTAACTTCTAATTAGATATGATTTTTGGTCATCTTTTTGTTATTTGTAAATATTATTTTTGTTACTATTAGAAAATGTGATCTGCAAAATCTTTACTTAAAAATACCTTACGGGAATTTTCTGGCCCAGTATTTGAGGAATTTTTATAACTCTTCATATGCATACAAACGCATATATGCAAGTACATAGATCTATACATTGTGTACGTATACATATGTGTTTGAATTTTGTTTATTAAATTTTATTTTAGTTTCATTTTTTCTCTGACTTTTTTATTAGGTTTTGCTTTTTATTGTTAATATGTATTCAATTAATCATTGACTTTGTTTTTTTTAATCTTTGATCTTTTTGGTTCTGAAAAAGGCACATTCAGGTTTTCCAGTATACTTTTATTTTTATAAAGTTTATTTATTA
Source organism: Phoca vitulina (assembly GCF_004348235.1). Classification (NCBI taxonomy): domain Eukaryota; kingdom Metazoa; phylum Chordata; class Mammalia; order Carnivora; family Phocidae; genus Phoca; species Phoca vitulina. The sequence continues at coordinate 4,507,934 of NW_022589741.1, read as the reverse complement.
TTGTATATATTTTAATTTAATTTCTCTATGATTTTGCTTTTTAGTCTATTAGATCCATATGATCCTGAGAGACGTGTATTAAAGTTTCCCAAAATAATTGTATAGAGTTCTTTTATTCTTAATTCTTTAAATATATAAGAGCTTTACTGAAATATAATTCACATACCTTACATACCTTACAATTCACCCATTTAATGTGTATGCTTCAGGGTTTTTAGTGTAGTCATAAAGTTGTACAATCATCACTAAAGCAATTTTAGAACATATTTATCACTCCGTAAAAAAGCATGTATACATTAGCAATCAATTCTTAATTGTTTTTGCTTTGTATATTTAGCTGCAATGTTGATTGGTTTATGCAGGTTTGTGTCTCTGAGGTCTTTATAAATTGTCAATTGTTATATAATGTTTCTCTTTATCCTGATTCACATTTTTAACTTTAATTCTACCTTGTTTGATATTAATATTGCTCCTTCCTTCTAGTTTCTTGGAATTCTTTGCCTACTGTCCACCTTTTATTTTTTAAATCGCTTCTTATAAGTGCCAGTCTTATGGGAGAAGTGAGAGTTCCTGCCACTGGATGGGAGGATTTGTTTACATTTACAGAAATACATAATTTACTTGATTTACTTTCTTCCATCTTGATTTTTGATTATTTATTTTGCATCCTTTTTCCTTATTTTTTTCTCCTGTATTGATCAAGTTGAATTAGCCTATGTATATATATTTTTACCTTCATAATTTGAAAGTTCTACTCTGCTTTCCCATTTTTGGTTATCTTCCTTTTGCTGTTATTCAAATTAGACACACATGTTTTCCCGAGATGGTTTAGTTCCAGATTATGGGTAAGATGCACCTCACAGGAGTCAACAGTTTTTCTTTCCCTCTGTTTCATTAATTTCTATTTAACCTATATCAATCAATCCTGACTGCAACTTGTGCCTTTCCATTTGTAGACTCAGGATTTTCTATAGTTCAGAGGGAAATTATCTCTATTTTTTGCTTTAGTTACATTTCTTCCTCCATTGGTTTCTTTTTCTCATTCCAGATCACACTGTGTTTAGAGGTTGTACTTTTCAAGAGTTGTCCTACTAAATCTGTTTGCAGTCAACAGAGGAATCACAGACAAATATATGTAATACAAGGGAATATCTGCTATTTTATATATGCTTTGCTACTTGAAAGGAAAGAGTAGCAACTAATAATACTGGAGTGTAATTTTATGATGCTCTGCTTTTTTAAAAAAACTTAGATTAATTACATACATATTAAAAATTTCCAGTCATACAACATTCAACCCCCAATTATCTCTATTTCATCATTTCCGTATGATCTACTTTTTAGATGTAGTTTCTGGGTGAAAAACGTATTCCAGACTTTTCAGTTTGGCTTCGTCTCCATTGTGCCATGTTTCTCACTATTAAAATTTATATGCTATGCATATTTTAAAGCAGATCTTAGCATATTCTCAAAATTAAAAACTTGAGACTTAACCATCATAAATATTTTTGTTCCTAAAGCACTTAATATGCTTCTGATAATGCCTATTCCTTTGGGTATTCAAGAATTAATGTTAAATCTGTTAGAGGGTCCCCCATTGTTATTCTTAGCAAATTCTTTGATAGCTCAAAGATATTAAAACCCTGTTTTTTAAGAATTTGAATATATGTCCTGTTTTCTTTAAGTATATCATAAAATTTAAAACTATTAACTAATTTTAGTTCACCTATACTTAAAAATGAATACGTGACATAAGTTGTGTTCTTTTTTGGAGGGTCACAGAGATGCCACAAAGTCAGTGAAAGGAGAATGACATGCCTCTAAAATAGTAGAAAAGCATTGTTTAACTCTTCATAGATTAAGACCAAAATTAATAGGGGTCCTTCTTTGCATTATTATCCTAACACTTCTACTTACTTAATGACAGAATACTCTGAAACTACAAAAAACTACACTCCAACAGAGATTCAAATGAAACTGTATTGATACATCAGATTGAAAACAATTTTCTTTAAAATTAGTTTCAGGCAGTGGGATTTTTAAAGAGCCTTTCTCCTTTGTTATTATTTAGACCTATGCGTATAATATTTACCGTTAAATCTCCTCTGGGTGGCCGAGACCAACTTCAGTCATTTCTTGGTAGGTTAGCTTGACACTAGAATAATAGTTTTATAGAAGTGTCATCAAACTAGCTGACAAAAACCTTAGGGACTTGCTAGATAAAAGAATTGTTTCTGGACAAATACTATATACTATCACTTATGTATGTGGAATCCAAAAACGCCAAACTCATAGAACGGTGGTCACCAGGGATTGGGAGGTAGAGGAATTGGGGAGATGTTAGTCAGAGCGCACAAACTTCCAGTTAGAAGATGAATAAGTTTTTGGGATTGATTGTACAACTTTGTGATTATTGTTGACAATAATGTATTATATACTTGAATGTTGTTAAGAGAGTAGATCTTAAATGTTCTCACTACAAAAAAATGAGAACTATGTGACATAATGAAGGTGTTAGTTAACACACCAGGGGCAATCGTTTTGCAATATATAAATGTATCAAAAGAACACTCAGTGTACCTTAAAGTTATACGGTGTCATGTGTTCGTTATAGCTGAGTAAAGCTGAAAAAAATGTTTCTCTGAAAAGATAATTATCTCCTTAATATATATTGAAATCTCTTTACAGTTTGGACTTGAGATAGAGTTGTGCTTCAGTTACATCATTTAGATATTAGGTTTAAGAAGCCTAATTAATTAAAAAATAATTATAGGGTGTCTACAGCTCACAGAAGTGTGTAGTTGGCAGGTTTTCCGCTCCTCAGTTGAACTTTATGCCACTTAAGGATACACCTGTTGCTTTGGTGTTTTTTCTGTGTTAGTGGAGACCAGTGTCCTCGCTGGGTGACAAGGATGGTCTCTGGACCTAAAAACCCTCTTTTATTGATAGATCTTCCCTTAAAGGATCCAGGACCCTAGTTTATGCTGTATCTTTGGTGCCTTCTCGCTCTATTTACTTGATTCTCAATGAAGGCAATATTTTCTTTTCCAAGTCTAGAGGTCAGATTTATAACGGTTTTACAAAGTAAGTAATTTTAGCATCCCAATACTAGTATTAATTCACCTGAAAACTATTTCTTTACCTGCCACACACTCCTTAACCCCTTACACCCAGTGTTCTGCCCTTTCCCGTCCACTGAAATTGCTGTCAAAGTCCCCAAAGTGCTGACCGATCCAATTTACAGTTTTCTGTCCTTACCTTACTTGACATTGCTCTGGCATTTGGTAACTGTTGACTGTTCTTTGTAACTCCTTTCTGTTGACTTTAGTGATGCATTAATTCATTCAACATCTAGCTAATATTTATTGAGCACCTACTAAATGTCACGCAGAATGCTAGGCATTGATCGTATAACGTTGAGCAAGACATGCATTTCCCACCCCCCACCCAGATGTCTTTCTCTTTTGAAATACTGTGCTTATTTCAAAGATGTAGTATTAGACATGCTTCACCTTGAGACCTACCTTTGCTACCTACCGTTGCGTGAGCTTGGGCAAATTTCTTAACATTTTTCACTTGTAAAATGAGGACAATTAAAAATACCTACCTGAGAAGAATTTTTTAAAGTGTAAAGTGATCTATGAAAATGTTCAGCACATTGCTTAACACTCTTCTCACTGGGACTTCTCTAATTCTGGCCATATAATCTTTTAAAGACATTATAGCGTCTCTCTGGCTGGTGTCTTTGACTCTGGTCTTGGCACCCTCAAGTCCAGCCTCTACATTGCTCATCAATTAACAACTCATCCCCTCACTCCTGTTCCCCAGATGTATCCACTTACTTTTTGCCCTTCCCTGATCACGCCATTCCATTTCTCTGGCTCATCGGTATTCCATTAGTGTCCATTCATTAATGTGATTGTTCCTTCATTGTTGGGTTTTCGAACACCCACTTTTTCTTCAAGTCTCCGTTCAGACATTATCTCTCTGAGGAGAGAGTCAGACATTCTTTTCTGCATACCTTCATAGGTATTCCCATGTGCCTCTGTTACAGCCCACATCCCACTGTGATTTAATTATCTGTAGAGTCTCATATCAGAAAAGAATGTGTCTAGTTGTCTAGGTATCCTTAAATGTGGCACAAGTGTAGCTTTAAAGCTTTATTATATTTATCAAACAAATACTTAGGGGAAAGCTTAGTTTCTGTGAATGAAATCTTAGTGTCTATGTTGCCAGGCATTATGGTATTGATGGGTATGCAGACATAAAGGGGATAATGTCCTTGTCCTTAAGAAGTGCACAATGTGAAGTCAGATGGAGAGCAGATGAGGGACAAAAGATTCTTATCATCGATGAATAGATTATATTCAGCTAAAGGACTTCACGTTTAGGCTATTCATTTTTCTCAAGAGGTGAATTAACAGTAATTTAAAATTCTAACTTCTAACTTACTTGTTAATGAAAGCAGATTTTTTTAAGTTTTGCCCCTAGAGGAATGTATTCTTATAGACCCAAATGTCAAGCTGTCATAGCGTTTTCTGTTATGAGAAGATGAGCATTGTCTATATGTTTTAAGTGATTTACTATAAGTAGGGGGTTTGCATCAATCGTAGGTACAGGCTTGGAAGTGAGACCTGCACCAGTTGTCTGAGCTGAAATACTTTCTCTGTGCTTCCTAAATTTTGAGATAAGGTTTAAAGTGTAAGTCTTGGCTATTGATTTATAGCATATTTGCAAGAGTTACGTGATTTTTCACTAGTTTTCCATGTTTCCAACTGGAAGAAGTTTTTTCTTCTTTTATGATCTTGTACATTTTCATAATTGTGAGAACAAAAATCTTTATTAGTTAATCAAGGATTGTGATTTTATAGAATTGCCATGTATAGGATTTGAGTGTAATATTTAAAACATTTTAGCTTTTCTTTATTGATACAATTTACTCTAGCATCCTCGTAGGTCTTGGTGTCATCATTGCAGAATTAACAACCCTGTACCAAAGTGCTTTGTAAGACAGTGGGGATTTCTAGCTGATGGAATGCTGTACTCACAGAGTAGTTTTTAGCTTGTGCCTCTGGTGAATTTACTTGTTATTTTCTGGATGATTTGGGGGGATTCTGGTGCTGGAAATAGAGCATAAGCTTACCGTATTATGTTTATATCTCTGTTCTTTAATAACTGAGGACATTTTCAGTGTTATGAAAAAAGCAAGTTAGAAGAAATTCGCTTTTCCTTTTCTGTGCATAAAGACCCTGAATCCTTTTAAAATCGAACTCTTCAAAGGATAGAAGCCATCCGTGAAATATTTTTAATGGCACATGGGATTCTGTAGTTTAGCAAGTATAGTCAGCTTATAGGAATTTTTATTTATTTGGAATTTAGTTTTAATTAGACTTTTGTAAAAAAAAAACTTAATAGCAACCAAGAACATTGTTTTTGAAGGGATATCCATTTAATTTGTATTAGGACTTTTTAGTTATGTAGTGATGATGATACAGGGATTTGGCATAGGAAGGTATTTTTGTGAAGGAATTTTCAGACAGATAGTCATCAAACCAAGAGAGTAAGGTTTTAGAAGCCAGAGAGAAGGGAGATTTAGGAGGATGAGATGATCAGTAGAGTCAAATTAAAAGAAAAACAGCGAACAAGGTTAACTAAGGTAGGGATCGAGCAGTATGTATTGCCTGAAGCATTTGCAAAAGTAGTTTCAACAGAGCAGTGGGAACAGAAGCCAAATTGCAGTGAGTGTCCTCACCTTGCTTTTTTCCTACCACACTGGAGAACTGGACAGATGAACGCTATTATTCTCCGTTTGGGCTGACATTACTGTTAGTGAATGCAGCACATGCTGAAGGGCAGTCTCGTACCATGACCATGTAAGATGCGCAGTCATGTTTTTAATCTCGATAGGTGACTGTCTCAGCTTGACTTGCATGTCGGATCTATGAAACCAAAATTAATGTGAAATTCTTCTTAATAATAAGGACTCTTTCTCACTTAGATTTTCTACTGCTTTTTGTTTCATTGCTTTTTTTTTTTTTTTTTAAAGATTTTATTATTTGACAGAGAGACACAGCGAGAGAGGGAACACAAGATAGGGGAGTGGGAGAGGGAGAAGCAGGCTTCCCGCGGAGCAGGGAGCCCGATGCGGGGCTCGATCCCAGGACCCTGGGATCATGACCTGAGCCGAAGGCAGACGCTTAGCGACTGAGCCACCCAGGTGCCCCTTGTTTCATTGCTTTTAAGAACTTTTTTTGTCAAACTGATTTCTTCACTTGGCTATCACAATGTTTATACTCTGTAGGACTCCCTCAAAAAATATTTGATGGGTTTTGACTGTGTTTTTCAAATGGTATTGTTGACTGTTCTATTCCTGCATTTCTGCATGGGGAGAACCCTTAGGGAACGATAAAGGTAGGAACAGCAAACCGAGCTGTAGACAACCCAGACTGCTCTGTACTTGAACAGGACACTAGCAAGGTGACCTCTGTCTTTTCCCAATCCTGCCTTACCTTCAGGACCTCCCTGTAAGATGCAGTAGATGAGGCAAGAAAATATGAATACACAAACTTACATGTATTGATTTCAGCCAAAGTCAAAGGAGAAACAGTAGAATGACTCCATATGGAAGATTCCTTTAGCACATACACTCAACTCTCATATATGCATTGTACTCTTCCTCTTTGGACCATAAATTCCCTCCATATTTTTCCTCAGATCATCCTTAAGGGTGGATCTAACTAGATCACGTGTGACTGGTTCTAATTTCTACATCATGCATTGTGTGTACGTATGTATGTATGTATGTATGTATTTTTTGTTATAATTCCATTGCTGTAACATAGAATTCCTTTGGCCATGGCATATGGAAGTATGAACTGAGAATACAAAGGCTTTTAACTCTTTCTAGTGAGATTCCTACTCCACTCTTGGCTACTCTCATTTTTGCGGGTGAAAGAATGCAAATCAGCCCACAGTTCTGCCATTTTTAGTTCCCTGTTTGGTCTCTCTCTCACTGGGGTCTAACTTAATTATTTCTGTTGACACTAGATAAACTGATGTCTTTCCCCACTCAGGTACCATAAATTCCCTCTCTGGGTGATATTTCCCACTTAACAGATGAATTTTGATAAGATAGTAATAGTGGATGGGTGCAATAGAGACACAACATTATAGTTGCTTCTAAAAAGTTACTCTAACGAAGAGGGAAATCATTAAGATGATCTTATTTCTGCTGATTACAGCAAATGCAGTAGGGTATTGAAAAGAAGAGTGAGCAGCTAGATTAGCAGCATTTGGAAAGTTTATGCTATAGGGGCTCAGGGGAGGGAGGCATGAACAGGCAGAGCACAGAGGATTTCTAAAGCAGCAAAACTACTTTGTATGATGCTATAATGGTGGACACATATCATTACACAGTTGTCCAAACCTGAGAGTGCACACCACCAAGAGTGAGCCCTAATGTAAACTATGGACTCTGGGAGATGATACTGTGTTATTGTAGGTTCATTGGTGGTAACACATGTATCAGAGTAGCCCAGGACTAATAGTGGGGTGAGGGGGAAGTTGTGTGTTTGTGGAGAGAGGGTTCTATGGAAAATATCCATACTTATTGTTCAATTTTGCTGTGAATCTAAAACTGCTCTAAAAAAATAAGACTATTTAAAAACAAACAAAAATACTAAAACAAGTTTATGCTTATTAACATCTTAGAAGCCTCCAGAAGATGAATTGAAATTTACTTTCTCTAATTCAAAATGAATTCATCTCTTTGGGAATTTGTGGGCCCAAGGGAAATACTTCTGTTGCCTCACTCACTAGTTATCTCCTTTGATAAGCATCAAAAAAAAGCTATAAATTCGATTATTTCATTATACTTCTCTAACATTTCCTACCCGTTTACCTCCAGGTTTGAAGTTTGAGGAAATCCAAGAAAGATTTGGCGAGGAGTTCTTTAATATATGCTTTGATGAGAATGAGAGAGTCCTTCGAGCTGTGGGCGGCACATTGCAGGATTTTTTTAATGGCTTTGATGCTTTGTTGGAACACATTAGAACTTCTTTCGGAAAACAGGCCACTCTGGAGTCGCCATCATTCCTATGCAAAGAGCTCCCTGAAGGCACTCTGATGCTCCACTATTTCCACCCTCACCATACTGTGGGGTTCGCAATGCTCGGGATGATTAAGGCCGCAGCCAAGAAGATCTACCGGCTGGACGTGGCGGTGGAGCAAGTTGCCAGTGAGAAGCTGGGCTCTGAGGCTTCGAACCCGGGCAACTGTGGCTGTCTTACCTTCCTTATCAAAGAACGTGAAAGCACCACCATCACGAAGAACCTTCCCCAGGGCACCTCCCAAGTCCCTGCGGACCTCAGAATCAGCATCAGCACCTTTTGCAGAGCCTTCCCTTTCCACCTGATGTTCGACCCCCACATGTCCGTCCTTCAGCTAGGGGAAGGCCTGCGGAAGCAGCTTCGATGTGATGCTCACAAAGTGCTCAAATTCCAGGACTGCTTCGAGATCGTGTCTCCAAGGGTTCATGCCGCCTTCGAGAGGGTCCTGCTGCGCCTGTCCACCCCATTCGTGATCAGGACCAAGCCCGAGGCTTCTGGCACTGAAAACAAAGACAAGGTAAGTGGCCACGGGCTGGAGCTGGGTGGTGGGAACTGGAAGAGTGCGTAATTATGTCAGTAAATTACATGCTGGCTGGCTGTCCTTGTAATTATTTAGGCAAGAGAGCTTAAAGTGTCATTTTGGAAATCACTGGCGCCTGGATGTATGTAAAAAGATTTGGCCTTCTTCCCAACCATTTTGCATAGTGTCTGCCTCTTCCATTAATTTATTTCAGCATATAAAAAGAAGATACTTATTAATACCAGCCATAGTAATTACAGAAATGATAGGACTCCCTTAAAGCCTGATACTGTAAACCCATGACTATTTCTACCGATTGAAGTCACACTACAAGACAAATGGTAAGACAGAATCCCACATCGTGGGGCCTGCTTGCCTTCTAAAATACATAGGGGTGAAAAGCAAGCTCCACTTTGAATGTGCTCTGCTCTAAATTTCATAATCGAGGAACATCTGGTTTATATCCTATTTTTGTCTCAGTTTGCAGAAGAATGGATTTTCTAAAAGTTGGAAAATTAAGGGACGATCTCAAGACTTCTTTTCTAAATAGATTTTAGTATTAAAGCAGACTCCTTCCTTCAGAACATGCTCACTGCTTGGAGAACACGGTGAACACTAGGAATTATTGTGAATTTCTTTGAATCCCCTTTTTGGAAAGTCTGGGTTATAAATTATAAAGAAACAAAAAGCTGAAAGCTAAATCTTGAATTCGTTTACACAAATATGTTCCCTCAGGTAAATTTTTTTTTTTTTAGGAGAAGTCAACATTAGAATAATAAAATGTAAAGAAAAGTTAGTCATTACTATTTTAAATAGGATAATAAATAATATAAATAATACTGTTCCAGAGTAGACATTTGCATATATGCGTGTTCAGCTTCTAGTAGAGCTATTCAGTATTTTGTATCGAGGACAATAAAGTTCTTTTAGGTGATTCAGCTTGTTCCCAAGCATTTTGGGGAAAGCTGTTGGCTTTTAGAAATGAACAGGCTTGGGGCGCCTGGGTGGCTCAGTTGTTAAGCTTCTGCCTTTGGCTCAGGTCATGATGCCAGGGTCCGGGGACTGAGCCCTGCATCAGGCTCCCTGCTCCACGGGAAGCCTGCTTCTCCCTCTCCCACCTCCCCCTACTTGTGTTCCCTCTCTCGCTGTGTCTCATCCTCAGTCAAGTAAATAAATAAAATCTTAAAAAAAAAAAAGAAATGAACAGTCTGCTCTGGGCTAAAGGAAGAATTGTAGAGACGATTAAAAACTCAGTGAATGAATAATCACATATTCTGGAGCACCTGCCATCATAAGTAAACAAGGGAATAGCCTCCTGGAAGCAGAGCCAAAGACATTTTTGAGGATTTTATATAGCATTCATGTTAGAACTGATTTTTATCATTTTGAAATTCAGTGGAAAAATTTTTAACAAAATGCTTGAGAACTAGGAAATGATGCCCATTTATTCAGGATGTCTGGGTCCTGTGACTTACCATTTTTCATCATTTACGTTCAGTGATTTCAAAACATCTACGGATAAACCTGAAATTCCAGCTGGGCACATTTGGATATTTTAGTCTGAATGAATTGTTATTTTTCTATGCGATTACACGTTTTAAATAATACTTTTCACATGTGCGTATTTTATATATATGTGTTTATATGTTCAGTGATTGCTACCCATTTTTGAAGCTGTTTAGAAAAAGAGGAAAGCTGTTAAATGTGTGTTTTTCCCCATAGTTGTAGTTGATTTAAAAGGGGAATTATTCTATCTTTATAACTTAGAGAATATTAAAGCTGTCGGCTCTGTTTTGCAGAAGTGAAGTGTTGGCTAGAAGGGTTTGAGCAGGTTTGGCCTCTGAAATTGGAGTGAATATTTTTGAAAATGTGCCTGAGGTGGAATATATTATTATTCATGTTAATTGCTCTCTATATTTGTAGATTTGAGAAAAATTAATTCAGTTTAAAGCGATTGCTTCGGATTTTCCCCCCTATATTTCATCTGGCTTGTATTTCTATTTAATTTGTATACCAGGGTAAGGAATAGGCATAATGAAATGATGACTCAAATGTCAAGGCCCCCTGCCAATTCCAATAATAAGGCACTGTTCTCATTGAGAAGATAAAATTATAACTTAAATATGGCAGTGACAGCTTAAAAAGAATAGGCAGGATATTTAGTTAGAATAAGGATAGCAATCCTCTCATCCTTATGTTTCTGTTTTGTTTATTCACCTGGGTTTGCCACGTGGGACATTTGGGAAGCCATTGTTGGCCCAAATTGGAATGGTAGTCAATAAAGTTAGGGCATGGAGTCTTAATCAGATGAGTAACATTTTTGAATTACTATGTTTCCAAATCCCAAATTTATATTTTTGGAAGACATGGAAGGAGGAAAGAGAATCAAGTTTAAAAATTAATTAAATTAATTAATTAAAAATTAAAAAAATCAAGGTCTGTTGATAAATTTGATCTTGATATTCATTATTTTCCCCATAAGAGCTCTTCTTGTTAATAAATAACTCCATGTTGTCAAAAGTTTCTAATTGTTTACTGGGCCTTGGTAAGAAAGGGCAATTTTATTTATTTATTTTTTTTATTTTTTTAAAGATTTTATTTATTTATCTGAGAGAGAGAATGGGAGACAGAGAGCATGAGAGGGGGAGGGTCAGAGGGAGAAGCAAACTCCCTGCTGAGCAGGGAGCCTGATGTGGGACTTGATCCCGGGACTCCAGGATCATGACCTGAGCCGAAGGCAGTCGCTTAACCAACTGAGTCACCCAGGCACCCCAGAAAGGGCAATTTTAAAAATAATTTAGGATATTCCTTTGTCTAACAATGGAGGCTTTCATGATAATTTAACTATTTTGGTTATGCCCTTAATACCAATGAACCACCACTCCCGCGGTCCAGAAAAAAAAAACAAACGCAAAAAATGAACAACAAGAGCTAATCATGCAGCTGAGTGACAATAAATCATTTGCAGAATGAACTGTAATGTTTTTGCTAAACCATGATCTTTTCCATTTTTGCCGTCAATCGTTGGTTTACTATAGACAGGAGGTAGGACACGCTTGTGAGCAATTTGGTGATAGGCAAATGAAACAGAAAGCCAGGATCCTGGTTGTAGAGAATTTGCCTCTTGATTGTGCAGTGATGAGTTACAAAGACAGAAGGGTTGGTTACCAGAAGGGAGAATGTCACTGAGAGACATCTGACATAGTCATCACTGGCAGGTCACAACTCAACAGAGTTCTGAAGTCAGAAGGGACTCTTCCAGATGGACCGACCAAGCTTTGAGTCCCATTATTTGGCTCCTGTGCATCTTCTAAGCGATCACCCAGGTCTTACATAGTCTTCTCTCTCTCTCTTTTCTTGTCCTCCCATATGGCATTGCCGTGTTTCTATCATTCCTTAAAGCTCAACTTCTTTTCGTCATCTTTCCTTATCTGATGTCAAGTATTAGAGATGAATGAATTAGTTCATTGTTTAAAAAGAACAGATTCAGCATTGGGAATTCACGGCGAATTATGAATCTATTTTAATTTGTGCTGTGAATTGTTAGGTCATTCAGATCTCACTATTATTCTGAGAATTTGGAAGTTAATCACCTAAATCTTTTAAGGCATCACTGTGAGTTTAAGAAGAAATTTGTTGCAGTCTGATGTGTAGTTTGGGGGATCACATCTAGTCATATAAATAAAAAATTGACATAGGTTCCAAAGCCTTGTTGTGTGGAGGAGGCTGTGTTTGTAAATAGGGCTGTTAGAAACCAGAGGAATGGCACAGAACAGACACATAGATCAATGCTACATGGGTTTGCTTCAGCCACATGGAGAAGAATGAAACTGGACCATTTCCTTACACCACACACAAAAATAGACTCAAAGTGGTTGAAAGACCTCAATGTGAGACAGGAGTCCATCAAAATCCTAAAGGAAAACACAGGCAGCAACCTCTTCAACCTCAGCCGCAGCAACTTCTTCCTAGAAACATTGCCAAAGGCAAGGGAAGCAAGGGCAAAAATGAACTATTGGGACTTCATCAAAGACAAAAAGCTTTTGCACAGCAAAAGAAACAGTCAACAAAACCAAAAGACAACCGACAGAATGGGAGAGGATAGTTGCAAATGACACATCAGATAAAGGGCTAGTATCCAAAATCTATAAAGAACTTATTAAACTCAACACCCAAAGAACAAAGAATCCAATCAAGAAATGGGCAGAAGACATGAACAGACATTTTTCCAAAGAAGACATCCAACTGGCCAACAGACACATGAAAAAGTGCTCAACATCGCTCGGCATCAGGGAAATCCAAATCAAAACCTCAATGAGATACCACCTCACACCAGTCAGAATGGCTAAAATTAACAAGTCAGGAAACGAGAGATGTTGGTGGGGAAGCGGAGAAAGGGGAACCCTCCTACACTGTTGGTGGGAATGCAAGCTGGTGCAGCCACTCTGGAAAACAGTATGGAGGTTCCTCAAAAAGTTGAAAACAGAGCTACCCTATGACCCAGAAATTGCACTACTGGGTATTTACTCCAAAGATACAAATGTAGTGATCCGAAAGGGTACGTGCACCCCAATGTTTATAGCAGCAATGTCCACAATAGCCAAACTATGGAAAGAGCCAAGATGTCCGTCGACACATGAATGGATAAAGAAGATTTAGTATGTATATACAATGGAATATTATGCAGCCATCAAAAGGAATGAAATCTTGCCATTTGCAATGATGTGGATGAAACTGGAGGGTATTATGCTGAGCGAAATAAGTCAATCAGAGAAAGACATGTATCATATGACCTCACTGATAGAGGAATTCTTTTCTCAGGAAACAAACTGAGGGTTTCTGGAGTGGTGGGGGGTGGGAGGGATGGGGTGGCTGGGTGATAGACATTGGGGAGGGTATGTGCTATGGTGAGCACTGTGAATTGTGTAAGACTGATGAATCACAGACCTGTACCTCTGAAACAAATAATACGTTATATGTTTTAAAAAAAAAAAAAGTAGATAGCAGGAAGGGAGGAATGAAGGGGCAATCGGAGGGGGAGACGAACCATGAGAGACTATGGACTCTGAGAAACAAACTGAGGGTTCTAGAGGGAAGGGTGTTGGGGGGATGGGTTAGCCTGGTGATGGGTATTAAGGAGGGCATGTACTGCATGGAGCACTGGGTGTTATACGCAAACAATGAATCATGGACCACTACATCAAAAACAAATGATGTAATGTATGGTGATTAACATAACAATAAAAAAATAAAGAGAAGCAGAGGGGAATCTGACTTTTCAACCATGAAGAGCTCATCCTATTATCAGGACTAAGTTAAAGTAATTCTCTGACAGCTTAGGCTGCCTCCCTCACTTATTTGTGAGGATTAAATGACAGTCCCTGTAACATTTTTCTATCTTCAGCCTCAGCGTCGATCACTGAATAAATGTTGATTATTACTTCTACCATTATTACTGTTCTTCACACTTGTAACCTTCCTATCTATCCATCTTCCTCCTCACTTACTGCCTTAGAGAAGAAAGTACTGGACTCAGTAGCTTTGATAATTTTAGAGAAATATCAAGCCTACCTAGCATCTTCCTAAAATATGACTTAGGGATCTGCTTTTTCTTTAGAGACTATTATTGTTTTAAAATCACTAGTCTCCTTTTCAGATTCACTAGAGTTTGGAATCAAGTTTTTCTTACCTGTGGATATGCCAGTTGCCTTCCAAACTCAAATGGACTGGTCTGCGTAGGCACAACCTGAAATAGCAGTGGATTTGAGAAATAATAAACAACATGAGTTCTTTTGACATTTTTTTCTTAGTAGCAACGCTTCAAAGAACTTTAATAACATTGTGGAAGGAGTCCAGCTTTTGAAATACATCATCCCTACAATGGCACGATGGCCTTGTTATTCATCTTCACCTTTGGTCTCAGGGTGGGAACTGGGGAAAAGCATTAACAACAACACATTTCTTTGTCAATCCCTAGAAATATTCTCACATTTGTCTTACTAATTAGAAGCTGCAAAACAAATGCTGGGAAATCATTTTCAAAGAATAAAGGAGGAATTAACCTCTGATTTTCTGTGGCCAGATCAGGTTTCAAACTAGTCCTTTCTCTTTCCTGGACATGGGCCCGTCTTCTGACAGGATGATTAAAAAGTTGAAAATGTTTTTATTAATCTTACCAAACCTTAATGACACCATTGAAAGACAGATTTCACCCGGCTGTCAAGAATACATATTTGACTTCAACGTAAATTTAATTTAATTTGGGAAAAGGGGAGCATTTCTCCTCTTTTCAGGTCAGAACATTCTGTTAGAGAATTCCAAATATTGAACAATAATTTTCGTGATGGACAAAATGTCATTAGGGCTTTCTCTATAAATTAGCATTAGAGAACATAGAAATAACTTCATTCAAAATTATCTGGAGTTTTCTTTGCTTTTGTAATTACAAATGAGCTCTTTACTTTTTTTTTTTTTTTTTGGTTTTTCTCTGGAACTGCTCCCTGACCATAAACTGCCTTTTAAAGTAGGTTAGACAAATTCAGATTCAGATGCAGTTGTTGCTGAGGTTCATTCTGGCTCTTTCACTAAAAAAACAAAACAAAACAAAACAAAAAACCCTATAATGTTAAAATCCCCATACAGTGCTATGGTACTGTATAGTTACTGAATTCTGTGTAGTCAGAGGACAAGGTGGATGTTACATGGTGAATTATATATTCCCTACAGTGATCTTCATGCTTCAAGTGCCCATTTTCCATGTTTTTATTTTTGTTAGGAAAGATTGCACTCCTGAACTTACAAAGGAGGCGCCTCGTATCATAGATCAGACATTATTGAGTTCTGTGGTACGTGCTGGGTGGGGAGGATTGGCTCTTTTAGTCACAAATTGTTCAGAATCTTTCTTTAATTGCTCCTTTGGTTTTTAACTTAGAATCATTTCATTTTAACTGGTAGCTTTCAGTCTTAAAAGCTGAAGAGCTGTTTTGAATTCATTGCCTCCCTCATTTTTGATGGTGCTCTCTTGATTCACACGAACGTTTTTCATAAGCATACAGTGCAATGATTTTTGGTAAATGTATATAATTGTGTGACTATCACAACAATACAGTCTTGGAACATTTTATCACCCTCCAAAGTTTCCTGTGCCCGTCTGTGGTCAATCCTTGCTTCTACTGCTGACCCCAGGCAACCACTGGCCTATTTGCATCTGCATAGATTTGTCTTTTGAAGACATTTCTTAAAAATGTAATCATACAAATATGTCATCTTTTCTTGTCTGGCATAATGTTTTTGAGGTTTATCCATGTTGCATGCATGAGTAACTTGTTCATTTTTAGTACAGTATTCCATTGCACAAATATACTGCAGTTTTGTTTTGTTTTTTAACCCATTTACCAGTGGATGGACACTGGATTCTTTTCAGATTTTGGCTGTTAGGAATAATGTTGCAGTGAACATTTGCATATAAGTGTTTGTGTTGGATATATTTCCATTTCTCCTAGACAGATTCCTAGCAGAGGGATTGCTGTGTCATATGCTATGTTTAACTTTTTAAAGGAATTGCCACGCTGTTGAACAAAGAGGCTATGCCATTTCACATTTAACCAGCATATTTGGGTTCAAGTTTCTTCATGTTCTCACCAACACTGGATATTGGTACTCTTCTTGACCATGACCATCCTGGTAAATGTAAAGTAGAATCCTGGGTTTTAATTTACATTTCCCCAGTGACTAATGATGTGAAGCATCTTTTCTTGTGCTTATTAGCTATCAGTATAATTTCTTTGGTTAAATGTCTAATCGAATGTTTTACCCATATCTGTGTTGTTTGTCTTCCTGTTGAATTGTATTTTTTTTAAATATATACATCCTGGATATTATATTGACTTCAAAAGTAACTGTATATTATGTTGACTTCAAAAGTAACTGTCTTTTGAAGCACAAAGGTACTGTGATAGTACTATTATTTGCTTTTAGTCTGATAACTAATGAATCTTTGCATAATTCAAGGCCACAGAGATTTCCCCCTTTGTTTTCTTCTAGATATTTTATAATTTTAACTCTTAGATTTGTGATTCATTTTGAGACACATTTTGTGTATACCATGAGGGCCCAAGTTTTTTTTTTAATTTTTTGTTTAATTTTTTTGCACATGGACATCTAGCTGTCCCAGCACAGTTTTTGAGAAAACTGTTTTCACCATTGAATTGGCTTTGCAACTTTATCAAGAATCAATTGACCATAGATTTTTTTCTAGCCTTTCTGTTCTTCTCCATTTTTAAAAAATATCTAACCATATGGTGATAACATAGTGTTTTGATTACTATATCCAAATAAGTTTTGCAATTGGGTGTTTTAAGTCTTTCAAGTTTGTTCTTTTTCAAAGTTGTGTTGGCTATTCTTGGTCCTTTGTATTTCCATGTAAATTTTAGGATACACGTGTCGATTTCTACAACAGCTTCTAGGATTTTGATAGCAATTGCACTGAATCTGTAGGTTTATTTAGAAAGAATAGCTGTCTTGAAATATTGAGTCTTCTATTCCATGAAGATATCTCTCTCAGTTAATTTAGATCTTCTTTAATTTTTGTCAACAAATGTTTGTTGTTGTTTTTTTTTAAAGATTTATTCTAGAGCAAGTGTGTGCAAGTGAGTGGGGGGAGGGACAGCGGGAGAGGGAGAGAGAGAATCCTCAAGCAGACTCCCTGCTGAGGGAGGAACCCAACGTGGGGTTTGATCCCAGGACTTTGAGATCATGACCTGAGCTGAAATCAGGAGTCGGAGGCTTAACTGACTGAGCCACCAGGCATCCTGGTTGACAAAGGTTTTATAGCTTTTGGTGTGCAGGTCTTGCACTATTTTGTTTTTTTCTTTCTTACTGTAACACAGAGAATGTTTTGAAATTGCATTTTTATTAAAATATAGAAATACAACTTATTTCTGTATATTGATCTTGAGTCCTATGGCCTTGCTAAACTCAGAATAGTTTAATATTATAGAATAGAAAAAATGCTATTTTTGGGGGGGTAGATTCTTTAGGATTTTTTTTACATAAGAGTCCGTGTAGTCTGAGAGTTAAGATAGTTGTCCTTCTAACTTTTAAATTTATCTTTTTCTCCCTCCTTCCCTATGTCCCTCCCTTCCCCCTACCTCAATCTTTCCTTACCTATTACACTGGCTAGAACCTTAAGTACAGTGTTGAATAAAAGTGGTGATCGTGGATATCCTTGCCTTTTTCTGAACTTAGAAAGAAAAGCATTCAGTCTTTTACCATAGGTGTGAAATGTTCTTAATCAGATTGAGAAAATTCCTTTCTGTTCCTAGTTTGTTGAGACTTTTTATCATGAGTAGGTGTTAGATTGTGTCTAGTCTATTTTCTCTATGTATTGAAATGGTCTTATGGCTTTGCCCTTAATTCTGTAAATAGGACATATTATATTAACAATTTCCAGATGTTGAACTAAAAATCTTGGGATAAATCCCACTTGGTCATGTTTATATGTTATAAACCTCTTTATATGTTGCTGAATTTGGTTTGCTAATATTTTGTTAAGGATTTTTGCATCTTTGTTCATGAGAGCTATTGGTATGTAGAATTTTTCCTTTCTTTTAAAATTTTTTTCCTGTGATGTCTTTGGCCTCAGAGAATGAGTTGGGAAGAGTTTATTCTTACTCTTTTTCTGAAAGACTTTGTGTAGGATTGTTACCATTTTTTTCTCTGAATGTTTGATAAATAGTTTGCATGGTGTATCTTTTTTTGTCTTTTTACTTTCAACCTGTGTTTGTCTTTGAATCTGAAGGTGTTTTTTACAGATATAGTTGGCTTTCACTTTTTTATACAGTCTCATAATCTCTGCCTTTTGATGGAATTGTAGTATATTCACATTTAATGTAGTTGTTGACTTGGTTGGAATTACATCTATCATTTTGTTTGTTTATACTGTGTCTCATGTCTTTTTGTTCCCTATTCCTCTTTTAAGAATTCTTTTGTATTAAATGAATATTTTTAGTATGGCATTTTATTTCCTTATTGATTTTACAAATACATTTTTAAAGTTATTTTATTAGTGATTACTCTAGAGATTACAATGTAATTTAGCTTAACATAGTCTCTTTCAAATTAACACTGCCCTAGTGTTGGTAGACAGTTTTGTTTCTATATAGCTCCATTCCTCCTCCCCACCACCTTTTATAGTATATTTTATATGTTATAAACCTAGTTATGTATAATAATTATTATGTATGTGATAATAATTATGTGTAATAATTGTAACTATATATTTGTTTTTTAAAAGGAGTTAGAAAAAGAAATGAAAAATATATTCCAGTGTGTTATATACTCTTTTTAAAAGTTTTTATTTAAATTCCAGTTAATTAACATACAGTGTAATAGTAGTTTCAGATATACAGTTTAGTGATTCAGTACTTCCATATATCACCCGGTGCTCATCACAAGTGCACTTCTTAATCCCCATCATGTATTTCCCGCATCCCCCCTCAGACCTCCCCTCTGGTCACCATACTTTGTTCTCTATACTTCAGAGTCTGTTTCTTGGTTTGCCTCTCTCTCTCTCCTTTTCCCTATGCTTGTTTGTTTTGTTTTTTAAATTCCACATATGAGTGAAATCATATGATTTTTATCTTTTTCTGACTCACTGATTTCACTTAGCATAATACTCTCTAGCTCCAGAAAAAAAACACAAAACTTTCTAGATCCATCCACATCATTGCAAATGGCAAGATTTCTTTCTTTTTTACAGCCAAGTAATATTCCATTGTATTCATATACCACATCATCTTTACCCAGTCATCAGTCATATACTCTTATATTTATCTACACATTTACCATCACCAGTCTATTTATTTCTTCCCATGTATTCATATATTTTCTTTCAACTTGAAGGAGTTCCTTTAGTATACCTTGTACTATTAATACCATCTACTACCAACAAGTTCTGTTAGTTTTTGTTTATCTGGGTATATCTTTATTTTACCTGCAGTTTTGATTATTTGGTTGTAGAATTCTTGATTGGCAGTATTCTTTTTCAGGCAATTTGAATATTCAGTTCAGTGTCTTTTGGCCTCTGTTGTTTCCAGTGAGAAATTAGTCACTAATTGTATCATTCTTCCTCTTTATTTTTAGGAAGGACATAGCACATGGCTATTAACAGAGAGTGAGTGGTCTTAGGGGTTGAAGAGATTGATTGGGCAGAGAAGACCTCACTGTGAATGTGGCATGTGATTTTTTAAAGGAATATATCTATATAATATATACGTATGTATATATATGTATACATATATATTCCTTTATATATTCCAGGTGTGTGTGTGTGGCTCATGAATTTCTCTCATATCTTGGTACTAATAGGATTCCCCACGTGGTTCCATCATTACACCATTTGACACATTTTGTATCGTTGTTAAACATTCCTTTGGGGGCATCCAGCATAATTTCTTTCTTTTTTCTTTTTTTTAAATTTTAAATAATAAAAGCTACATATTTTTTTTGGCTACTGCAGATTTTTGATCATATTTTTTCAATTTGTTACTGGACTCTTTATTAAGTTCTTTTGTTATGAAATAGTTTATACTTTGTACAAATTTGGAAAATGCAGAACACAATGAAAAAAATCTATTTTTATTATTAGTACTTTGAAATATCCACTGATAACATTTTGATTTACCTGTTTTTCTTTTTCCTATAAAACTCATGATTTATGTAGTTGTAGATGATTGGATTAAAAGTTGTTTTTCTGATAAAAGAGTAACCTGTGCCAATTTAGTCTTTACAGTTTTTTTTTTTTTTTCTTTAGATTGTCTTTAGTAGTGCAGTTATTTTTTTGTGTGTCATATTTTCTGGTTACTCAGAGCAGTCTAACATTTCAGCACATCTACTAACCCTATCCCTGTTAGTTCCCATGTAATTGTCTAGTACAATCTTTAATTTACTCACCTGTAAAAAGTAGTTATGGAGAAACTTCTGCTCAGGAACTTCTGTTCTGTACAAATGTAAGTCTAGCCTTTACCAGTCAACACTATTTGTATATTTTAGTATCTCCTTCTCTTATACCTTGTCTTTTTTATTCATAGCATTGGTTGAAATGACAGGTGTATCTCTGGGTTCTTTTTAATCCGCCCGTATGGGAACCCTGCTGCTGCGGCTGAACCACGAGGCCAGTACATACCTTTGGACTTCCCTTTTTTCCTCTGAGCAGCAACTGAATTAGGGGGCCGGTGGATTACTCCAAGATCATTAAACATTATTGACATGTCACTGTTGTTACAACAGGATGTGTCACTAAGAGAACACACAACAGTTGTCAGAGTAAACTTCACCCTGTATTCATCAAAGGAGGACCCCAGAACCTGCCAGTTATCCTGTTAGCTGTGCGGTGGGAAGGTAGCTTGGATGGTCCTGATAACTGCTCTGCCTTCCTGGAGATAGCAGAGGCCTGGCAACACAATATGCTAGATTTTGTCTACTCCTTTAAACACATTACATCTTTGCTCTTCAAAGATTCTGAGATTTGTTATTATTGAGTTCCAGAACACCAATCAGGACTTATTTCTTGATTGTGTAGTGACTTGTAAGTCGTTCTATTTTTTAATTCATTATTTTATTTATTTTTATTTATTTTATTATCAATTAGCCAACATACAGTACATCATTAGTTTTTTTAAAACTTTATTTTATTATGTTATGTTAATCACCATACATTACACCATTAGTTTTTGATACAGTGTTCCATGATTCACTGTTTGCATATAACACCCAGTGCTCCATTCAATGCGTGCCCTCTTTAATACCCATCACCAGGCCAACCCATCCCGCACCCCCCTCCCCTCTAAAACCCTCAGTTTGTCTCTCAGAGTCCATAGTCTCTCATGGTTCATCTGATTCCCTCCCCCTGATTCCCCCCCACTTCATTTTTCCCTTCCTGCTATCATCATCTTCTTTTTTTTTTTTTAACATATAATGTATTATTTGTTTCAGAGGTACAGATCTGAGATTCAACAGTCTTGCACAGTTCACAGCGCTCACCATAGCACATACCCTCCCCAGTGTCTATCACCCAGTCACCCCATCCCTCCCACCCCCCACCACTCCAGAAACCCTCAGTTTGTTTCCTGAGATAAGAATTCCACTATCAGTGAGGTCATATGATACATGTCTTTCTCTGATTGACTTATTTCGCTCAGCATAATACCCTCCAGTTTCATCCACATCATTGCAAATGGCAAGATTTCATTCCTTTTGATAGCTGCATAATATTCCATTGTATATACATACTAAATCTTCTTTATCCATTCATTTGTCAATGGACATCTTGGCTCTTTCCATAGTTTGGCTATTGTGGACATTGCTGCTATAAACATTGGGGTGCATGTACCCTTTCGGATCACTACATTTGTATCTTTGGAGTAAATACCCAGTAGTGCAATTTCTGGGTCATAGGGTAGCTCTGTTTTCAACTTTTTGAGGAACCTCCATACTGTTTTCCAGAGTGGCTGCACCAGCTTGCATTCCCACCAACAGTGTAGGAGGGTTCCCCTTTCTCCGCTTCCCCACCAACATGTCTCGTTTCCTGACTTGTTAATTTTAGCCATTCTGACTGGTGTGAGGTGGTATCTCATTGAGGTTTTGATTTGGATTTCCCTGATGCCGAGCGATGTTGAGCACTTTTTCATGTGTCTGTTGGCCATTTGGATGTCTTCTTTGGAAAAATGTCTGTTCATGTCTTCTGCCCATTTCTTGATTGGATTCTTTGTTCTTTGGGTGTTGAGTTTAATAAGTTCTTTATAGATTTGGATACTAGCCCTTTATCTGATATGTCATTTGCAAATATCTTCTCCCATTCTGTCGGTTGTCTTTTGGTTTTGTTGACTGTTTCCTTTGCTGTGCAAAAGCTTTTTATCTTAATGAAGTCCCAATAGTTCATTTTTGCCCTTGCTTCCCTTGCCTTTGGCAATGTTTCTAGAAAGAAGCTGCTGCGGCTGAGGTTGAAGAGGTTGCTGCCTGTGTTTTCCTTTAGGATTTTGATGGACTCCTGTCTCACATTGAGGTCTTTCAACCACTTTGAGTCTATTTTTGTGTGTGGTGTAGGGAAATGGTCCAGTTTCATTCTTCTGCATGTGGCTGTCCAATTTTCCCAACACCATTTGTTGAGGAGACTGTCTTTTTTCCATTGGACATCATTTCCTGCTTTGTCAAAGATTAGTTGACCATAGAGTTGAGGGTCCATCTGTGGGCTCTCTATTCTGTTCCATTGATTTGTGTGTCTGTTTTTGTGCCGGTACCATACTGTCTTGATGATGACAGCTTTGTAATAGAGCTTGAAGTCTGGAATTGTGATGCCACCAGCTTTGCTTTTCTTTTTCAACATTCCTCTGGCTATTCGGGGTCTTTTCTGGTTCCATACAAATTTTAGGATTATTTGTTCCATTTCTTTGAAAAAAGTGGATGGTATTTTTTTTTTTTTTAAGATTTTATTTATTTATTTGACAGAGACAGACACAGTGAGAGAGGGAACCCAAGCAGTGGGAGTGAGAGAGGGAGAAGCAGGCTTCCTGCAGAGCATGGAGCCCGATGTGGGGCTCGATCCCAGGACCCTGGGATCATGACCTGAGCTGAAGGCAGACGCTTAACGACTGAGCCACCCAGGTGCCCCCAATGGATGGTATTTTGATAGGGATTGCATTAAATGTGTAGCTTGCTCTAGGTAGCATTGACATCTTCACAATATTTGTTCTTCCGATCCATGAGCATGGAACGCTTTTCCATTTCTTTGTGTCTTCCTCAATTTCTTTCATGAGTATTTTATAATTTTCTGAGTACAGATTCTTTACCTCTTTGGTTAGATTTATTCCTAGGTATCTTATGGTTTTGGGTGCAATTGTGAATGGGATCGACTCCTTAATTTCTCTTTCTTCTGTCTTGTTGTTGGTGTATAGGAATGCCACTGATTTCTGTGCATTGATTTTATATCCTGCCACTTGACTGAATTCCTGTATGAGTTCTAGCAGTTTTGGGGTGGAGTCTTTTGGGTTTTCCACATAGAGTATCATATCATCTGCAAAGAGTGAGAGTTTGACTTCTTTGCCGATTCAAATGCCTTTTATTTCTTTTTGTTGTCTGATTGCTGTTGCTGGGACTTCTAGTACTGTGTTGAATAGCAGTGGTGATAGTGGACATCCCTGCCGTGTTCCTGACCTTAGGGGGAAAGCTCTCAGTTTTTCCCCATTGAGAATGATGTTCGCTGTGGGTTTTTCATAGATGGCTTTTATGATATTGAGGTATGTTTCCTCTGTTCCTACACTCTGAAGAGTTTTAATCAAGAAAGGATGCTGTTCTTTGTCAAATGCTTTTTCTGCATCTATTGAGAGGATCATATGGTTCTTGTTCTTTCTTTTATTAATGTATTGTATCACATTGATTGATTTGTGGATGTTGAACCATCTTGCAGCCCAGGAATAAATCCCATGTGGTCATGGTGAATAATCCTTTTATTGTACTGTTGGATCCTATTGGCTAGTATTTTGGTGAGAATTTTTGCATCCATGTTCATCAGGGAAATTGGTCTCTAATTCTCCCTTTTGATGGGGTCTTTGATTGATTTTGGGATCAAGGTAATGCTGGCCTCATAAAATGAGTTTGGAAGTTTTCCTTCCATTTCTATTTTTTGGAACAGTTTCAGAAGAATAGGTATTAATTCTTCTTTAAATGTTTGGTAGAATTCCCCTGGAAAGCCATCTGGCCCTGGGCTCTTGTTTGTTGGGAGATTTTTGATGACTGCTTCAATTTCCTTAGTGGTTATAGGTCTGTTTAGGCTTTGTCTTTCTTCCTGGTTCAGTTTTGGTAGTTGATACATCTCTAGGAATGCATCCATTTCTTCCAGATTATCTAATTTGCTGGCATAGAGTTGCTCATAACATGTTCTTATAATTGTTTGTATTTCTTTGGTGTTGGTTGTGATCTCTCCTCTTTCATTCATGATTTTATTTGGATCCTTTCTCTTTTCTTTTTGATAAGTCTGGCCAGGGGTTTATCAATCTTGTTAATTCTTTCAAAGAACCAGCTCCTAGTTTCGTTGATCTGTTCTACTGTTCTTTTGGTTTCTATTTCATTGATTTCTGCTCTGATCTTTATTATTTGTCTTCTCCTGCTGGGTTTAGGCTTTCTTTGCTGTTCTTTCTCCAGCTCCTTTAGGTGTAGGGTTAGGTTGTGTATTTGAGACCTTTCTTGTTTCTTGAGAAAGGCTTGTATTGCTATATACTTTCCTCTTAGGACCGCCTTTGCTGCATCCCAAAGATTTTGAGCAGTTGTGTTTTCATTTTCATGAATTTTTTAAATTCTTCTTTAATTTCCTGGTTGACCCATTCATTCTTTAGTAGGATGCTCTTTAGCCTCCATGTATTTGAGTTCTTTCTGACTTTCCTCTTGTGATTGAGTTCTAGTTTCAAAGCATTGTGGTCTGAAAATATGCAGGGAATGATCCCAATCTTTTGGTACCGGTTGAGACCTGATTTGTGACCTAGGATGTGATCTATTCTGGAGAATATTCCATGGGCACTAGAGAAGAATGTGTATTCTGTTGCTTTGGGATGGAATGTTCTGAATATATCTGCCAAGTTCATTTGGTCCAGTGTGTCATTTAAAGTCTTTATTTCCTTATTGATCTTTTGCTTAGATGATGTGTCCATTTCAGTGCAGGGGATGTTAAAGTCCCCCACTATTATTGTATTGTTGTCAATGTGTTTCTTTGCTTTTGTTATTAATTGGCTTATATAATTGGCTGTGCCCATTTTAGTAGCATAAATATTTACAATTGTTAGATCTTCTTGTTGGATACACCCTTTAAGAATGATGTAGTGTCCTTCCTCATCTCTTATTATAGTCTTTGGTTTAAAATCTAATTTGTCTGATATAAGGATTGCCACCCCAGCTTTCTTTTGGTGTCCATTAGCATGGTAAATGGTTTCCCACCCCCTCACTTTCAATCTGGGGGTGTCTTTGGGTCTAAAATGAGTCTCTTGCAGACAGCATATCGATGGGTCTTGTTTTTTTATCCAATCTGATAGCCTGTGTCTTATGATTGGGGCATTTAGCCCATTTACATTCAGGGTAACTATTGAAACATACGAATTTAGTGTCGTCGTATTGCTTGTAAGGTGGCTGGTACTGTATATTGTCTGTGTTCCTTTCTTGTCTATGTTACTTTTAGGCTCTCTCTTTGCTTAGAGGACCCCTTTCAATATTTCTTGTAGGGCTGATTTCGTGTTTGCAAATTCTTTTAGTTTTTGTTTGTCCTGGAAAGTTTTTATCTCTCCTTCTATTTTCAATGACAGCCTGGCTGGATATAGTATTCTTGGCTGCATATTTTTCTCATTTAGTGTTCTGAATATATCATGCCAGTCCTTTCGGGCCTGCCAGGTCTCTGTGGATAGGTCTGTTGCCAATCTAATGTTTCTACCATTGTAGGTTACATATCTCTTCTCCCGAGCTGCTTTCAGGATTTTCTCTTTGTCTCTGAGACTCGTAAGTTTTACTATTAGATGTTGGGGTGTTGACCTATTTTTATTGATTTTGAGAGGGGTTCTCTGTGCCTCCTGGATTTTGATGCCTGTTTCCTTCCCCAAATTAGGGAAGTTCTCTGCTATAATTTGCTCCAATGCACCTTCTGCCCCACTCTCTCTTTCTTCTTCTTCTGGGATCCCAATTTTTCTAATATTGTTTCTTCTTACGGTATCACTTATCTCTCGAATTCTGCCCTTGTGATCCAGTAGTTGTGTATGTCTCTTTTTCTCAGCTTCTTTCTTCTCCATCATTTGGTCTTCTATATCACTGATTCTTTCTTCTGCCTCATTTATCCTAGCGGTTAGAACCTCCATTTTTCATTGCACCTCATTGATAGCCTTTTTGATTTCGACTTGGTTAGAGTTTAGTTTTTATTTGTCCAGAAAGGGTTTCTCTAATATCTTCCGTGCTTTTTTCAAGCCCAGCTAGTATCTTTAAAATCATCATTCTGAACTGTAGTTCTGACATCGTACTAATGTCCGTATTGACTAGGTCCTGGCAGTTGGTACTGTCTCTTGTTCTTTTTTTTTTTTTTTTTTTTAAAGATTTTATTCATTTATTCGAGAGAGAGAGAATGAGAGACAGAGAGCATGAGAGGGAGGAGGGTCAGAGGGAGAAGCAGACTCCCTGCCGAGCAGGGAGCCCGATGCGGGACTCGATCCTGGGACTCCAGGATCATGACCTGAGCTGAAGGCAGTCGCTTTACCAACTGAGCCACCCAGGTGCCCCTGTTCTTTTTTTTTTTTTTGAGATGAGTTTTTCGTCTTGTCATTTTGTCCAGAGGAGAATAGATGAATGAGAGAACAAAATGGTAACAGGGTAAAAATGACCCCAGAAAAATATACACTAAACAAATTAGGAGAGACCTGAAACCAGGGGAAAAGGAAGGGAAAGAAAAAAAAAAAAAGAATATGATTAACTATATTTAGGCTGGTCAATAGGTCAGTGCCACACTCTAGATTCTGGGCATATTTTGGTGTGTTAGAAGAAAGTGCCTCCCAAAATTTTAAAGAAAGAAAAACTTATATATGTAGAAAAATAAGGGTAACTACAGTGAAGGGATGGAATATGAGTGTAAAGATGAAGATTATAAAAGATTTTATAAAAGGAATTGATAAGATAAGAAGTTGATTGAAAAAAGAAGAAAAATTTAAAAAAAGGGAGAGAATGTGATCAGGTAGGAGACTAGAACAAAGCCATACACTAGAGATTTAGGGTATATTTTGGTCTTTTAGAAGAAACTGTATCCCAAAATTTTAAAGAGAGAACAACTTATATATATACCAAAAATAAGGTTAACTACAATGAAGGGATAGACTATAACTCTAAAAATGAAAAATAAAAAAGATTTTTAAAAAAGGGATTGATAAGATGTTGGTTGAAAAAGGGAAAAAGAAAAATTAAAAAAAAATAGGAAAAGAAAAAAATTTAAAAAATTAACTTTGAAAGACTCAAGAATCATGGGAAAAAAGCCATGAATTCTATGTGCAGTATTCCCCTAGTGCTGGAGTTCTGCCGTTCTCACTGATCGGTAAACTTGGTCTTGGCTGGCTGTTCTCGCTCATCTTCTGGGGGAGGGGCCTGTTGCCGTGGTTCCCAAATGTCTTTGCCGGAGGCAAAATTGCCCCGCCCTTGCCGGTCCGGGCTAAGTAATCTGCTCGGGTTTGCTCTCCGGAGCTTTTGTTCCCTGCAAGCTTTCCGTACAGCTTTGGAGGCGGAGAGTGAAAATGGCGGCCTCCCAGTCTCCGCCCCGGTGGAGCCGAGAACTCGGGGCCCCGCTCCTCAGCGAGCCCCCAGAGAAAAGCAGTCAGTCACTCCCGTCTCCCCGGTCTCCGGCCACACTCCGCGCTCACCCGGCCTGTGACCGCGCCTTTCTATCTGGCCCCCGACCCCGGGTGGAGTCTCCAAACCCAGCAGATCCCCGCGGTGCGCTCCCGCACCTCTCCTCCCGGGGGAAGAAGGTGAGTCTCCCCGGGTCTGCCGCTTGTTGGGTCCCTGCTGGAGGAGCAGTGGCCCGACTGTGCCGCGGATCACGGTCTATGACAACCCTGAGCTGAGAGCCTGCGCCTGGGCTCCGTCTCTGCAGCCGGCTTCCCCGCTCCGATCCCTGGGAGCTCTGCCGCACTCAGGCACCCCCGGTCTTTCTGTGACCCCGAGGGTCCTGAGACCACACTGTCCCGAGGGTTCTACCCCCCGCTTAGCCACCAGAGTGACGTCCCTCAGCGGAGCAGACTTCTAGAAGTTCCGATTTTGTGCTCCGCGGCTCTATCACTTGCCAGAAGCGGCCGACGGAGGCCCCTCCCCCGCCGTCTATCCTCCCGAATATCGCCTCGGATTCACTTCTCCGCACGTCCTACCTTCCAGAAAGTGGTCGCTTTTCTGTTCAGAGAGTTGTTGCTATTTTCTCCAATCTCCTGTTGAGTTCGTAGGTGTTCAGAATGGTTTGATCTCTATCCGGCTGAATTCCTGGGACCAGACGAAATTTAGGTCTCCTATTCCTCCACCATCTTGCTAAGTCGTTCTTTAAGCTATATTGTCTTTCTTTTTTCAAGTGGATTTTATGATAGTATGTGCTTATTTTGATTTTGATTGAAAGAGTTAGCTTTACATGTGTCTTGGTTGGGCATCTTCCTTGAGCAGGCACAGAATGGGTGTTGAGAGGCAGTATTGTGTGTGATTAAGAATGTAGGCTCCGGAGCAGAAGTTCCCAAGTTCAAACACTGTCTCTGTCATTTACTAGCTGGATGACCTTGAGCAATTTAACTTTTAAAAACTTGTTTTTCTTGCCAGCCTCCTGGCCGGTGCGCCTTTCTTGTCCCCTCCCATTTTCCTTGCAACAAGTATCACATTCTTCTGATGGCTACAGATAAGTTTACCGCTTGTTTCCATTTTACCAACAAACTTATTTAACATTCCCTTGGTGGTTTTCTGTATCTTTACATCTTGGTTTTGATGTACTCTATGTTTGTTAATTGATTTAAAAAAATCTTGGTTTTGATTAAGCCCTACTCCTGTTCTTAAATTTGAGTGTTATTCATTCTTAATGTGGTTTAATATTTAAAAGGTGTGTGTGTGTGTGTTTGTATTCATGCAAATCACTCAAACCATATCTGGGATACTGAAAGATATTAGATGCCTTGCATGAAAATATTTCATAAGAAAGATATGGAAACTGCCTTCAAATACTTGAATAGCTATCAAACAGAAGGAGGATACTATTTATTCTACTTTATTCCAGAAGGCAAAACCAGGATCAAATTGTAGATTATAAGGAAGTAGGTTTAGTTTAGGATTAAGAGGAACTTTTCAATAATTAGATGTATTTAAAACAGAGTGAGTTGCCTTGTGAGATAGTCAGCTCTGCAATACTTGGGAGTTCCAAAATGTCTTAAATGACAACCTATTAGAGGTATTTTATTGAGGATTCAGAGAGGGAATCCCAAAATCTTCATAGGTAAATAATACCATATTATATTTAAAATGCTGTTTTAGGAAATAAAAGTACCTATCTTTTACTTTATGTCTATCAGTAACAACATTATGCTTACATACTATGCTTACCATTTGACAGGTGGCACTGTGCTAAGGTTTTTTTTTTTTTTTCAAAATTTTTTTAGTTTGAGTATAGTTGACACACAGTATTACATTACTTTCAGGTGTACAGTGTGATGGTATGAGTACCTTGAACATGACCCTAGCTCACCAAAGGGCAGCTACCATTAAATTGGACACTGCATATCCCCCTCCCATCCACTCCTTTTGCCTCCTCCCCTCCTCTCTGGCAACTGAAAGTTTGTTCTCCGGGCTTTACAAGTCTGTTTCTGCTTTATGTTTGTTGGTGTATTTGTTTTCGTTTCTTGAGATCCCACGTATGAGTGAAATCATACAGTATTTGTCTTTCTAAATCTGGCTTACTTCATTTAGCAGGAGTGGTACCTAACTTATGGACTTTCTGTGCTATTATGAGGGTCAACATTGATACCATTTTATTTTCATTGTAGATATGATTTCACCCAGAAAACTCATGAATTTGTGAAATAGATTTGTAAAAGCTGTAATTCTATTTATCAGTCCTTGTTCTTTTAAAATGTAGTACATGGTGCCCTGCAAAATTCAACTCACTAAAGTATCTTTAAAATGCCACCTAGTTTAGCAGCCAGTTTTTATTGCTCAAAATGCAATGAAAATTTGATTTCTGTGATCTGTTATGGAGAGTAAAACATAGTAAAAGCTACCTTTACAACATTTTCAACTTACAGGAGTACTTTATAAGAAAGTTATTTATGCTTTTTAGTACCTATGAAATTGAACCTTTAGGCAGTCTTGAAATACTAAATAAATCATTAGGATATGAGTTTTTCATAAGTTTTATTGAGACTTATTTATTAGAAAATAACAATTTTCAATTTCTAGTGTATTGGTGGTTAAAGACTCTGATTTCTTATTAGGTTGTTTCTATGGTACTTTTGAAAAATAAGATGGAGAACCCTTGGTCATGTTTCACAGTGTTTCCTTATCTTGTGAGAGAAGGAGTAGAGTTCACCACATTGTGTTTTTCTGAAAAGAATCACAGTATTTGTGTTTGAATCACACAGTTGTCTTTTGTTTTTACTTTTCCTTTAAGACAGCATGTGTATTTTTCATGGAGGTTCAGAGGAGTCAAAATCTGATCTTAGCTCCAGAGACAAGCAGATAAAGAAAGTGAATCCCTAAACTCTCTCCCTTGAATGAGAGGTCAAGAACTGTATCTTGTCAGGACAGACTCATCTGTGATGTTGTTGATGGTGAATATCAAGAATGCTTATGACAACATGTACAACTCCTTAAAAGGATTGAGATTTTAAGTTTTGTGTCTCAAAATGATGAGTGAATGAATGGAAT
This sequence comes from Phoca vitulina, assembly GCF_004348235.1. Classification (NCBI taxonomy): domain Eukaryota; kingdom Metazoa; phylum Chordata; class Mammalia; order Carnivora; family Phocidae; genus Phoca; species Phoca vitulina. Next base: position 4,476,851 of record NW_022589741.1, on the reverse strand, counting down.
AATTATCTATTGAGCATTGAACACCAGCTTCAGAAGTACTACCACTTTAGTAATGATGTCCTAGAATCTGTCTCCATCTACATATACGGAGAATTTATACTAGGATCTGTGGTACCTTGCATTTCCATATTTCCTAATTTAGATATTCCTAGAAATGCAATACATGTACCTCTAACACTAGAATTTCAGTAAACAATTGTCAGAAATTTTTATAAGCATTTTACATTGAAAGGATTCTTGGCTACTCGGATGCATTTCCTAGGTAGGTTATACATTATTCTAATCTTAAGATCTTTCCGACACTAGTTATGACAACTATTTTCAGTGATTTAATTACCATTCAAATCTGCTCTGTAGTTTATTTTCCATACTTATTCTGTGAAATAATTTACACGTTATTTTATACATAATATTTATATTTTATATAAACTCAAAAGGAAATAAAGTTTTGTGAAGTTAGAGTCCTTATTTGTTAACCTCCCCCATTTACAGATACAAATAATATCTAATAAATTATTTACAGGTTTTGTTTTTGGTTTCTCTCTAATCCTTTTGATATATGGGACTATGTATTTCTTAGATTTTACATGTCTGTCAGTTTTTCCATTCATAAGTAGATACTTTTTAAAAATTTTATTTTATTGTGGTAAGAACATTTAATATAAGATGTACTCTCTAACAGATTTTTAAGTGTATGATACAATATTCTTAACCACAGGACAATGTTCTACAGCAGATCTCTAGAACTTACTCCTCTTGCATGGCTGAAACTTATTCCCATGGCTGGGCCTTTTTAAATTTGAACCCATATTACTAAATTACAGAAGACAAGGAATAATTTTTTTTTTTAATTTTTTTTTTTTTTTTATCTGAGAGAGAGAATGGGAGAGAGCATGAGAGGGGGAGGATCAGAGGGAGAAGCAGACTCCCTGCTAAGCAGGGAGTCTGATGCGGGACTCGATCCCAGGACTCCAGGATCATGACCTGAGCTGAAGGCAGTTGCTTAACCAACTGAGCCACCCAGGCGCCCTGACAAGGAATAATTTTGTCTGTATGAGAAAAAGGATTCCAATGTTCTGTCCCTGGTAAGGATCATTGGACACTATAAAAATATGTTTGATTTTCTTTTTTTAATCAAAGTCTTTTTTGTTTTTTTAAAGATTTTATTTATTTATTTGACAGAGAGAGAGACAGCAAGAGAGGGAACACAAGCAGGGGGAGTGGGAGAGGGAGAAACAGGCTTCTCTCTGAACAGGGAGCCCGATGTGGGGCTCGATCCCAGGACCCTGGGATCATGACCTGAGCTGAAGGCAGACGCTTAACAACTGAGCCACCCAGGCGCCCCTTTGATTTTCTTAAAGAACATTATCCTGGAGACTTTTCATCTAGTTGGTCTCTTCAGCTTTCCCTAGGCATTTCTTTGAAGAGAGCCACTGTTCTGCAGTGTGACCTTGTGAGGGCTGCCAATATTCAATTTATATGGCTGCTTCTCACCACTATCATATAACAATTTAAAGTAATTTAATTTAAAAAATGTGTTTTGAGAGTCTTCTTAAAGTCTAAATATAGAGTATATGTACATCTGCTTTGTTTCCCTTAATCACTAATTTGATAATTCCAAGGGGAAGAAATTATTAAGTGGGTCTGGTATGAAATGTTCTTCATAATTTGGACAAAGATCTGGTCACATGTTTCCTGGAGCAAAAAATTTCTCATAAATTTTGAAATGCTCCTGTTGTGTTTACAAAAATTGACTTAAGTACTTTATTATTTTCCTGTTTTTATCCTAATAGCTCTTGAGTCATAATACCTCAATTACATTTACTTTTACCTATTATACTATCAAAGGCATGAGGATTTTTGTGGGTTAACTTTGGGTTATAATCCCTTCACTTTATATCTTAACAGTAATTGCTATCACCAAAATTTATGGTTTATTTTAAATTTTTGAATTTATTTTATTTGAGATACTCCATTCCCTAATTTGATCTGTCTCCTTTTTCATTGTTTGTATTCAGTGTTTGGGTTGGTTTTCTTGGTTTGGCATAGCTGGGTTGACTGTGACACTATTTTTACATATTGTAAATTTGAGTCTATTTTTCAAAAGCACACTTGATGATTGAGAAGAAGTCTTATAGTATTGATAGCACAGATGCCAAAAGTCAGTATTAGACTGACCATTGATCTATTTATGAACTATTATGTGTCATAGTGTAGAAGATATTTTTCTTATCAGTATAAAATGTCAAAAATCATTTCATTCAGCTTGTCAAGAATTAGGGTAGAAAATTATTTATTCTATTTATTTTTCCCACTAGAATTAATCAAAACATTAAAAAATCAATTTTTATTTAACTTAAAGTGAGGCCTAGAACTCCTGATACCATTTACCCTTTCAAAACAAAGGATAATTTACAATAGGTATAGAATTGGCTCACAGTAGGAGAGACAAGAATGTACTCTAAAATTCTATCACTGATGGTGCAGGTATAAAACAGGTTTTGTGTGGCAGTTATTGTGAAGGATTTTTTTTTTAAGATTTTTATTTATTTGAGAGAGCAAGAATGAGCGAGAGAGAGCATGAGCCAGGAGGAGGGGCAGAGGGGAGGGGGAAGCAGGCTCCCGCTGAGCAGGGAGTCTCATGTGGTTCTCTATCCCAGCACCCTGAGATCATGACCCAAGCTGAAGGCAGATGTTTAACCGACTGAGCCACCCAAGCACCCCAGTTATTGTAGAGGATTAATGAAGTTAATTGAAGGTTTAAAACTAATATGAATTTCTTTAAAATTAGTGACCTCCAGTTTCTGGTCAAAAATCACTATATTAAAAAAAAAAACAAAACATTGATCTATGGGACTAACCCTTTTGAAAACTTTATCAGGATTTTAATGTACTTTGGGAAAACAGCTTATAATAGCCTGATGGGTTACATCATAGTTCTTTGCTACCCTTTTGAGGACGAGGATTATGCCGGCAGCGATGATGTGACGTATCGTGTGCTCACGGCCAGGTCCTCTTGTCAACATTTTCTGTGTATGGTCCTGTTTAGTTCCCGTAACACCTCTGTGAGGTAGGTGCTGTTACTAAGGACCACTTTATAGACAAGAAAAGTAAAGTAGAAAAATGCTCAAAATTTTGCCAAGGTTCTAGAGCTAGTCCTTGGCAAAACCAATCTTTGAACCCTAGCAGTCGGGCTCCAGAGCCTCTCCTACAGGACAGGGCCGGGAATGAGCTGCATCAGCGTATGCTGCTGAAGGTGTATCAAAACAGCAGGTGTTTTTTGAGCATTTATTGCAAAAGGGACTGTTACAGGCACTTACAAAGTTTGTGTTCTCATAGATCAACTTGGGAAGTAAATATTTGTGAAGGTCGTAATTAATAAAGATACAAAGAAGTTCTTGACTAACTTAATGTCAGTGTGGGCTTATAATGTTTTCTTTGAGAGATGCTAACTTTCTGTTTAAATACCACATTTAGGTAATTCTTTTGATTGTCCTATGAACACAAGTATAAATGATAACAAAATAACTGTATTATTATTATTATCATTATTATTATTTTTATTATTTTGTGGTATGAGCAAACTGTGCTAATTCAAGTTTGTTTCTTATCTGTTATAAAATCATGCAGGAAATTCTAATACTACCTTGATGGCTTTATAAGATATCCTTAAAATCTTAAGTCTACCATCCTCCTCTCTTTTATTCAGTAGAATTTTGATATATTGTTACTACCCCCATTTCATATTTTAATATTTTCTAAAATCAAAAATTTTTAAAAAGTCACTTCCAGTGCATCTTTTTGTCATATGTTTTTAAAAAAAGTTCCCATAAGATTGGATTTTCTGCCCATGATTCATGTCCTTTTGACAATGGCATGTTTAGGGGGATGTGACTTTGGGCTTTCCAAAGAAGTGCTGGCATGTGAATTCATCTCACGTATGTATGACCCAGCATCACGCCTCGTCTTCCCCTTCACATCAGAGTCAGGCCCTCAGGAAACTGAGGAAGAATGAGCGAGAGAGAGCATGAGCCAGGAGGAGGGGCAGAGAGGAGGAAGCCAGAACTAAGGAGGGGAGGGGAGGCCCTCAGGAAGTATTTGCTGAGGGAGGGAGTGAAAAATTGTGTGATTCCTTCTGTTTTGTTAAGGCCAAAGTGTGAGGATACATGCGATGGCATTTTGTGAAGTACTATTGAATTGGGAAGTATTATTAGATAAAATTAATTCACTCTATAATTAGTGGTCATATTTAAACTTTCACTGTTAATGGAAAATAATTGGACTACTTAAACAATATTTCTCTAATTTACTTGTCTGCACAATCTGCCTGGCATAAGATGAAAAGGCCAGAAAAGGATCACAAGTAAAAATCCTAATAAAGTAATTTTCTGATAATGGGCCCCCATTTATAGATTATTAGTCCAGTTTCAATCATTACCTAAAACATAAGTAAGTTAGTCTTATTACATAATTCTCCTTCATCATCTGGCATGTTTCTACAATGGGTATTCCAAATTTTGACCTTATGTCCCTTGTCATGTTTATCTTCCTCCTTCCTTTGCTGTTACTGCCTGTACCTATTAGGTCACGATTCAGTGCAAGAACGTTCAGTGAACACTTCGTTTCAAGCCTGTGGGAACACACATATGAATGACACAGTTCCAACCCTTAAGGGCTCATTACCCATTTGCATATATTTTTTATCATTATTGTTTGTTCCTATCTCTCTCCCTCTCTCTCGTTGTGAGTGTAAGAACACAAACTCTGTCTTATACACCTGTATTTCTTCAGTACTCCTAAACAGTGCCTGGCCTAAAATAGGCATGCCATCATCGATTGAATGAATAAACTCACAGAGACTTCATCCTTTATTGGGAGGGCACATGTAAAACCATTTCATGCATAAACCTCAGTTCAAATTCTTCTTTCACCTTCACATCCTAAAGAGGGCGGGTATTTGTTACCACTATTTTATTGTGGAAGAAACAGAGGGGCCCATGATAGAAATGATTTACCACATGTTGTGCTAATCCCAGCATCATTTCCATGAGGAAGGCAGCCCTATGCAAAAGCTAATTGTTCAGAACTTTTATAGGACAAATACTTTTTTTGGAGTTGAGTTGATGTGCTCCTGATGACCAGATTCTAACTGAAAAAAGGAATGAGCTTCTTCAATTCAGTAACTTTCCTAATTCTTGAGAAGCTACTTTGTACGAGTCACCAGCTTGTGCTTGATGTGAAGGACACAGTGATGAAGAAGCCATCTGTCGTTAAGGAGTTTCCATCCTGGAGAAGGGCAAGACCAAATTTATGGTGGTAAATACCCAGTACATTGTGGTAGTCCTTAAACTTGGCTTGCCTCCTTAGTTCTGGCTTCCCTCCTTAGTTACTCTTTGTCAAGTGCTACCATGAACGAGACCTTGGAGTGGACACATTGTCTCTATGGTCTCATTTAATTGTTCCAACAGCCCTCTAAGGTCAAACCGCTGTTCCCATTTTACAGATAAGAAAATAGATGATGTAAATGTTATTTTGTGAGATCATCAAGGACTGGATCATAGGTTCTTTATAGAGGAATTGGAGAAGGAAATTGGGAATACAAGAAGGACATTATAATACTGGTCAAGGAAGAGCCTTGAGAGATTAATTGAAAGCATATTCTTGGGGCACCTGGGGTGGGCGTTAGTTGGTTAAGCATCCAACTCTTGGCTTTGGCTAAGGTCGTAATCTCAGGGTCCTGAGATATAGCCCTGCATTGGACTCCACGCTCAGCCGGGAGTCTGCTTGAAGATTCTCTCCCTCTGCCCCTTCCCCTACTTGTGTGCTCTCTCTTTCTCTCTCTAAAATACACAAATAAATCTTAAAAAAAAAGAAAGCATATTCTTAATATATGGCAGTTTTACACCAGAATTACTCTATTCTTTTAATCATCTTCGAAGCCATGTTTGGATCACATTTTGTCTTGAGGATCACATTTCTGGCACGCATCCCTGGGAACATGAGGAAAGGCCATCTTAGAATGTTCCAGTTGGCTGTAAGTGTGGAAACATCTGGGGGATTTTTTCTGGTCAGGTCCAGAAGGAACAGAAATCATATTGCAAGTTCTGGTCTTGGAACATTTCAGGATATGGGAAATTGAGTTCAGTGAACATGGAAATAATGATGAGAAATCCATAAACAAGATTTAAAAATAGGTGACTTCCATGCCCTGTCCCTGGCTTTTTCCCATGATGTCACATAATCACATTTCATGGCACATGGACTGTGTAAGACGGTAGGTGGCGGTTGGCCTTATAACCTGATACCTTTCACTGGCTTTAGGCTTTAGGATGTATTACATATATCAAATTGATGATAAAATATGAAAAGAAAAATCAAAGCTAGGCTCATCATAGGATTCAAATATAGTGCAAATTTCAGAGAAAGAGGCTCCATTGCTTTTTGCTACTAGAATGTCCTTGCTTTCTAATGAAGTACTGAAAGTGTCATTATTTGAGCATAATTGCAATAAGGACAGTCTGAAGAAGGGGACTCATGAAATAGAGATATTTTTAAAAAGAAATGCAATTTTCTTACACTCAGCTTCATTCAGCGTTGTGAAAGAAACCAGCAGGTTAATGTTCTGCTGCTCACTTGAACTATTAACACAGTGTAGGTGAAAAGCAGCTTGTAGGACTTGCTATAGCGGCTGTAAACGTGTCCTATGTCATTATATTCCACAAATGACAAACAGTTGGAAATGGTGAGCCATTAAACATGGTTGAGTCTCTTTTACTAGATTAAAATTGCCCTGAAATAGCAATTTTGCTTACACTTTTAATGAGATTTAATAAATTTACACTTCACCCACACTGATATATTATACATTTTGAATTGATGGAATGTGATTTAATGACTTTTTCATTTATTTCCAGTGATAGAAGTATAGCATTGAGTCTGCATTTTTGTGTGCTAATTAACTCAGTTCCGCTCTAATCCTGGGTATATCTGTCTTCAGTGTGTCTGCTTATCCTGGGTAAATATAGACAGCCTGACCTATTCTCAAGTTACCTTTTGAAAGATCGTGGAAGTACTGTAACTCTAAGTCATTTTTTTTGGGGGGGGGGAATAAGAATTGTAGATTTCTTTTTTTAAAATAAATTTTATTTTATTTTATTATGTTATATTAGAATTGTAGATTTCTTAAGATCTTGCTCATGTGATAGGGTTTTAAGAGGTTGCATTATCCAGCCTGCTTCACCAATGGACAGGCTCTCATTTTGTCACCTGGTCCTGAAATGAATGTCATAGTCTAGATATAGTCTGGGTTGGAAGGGTTGGGAGCACTTGGTGTGGAAATCAGGCTTCTTCCATTAAGGCACCAGTGCTTCCTCCCTCCCCCTGCTCCCCGGAAACATATGCTTTGGGCTCTTGTCAGATTGGTAGTCAGTTTCCATGCCCAGATCATTTTGAAGTAAACTGTTTTAAATCAAGTCTTCCGTTTGCCTTTGAATTTTGTCTTTGTGTAAATTATCACTGTGAAATCTCATCGTCATAGTTTTAGCTTATTGCTCTAGTTATTGGAGTATTTTTGAACATTGATTCTGTCATTAGTGTATTAGAAATGCCTTCTGGAAGGCTGCATTTTAGCATATCTTCAAGAAGAGAAGGGAAATAGGGGAAAATATAATAGGGAAATCCTATCAAAAACCTATCCAATGATGGCATTGTGAACATTTTAACAGTAATTGTTGGTATTATATAGTGTTTACTTCCCATTTCCAACATGGTAAAAAATCTCCATTCATATTTATATGTGCTCTCAGAGGTAACTACTAGCAATAATGCATCATAATTACATGATACATCTTTTCAAAGCATATACAACATCCTTGCTAAATATTTTTTCTTTCTACCAGGCTAACCTATATTCCCTACTTTAATTGTTTATAAATATTTTTAAGTGAATTTAGTAAATGCATTTATGTGATTGTTGCCATGATTGACAGTTGAAAGCTCTTTTCTGTAATTACATTGGTGATGGATTTCACAGTGCTTTTAATTCTCTTCACAAAATGCTCATAAATTGTCAGTATTAAGCAATAAATCAGCCTTGTTTCTCTATAGTCTCTTGGTTATATACTCTTTGATTATTATTATTTTTTAAATCTCCTATAATTTAGTCTCTAGGGCTTTAATGTCTGTTTCTATGGTCTCTGAAGTTTCAGGAAAAGATGTAAATAAACTGTATTGGATTATGCTCTACCTCACCCAGCCACATAGTGAGGAGCTGCTTGCTGTCATTCAGTATTCAGGAAATCCTTCCTTCCCCCACCCCCGTGAAGCTTTTCCTGACTCGGGTAAAACTGAACAACCACTCTGTCTTTAAATCCCCTCAGTGCTGCCCACATTTCTCACAGAGTACTTATGTAATACTCGATGATACTCCTAAGTATTCTTGTTATGCAGCAGAGTAGAAACACTCTTACATCTATTTATGCAGAATCTGTCCAGTGTCCCTTCCCCGAGTGATGGGCCACGCCATAGTCCTCTCTCTGTGCCAGTACAAAGTCAGGTGCCGCAGAAACACTCAGTACGTGTCATCAAATGAGAAAGCATGAGTGCACAGTCTTTCCCCTGCTCCCAGGTCTCTGTTCTAGAGTCCAGCTGACATGTTGCTCGTTCTCTACAACTTTCTCACGTTTTACCTCCTTTCAATTTGATTTTACCTCATTTTCCGATAGGAGAAATTTATTCTTGCTTTTTCTTGATAAATGTGAATCAAAAAGAATAAAGTAATTCTTGGGTGGCTTTTTTTTTTTTTTTGGTCAAGAAAAAAATTTTTTTCTCTTAAAAGGTTTACATTTGCTTTAAAATGTTACTGGGTCAATGAAGCTGGCTAAAAGATATTTGTGGACTCCTGTTTATGATGATTAGGTTATTCTTATGAGCCATTGCCCAAAGTAAGCCAATGCACAGCTAACTAGGAGGGAGATTACTACTTCTCTCTCTCATCTTTAGTATTTTTAATATAAAGGACTTTTTCCGCCTTTAAAATAACATCGATCTCTTAAACTTTAAAAAATAAACATGCTGTGCTCTGGTTTTAAAGAAGGTTTCTACAGTTTTCAGGAGAAAATGAGGACTTCTTGGTTAGGAGTGAACAGACTAGGAGCCTGGCCGGCTGGAAGAATGGACGGGATGAGCGACCGTGTGCATGGCTTTCTAAGGCACACATTTACCCAAGTCGGCTGGACAGGCACTTGCCTGGGAGAAATGATCCCCAACATGTTGCAGATTTTAGCAAATAGATATAAAACTGGTATTTGCATGGTTCAGCAGCCCTGTGGTGAACAGGTGCAGAAACAGGCAATTTTCAGGGAGCCATAACGACTCGGCCTGAGGCACTGTGGGGGTGGTCACCAGGAGAGGTTTATGAGTGGCCAGTGAAAGTGTGTGCCATCTCTTCCTTCCCAAGTCACTCACCAGCCATGTCTTTGAATCAACTTTCTAACGGGAAGTGGGTAAGGGGAAGGATGTGGCATGAATAGAAAGGAAAGGGATGGAGGGAGTGAAGTCCGGTTAAAGGACTGTCCCCCACCATGCCCTTAATTCATTCAATATGCACTAAATAAATCCTATGGGTCAAGACGTGGTAGTTATACAAAATGTGGCTAATTTGATTCTTACAACATTGCTATGAAGTTTGAATTTTTTTTCTTTATGAATGAGGAAATTGGAGCTCAATGAACTAAAGTGATTTCCCCAGGCTTCTGAAGACAGCCAACTGTGGAATCAGGTCTTAGGGCCCCAGCGCTAAAGCCCTCCCTCATAGAATTGCAGAAGGATTTACAAGCACTAACATTTGTGAGGAATCTTTTCCTAAATTCGAGATGGAAGAGGTACTAAGAGTGTAAATGCTTTCTCTTTGAGAGCCACGGAGGCAGTCAAATATAGTCCTGGCTTGGAAGACTCAGAAGTGCATATTCTTCCTAAGATCCATCCATACCACCAGACTGCTGACAAGTTCTAATTATTCAAGGGAACCAAGTAGTAGTTACAGAAAAAAAGACCCCAAATATATTGAGAGCTACTCTTTCTTGTGCCAATTGAAGGAAAATCCTTGACAAAGAGAAAGGAAGAAGTGTAAGGAGAAAAGTCAAGTGTAATTGATGGTGCTGAAACCAGAATTGTGTTCTACACACCGTGGCTTATGATATCAGGGGTTGCTATTGTAGGAAGGAATAGGGTACACATCTCAAAGGCCCCAATGAGTGTGTTTAGTAGCCCACTCAATGACCTAACCAAGAGGTCTTTTAAAAAAGATTTTATTTATTTATTTGAGAGAGAGAAAGAGAGAGAACGAGCGAGTATATGAGCAGGTGGGTGGGGCAGAGGGAGGAGGAGAAGCAGACTTCCAGCTGAGCAGGGAGCCCGATGCGGGGCTCAATCCTGGGACCCTGGGATTATGACCTGAGCCGAAGTCAGACGCTTAACCCACTGAGCCACCCAGGTGTCCCCCAAGAGGTCTTTAATTGAAATTTAAGTTGGTAATTAATGTGAAGCTTAGACAAATTTTGGAAAATAGGGTGTCAGAAGGCAGAGAAAGGAAAATGCCTTTGCATAATAACTGACAGGAGAAAGCAGGGGAGAGGAGTCAAGAACAATTATTACGGTTTCTGATAGATATACAGTGATACACATTTGATGGGTGATAATATATTGAAATAGGAAGCATGATACATTACAGTCCCATGATAGCAGCATTGTAACTCCATTGAAAGGTAAATTTTGTTTTAGGAAACAGGAATGAGAGACACAGATGAACAAAGAAATAGATCTCTATGTAAACCCATTAGGCAAAACATGAAAGCATTACAGGTACAATTAAAAAGAGATAAATTGAAGTGGTGGTTTGATGGGCGTATACTCTAAGGAGAAGGTGGCCAGAAGATGTGACTGATGCTTCCCTAGCAGAAATTGTTAAATGAACATCCAGCTGAGATCCATGGAGGCCCCTTCATTTTGACAGTCTCTTGGCAATGTGACTGAAAACACAGCACATGGTGTAAATTATTTTACCTGCTTTGGTGAAAACTCTATCTTTTAGAACACATGAATGAAAATATGGTGTGGCTGGATCAGTTCTCTAGACCGGTTTCTTTCTAGCAAGGATGGTGGGTTATGGAAATGAAAGTGGTAAGAATCTCGGAAGAATCCATCCTAAAATTCATAATAGAGAGGAAAACTGGGTAGAGTAGAAAAGTACAGACCAGAAGTTCTATAAAGCTGAAAGTATAATTTCATAAAATAAGGTTCTAAAATACTCTTCAATGGAAGATAGTTTCTCTCTCTCTCTCTCCCTGTCTTTCAGATACATACATCCCACTCTTAGTATTTAGGAAGACTTTACTTAATGGGAACACTGAATAGTGAATAAAAAGAAAGAATGATCAAAAATCATTTGAAAAGTCCATATACACACTTTTATAGTAACTGAAGCTCATTCATGAATTTTTTCTGTATTCATTCATAAATTATAGAGCACTTTTTATGTGCCAGGCATATAAACAGATGGTTCATCTTTTAAAAGTATTTGTTAAATAATAAATTATGAATTGCTTATAATATTCCTTTTAGCTTCCCCAAACTATTGCTAGTTTGGGATTGAAAGAGTCAGTCTAATTTAAAAATATATATTAAAATTTAGTAAGTTTTAGCAGTTATTATTTGGGAACTTTGAATTCATTTCCTTTATTTGTGTAAGGATTTGCCCCTTGTCTAGAAGTGGGAACATGGATTGATTTTGTAAAATTCCCCCCAGCTTTAAAATAGTTTGTATGATTTCAGTGTTAAATTTGGGCTAGATGGACCAAAATGTTCAGTGTGAGGGATAGATTTTTTTCCCTGAACACTTAAATACCACTATTTTTTTTTCTCTTTTTCTCTTAAGTAATTTTTTGTTAAATGATACTTTATACAGACAGAAGAATATATCTGTAACATTAATGCAAGTTATGAAAAATAAAGATAAGATAATAACCTGTGAATCTACTCCTTAATGTGACAATTAAAACATTTCCAGTTTTCTACTGGGCAGCTTGCTGAATTTACTCTCTTTGCCCCACCCTTTGATCCCACATCACTCCACCTGCTAGGAGATAATTAATCATCCTGGGTTCATTGTTATCACTCCTGTAAGTTTTGGTTTTGTTTTGTTTTTAATGGCCTTCTAATAATATATATATATACACATACACACGTATGTATCTATCCCTAGTGTATATTATTTCTGAGCTTTATTAGAATGTAATCATATCAGAGATTTTTGAGTTTAGGAATTAACTAGTTTATCTACGATTCTCTAAGGAGGAGCCAAACTGACATCTCAAAATCACTTCTAAAAATTAACTGCTAATCACTGAGAGACTACATTATGATCCAGGCCCAGGGCTCAATGCTTTGATTGATTACATTTAATAGAATAGCAGAATGAGATAGGTGGTATATCCCCATTTTACCGATGGGGGAGTAAATTATAGAGAGTCAGTAAATTATAATATTTATTTTGAATATACGGACTGATAACTTTGCAACAATGAGATTTTTAAGATTTAGTTTTTGCTAAACAGATATTTTTTCCTGTATAACTAAAGTGGATCATGAAGAGGATTGATGTAACAGCTGCTGTCATTTGTGATTTATGAAGTAGTCTAAATTTAATATTTAGCTTAAAAAGCAATTTATGTGTTTGGCTAAGCGGTCAAATGAATCTTTTGTCTTTTAAGCTTTAATGAAAGGAATGCTTCTTGTGACCAGTGTTTAGAAAGCTGATTTCCAAAACGAACTCACAGCTTAGTGTGTTGCTGTTGGTATATTTTGATCATGTTCTTTATGTATCTTAATTTTCCGGCTGCTTATATTCCCCTTTATGTATTTTTGCAGGGAGAGCGGTGTTAACCATGATAGATTAAATATGCTGTGTATGTAGAAGCTCCTCTGTTTCAGGTTAGGTTCCAGAAGATCCCCCCCACTCCACCCCCAGTTGATAAGTCCAGTGTGGCTAAGGGATTTCATCTTGTAGTGCTCAAATGTATTTCTCACAAACATGTGTGAGATTTAAAATGTACAAATAGTATGAAATCTTAAAATTAGGCATAGTCTTTTTTTCACTTGGTTGACCTGGTTTATATTGAAATTGAATTGAAGCAAGAAGTCCCCTTTTTGGAGATCTCCAGAAGCGACTTAGAAATGCTTCAGTGGCTTCAGAGGTATGGATATGTCATATAGCAATGGTTATTTCTATGAAATGGAATTTTAGATATTGATCATGTATTCTTTGTACTTTTTCATATGTCCCTAAGTGTCTTTAATTAATGTCTTTAATCTGTAAAAATCTAAAAAGGAATGTTGTTATTAATAATTTTAAAACTAATCTGGGGCGCCTGGATGGCTCAGTCGGTTGAGCGCTAACTCTTGGTTTCAGCTCAGGTTGTGATCTAATGGGTCATGGGACAGAGCCCCGTGCTGGGCTCTGTGCTCAGGGAGGAGTCTGCTTGAGAGTCTCTCCCTCTGCCCCACCCCCACTTGCACATGCTCACACTCTTTCTAAAATAAATAAATGTATTTTTAAAACTTAAAAAAAAAAAAAGTGCTTCAGTGGCTACTGAGTCCCCAGAAAGACTGTCACCGTGTTTCCTTCATGTTCATGAGTAAGTGTTTACCTTACCCGGGATTAACATAAGAACTCTACGGTATGCAATATTGTAATCATGCTTATAAAGATTTATTTACTTACTTTAGAGAGAGAAAGAGAGAGAGATTGAGAGTGGGAGTGGAGGAGGGCAGAGGGAGAGAGAGAATCCTCAGCAGGCTGTATGCCCAGCATGGAGCCCCACGTGGGGCTCGATCCCAGGACCCTGAGATCATGACCTGAGCCAGAATTAAGAGTCCACTGCTTAACCAACTGAGCCACCCAGGTGCTCCTTTTAGTCACACTTTTAAAACTTTTTTCATGACAAATTGTTGATTACATAAACATGACATTTTCACATTTGTTGTGACTTCATCTTAGTGGTTGCTTTAGATTTTGCAATATCTGTTTACAACTAATCTTAAATCCCCTTTCAAATAACACTATACCCCTACACTTAGCACAGATACCTTATAGCAGAGGATGCCCCACTCCTTCCTCCCATCCCTTGTAACACTGTTGTCATTCATTGCACTTACCCTGTGCTATATTCAGACAAGACACTGTTACTGTTTTGAATAAAGTTACCTATTAGGTCAATTAGGAACGAGAAAAATTATTTTACATTTATTCTTTATCTAGCACTCTTTCTTCATATAGATCCAAGTTTCTGACCTATATCATTTTGCTCTTCCATGAAGAACGTCTTTTAACATTTTCCTATAGGGCAGGCTTGCTGGTAATGAATTCCCTCAGTTTTTGTTGATCTGACAAAGTGTTAATGTCTCCTTTACTTTTGAAGGATTGCTGGATATAGAATTCTAAGTTTATTTTTTAAAAATTTTGACACTAAATACTTCACCCTCCTCTCTTCTTATTTGCATTATTTGATCCAAGAAAAGTTGTTGATTTTCAGTTTGTTCAGGTTTTTTCTTGTTGGAAGATGGGATGATTACTTCCGGACTCTTTACATTCACAAAATGGAAGTCCCCTTGTGACTTACTCTTTTTCCTTCAAAATACTTCTTACTATTGGAAAATTCCAAACCCCATAAAGTCGTCTTAGTTTTCTCAGATTTTAATTGTTTAAATCTTTATTTAATCCCCCTGGTACTGATTTCTCTTTTTATTAGCACTTTTAGTATTGTCACTCTGTTTGCACTTAATGGACATGTCATGGCTAGTAATACTTTCAAAATATCTCAAAATCAAACACCGAAATGACGTGCCAACTGGAGACTGTTGACTGTGTTAGTTGACTAAGGCGACTAACCGTGAGCCCTCATGTGTTAGCATCATTTGCTAATGGCACCGGAGTCCTTCTGCAGTTAAATTTTCTCTCTATAAAAATTTGAAATAGAGTCAATATCCCATGATTTATGTAGATCATAGTTGAGCTGTGGACGGATATTTTTGAGAAGACCTATGGGGTGGTGTGGTCTAAGAAGTTCAAGGCCATGTCTCTGGAAGGAAATCTGTGTAGGTGCTGATGCCCTCACGGTAAGTTAATATGTATGCTTCCCTAGCCTTCGGCATATACTTCCTGCACTGTATTTGCTTCTCTGACCTGCCTGTTTCCCATTCTGACCGCTTTTTCGCCCTTTCCTGATACCTGATATGAATTGACGATTGACAAACATGAGAACTCTTCTCGTCTTTACCCAAATTATACATGATGGGCAGTACTGAATCAGGTTTAGTACATTTTCTGTTTGTGGCTACGGAATATTTTGGCCCTCGCATATAGGGCGTTTTCCCTTACAGGAAATCTATTTGAAATTTAAGAATAATTTACTGGAATAAACTTCACTATTTTGTTTAAATAATTTTGAGATAAAGCGAGTCATGACTATAAATTTACGTAGTACCTTAGGTCTACACCTCTGTAACCTCACATGGCTCCTGGATTTGTATTTTGAAGAACTGTATTTTGGTGTGTGTTTCAAATTGTGTTGAAACATTTGCTTTTAGATATGTTTCTATTAAAAAACAAAACAAAAACATTCCATGGCATAAGCAGATCACCAATTTACTTCCGTAACTATGTGTAGAATGTTGTGTCTAAAGCCAACATGTTTCCCTAGGTTTGGCAAACATCTTCACAGGGGGTTTGCCAAATGCAAATAGATTATGTCTATATGATGCAAAAATATTTGGTTGTTAGGATGAATGTAGTGGTAGCAGTCGGTGTAGGAAGCAAGCAGACCAAGCTCCTAGTTGTTTGGCTGTGTTTTACTCCTCAGATGGTTCTAGTGCTCTGCAGATGTAACTTCAGCCAGACAGGGAAACAGGGATCATTAGTAGGCACAGTTAACAATTTTCTTCTTGCTTTTTCTCTTCAAAGGTTGGTATTTCATCTGCATCATTTTAGTATCCAAGTGCAGTTAGGGCTTGGAGAGAGCATTTAATCTATTCTGCTGACAGGATTGTGCTGAGCTCCTTCCCAAGCCTTCACTGTGATTGAAAATAGAGAATCAGAGTCAAACCTCACCTTTACTGCAGTTATCTCAACTTGAAGAGGAAAATTTAGTTCCCGAGTGTGTGTAGGTAGAAAACACTCAAGAATAGAGATTTACCTTGTTCCCTATCCTTCAGAGCCATTGATAGAGTTCAGAAGAGAATATCCTTTTAAACACAAAGAATATCTGTGTTGGAGGGGAAGGCTTGGGTGTAATTGAAAATTTGGCCTTCCTTGAACCAGTGTGTTTTCAAAATGGGTAAATTCATGAACCAGTGAATAGCTCAAGTATTTTTAAAATATTTTTTAAGTGGAGGGCAGCATTCTAGGCTGGGATGGGAATTGTTTTTGAGAAAATTTTATGTTAGTGGTTTTTGTTTCTTTTTTTTTAATTATGTTAATCACCATACATTGCATCATTAGTTTTTGATGTAGTGTTCCATGATTCATTGTTTGTGTATAACACCCAGTGCTCCATTCAATACGTGCCCTCCTTAATACCCATCACCGGGCTAACCCATCCTCCCACCCCCCTCTAGAACCCTCAGTTTGTTTCTGAGTCCGTAGTCTCTCATGGTTCATCTCCTGTTCTGATTTCTCTGCCTTCATTTTTCCCTTCCTACTATCTTCTTTTTTTTAACATACAATGTATGATTTGTTTCAGACGTACAGGTCTGTGATTCAACAGTCTTACACAATTCACAGCACTCACCATAGCACATACCCTCCCCAATGTCTATCACCCAGCCACCCCATCCCTCCCACCCCCCACCACTCCAGCAACCCTCAGTCTGTTTCCTGAGATTAAGAATTCCTCATATCAGTGAGGTCATATGATACATGTCTTTCTCTGATTGACTTATTTCACTCAGCATAATACCCTCCAGTTAGTGGTTTTGAGATGGATTTGCATTGAGAGCTGGTTACAAAAAAAGATGGAGTTGATGTAGAATTTAGGTATGAATTAAGAACCTGTGAGTTAATGTGAATTGTTAGGTATATATAAAGTGTTCAGGTGACTTATAGTATAAAACTTGTTATTTTTTCCAGCAGCTAGTTTGCTGGAGGAATATCCAAGAATAGGCAGTGACTATAGAATACAGATTTCCTATGATTTTGGATTTCCTCACAGACTAATTCTTAATGATAAAGCTATCAGTTCTTTTAAATACACTAGATGGATTCAATAATTTGAGCAACTCAATCCAGTGCAAGTGATTAATTGAAGTATCAGAAATATTAGAATATTTGGTTATCTTTTCATCTAAAACATTATCTCAGTGACTATAGAGTAAAACTTAAAATTTTATTTTAGAAACCTCTAAATTCTGAAGCTGATTTTATGTGTTTATGCATAGCTTTTAATAGTTTGCTTTAAAATGAAAAAAAATGAACATCTAAAAAATATTTTCAAAGCATAGTTCATGTTTGCAGAGATTAAAGTCTTCTTGATGGTAAACAAAAATATTAAATGCTGTGCACACAACTTAGTATCATTTTGTGAAACCCTTAGTCTTTATAGCCCTTGGGATTTTTCACATTATAATTTACATGCAAAACCAATGTTTGGGCATTTAAGGGATGATGATCAAATCTGAGGATTATCTAAATTCTGTACTTTAACTTCTGCTTCTGTTTATTGTTTATTTCTTTGCTAATTGGAATCTTGTCCGAGGAAGAGGGAGGAAAAATTAGAGCCTGCAATAAAAATTAGTTAATTTTATGACTGATGGTTAGTTTTTGGAGAAAGAGTTTAAACAAAGCAGTTCAAGTGGGGCTTCACCAGATCAGCTCTCTGGCTTTCAGACAACTGACGGTTCTATTTTCCTGGATAGGAAAGAATTTGCTTTTACTTTGGGCTTGGCTTCTTTGTAGTTTTCAAAGTGGCTGTTGTGAGATCTTGAAGCATTTTAAATATATTTTTATATTTAGTATATATGTTGAGGTTCCCCTGGGTAAACATTTTTCAAATTGGGCAGTTTGTTTTCAGTCTGAACTTCTTTCCTGAGTGTGCGTTTTCCTTCTTCAAGCACCTTTTCTTCCATTTTTCCTTCCTTCCTTCATTCCTTCCTCCCTCCTTTCCCATAACAGACACTGAATGTCATCTATGTGTCAGGAGTCTATGTCTGCATATTTCTTAACGGTGGACCTCCTGGAGGAAATTTTTTTTTTTTCATGGCAAACCAAGGGCACAATCAAGTATGTGTCTCTGGATAGAACTGCTGACTGGTTTCAGTGCAAGTAGAATCCTCCTCCTGCAGAGTCATCATATTAACTAGGCTAAGCTATATTGCTGTAACAACCATCACCAATATATGATAGCTCAAGAAAAGTTGAAGTCCTTCTCAAATAACAGTGCCTGGCAAATGTTCCAAATCAGGAGAATGGGGATCTGCTCTTCCTAGTCACTGAGGGACCCAGGCTGAGGCATGGCTTTTGGGCGTTTGCCATATCAGTCCACGTAATGGGGAAGAAAGCATGGAGTGTTGTGCAGGAGAGGTTTACGGACCAGACCTGGGACAGTATACATAAGTTCCATTCACAGATTCACAGTACGTGCAAGAAAAACAGAAATGTAATCAAGCTCACTTTCTAGAAGTGAGGAATGGATTTTGATCTACAGTTAATGGTCATGGATCACAGTCATGGATGGCCATCTTGAGCCAGAACTAATCAGTAGCTTTCACAAAGATACACTCTATTATACCTAGTTTTCAATTAAAAAATCTTAAAATATAATTTCTGGCCTTTTCATTTCCAGTTTACAAAAAGTGCTCCTGCTCTTTGTAGATTTACTAATTACACACACACACACACACACACACACACACACACACAATTGAGGACAAGTAGGGAAATCAGAACAAGATCAGTGGTTGACTGTATTAATGGCAGTATTCAGTTTGTGATATTATAATAAAGTTTTGCAAGATGTCATCATTGAGGAAACTGGGCAAAGGGCAGATGAGATCTCTATTATTTCTTACAACCACATATTAATCTATAGTCTTCTCAAAATAAAAAAGTTTTATTAAAAACAATGTGCAAATTAATCATGTAGCTTTAGTACTTTCTATATAATAAAAGTTCTGTTGTTTGAGGTCTGTAAGGTTTTCTGTAGTTGTAATTAGGAAATTGTGCCTTTCTCACTCAATCCCTACTCTTCCCAGCTGGTAGTTAAACCTTTAAAATACAGGCGAGCCCTTATTATTTCTTGCTTCCATATTCTTCTTTTACTTTTTAGCATTTTTTTCTAATATAACTGCAATTCTAAAAAATATTTCCTCTTCCTCTAGCCCTGTTGTTTGGACATATGATCATGAATCTTTCACTGACATGTCTCTGGGGTAGCTCTGACCTCAGCCTCATTTTTAAATTTGCATTTTTTTTTTTTTTTCCTTAGACATAGAGTAATTGCCAAGGGACTTCTGCAGCGTTCCTGATTGTCTTAGTGCATAATGAACCCTCTGTACCTACTTACAGGCTCTGGGTCAATAAGTAATGCTGTCAAGACTGTTCTTTTATCAAAATAGAATCTTATTTTGTTTTGCAGGTTGTTCTACACAGGAGAACTGAATTAATGCTATTCCTTATAGTCTCAGCTTATAACCCTTTTCTATTATCAGTCTTTGCCAAGTTCTTCTTTTCATACTTTATTCATTTGATTATCTTTTCTTCTTTTTTTTTTTTTTTTTAAAGATTTTTATTTATTTTTATTTGACACAGAGAGAGAGATAGAGAGCACAAGCAGGGGGAGCGGCAGGCAGAGGCAGAGGGAGAAGCAGGCTGCCTGCTGAGCAGGGAGCCCGATGCGGGGCTCGATCCCAGGACCCCGGGATCATGACCTGAGCCGAAGGCAGACGCTTAACCCACTGAGCCACCCAGGTGCCCCTATTCATCTTTTCTTCTTTCTTGCTGACTCCCGCTCCCAGGGTCCGTTTTCTGCTCCGGGCGCGGATGGATTCGTGTAGAGCCTGTCGTGTTCTGTGCGTGTTTCACATTTCCAGAAAGGTTATTGTCCTGTGTGTCTTATATCTGTTTAAACGACATGGTTATTTTTGGGTCTCTATTATTTCATATAAATTTGAGTAAATTTGTTGAGGCCTTTAAAATATTTATCTAGAATTTTGGTTAGGATTGCACTGAATTTTTAATTTGAGAAAACTTGAGTTTATCACTATATGTAGTACATGCCTCCTAAAGAAAGGTCTACGTGATAGAGCATACACTTGATAAGGTCTCTTTTGCGATAAGGGAGCCCTAGTGTCGTTTGCCTGATGTCTTCTTGATGCTTTCAGCATCCAAGCCTGAGTTATTTTTACTGCCTTTTTCGTGCATATTGCTGTACACACACTAACATTTAGGTGATTATTGTAACAGTTACACATGGGTTTCTGTTAAAATGCTTGTAAATGTTCCCTTATTATTGTTTTTTTTAATAAATTTTAATTATAGCAGTCTCTCCAAAGGATTTGAAACTCTCTAGTTTCCTGAAATTGCTTGGATAAACTTACTTGCACGAAGATAACCATTGCCGTGTCATAACTATAGCTAGAACGGTCCCAGGTCCGTGGATCTCGGCTTATTTGGACTTCTTTTTTTATGCCAGTGATGTGTGGTGGTCTCAGTTCTCTAAGTGCCAGGGACTGAATTATGTTGCCCCCCCCAAATTCATATGTTGAAGACCTACCCCCCATGTGACTGTGTGGGAGATAGAGCCTTTAAGTAGGTGATGGATGAAGTCATCAGGGTGGAGTCTTGGGTCCTGTGTGACTGGTGCCCTAGTAAGAACCAGACACCAGACCTCTCTCCGCCACGTGAGCATGCGGCGAGAAGGAAGCTGTCTGCAAGCCAGAAAGAGACCCTCCCCAGCCCTCATCAAGCCCCTGACCATGCTGGCACCCTGATCTCAGACTTCTAGCCTCCAGAACTGGAAAAAAAAAATCAATTTCTGTTGTTTACACCACCCAGTCTATTGTATTTTGTTATGGCAGTTTGAGCTAACACACTAAGTCTGACATCCAAATGATTGCCGTATTAATTAATGCTCTGGCACATAGAGTAATGAGTCACCTTTCCATTAGAAATCATTTTATTAGAGTCTATTTTTGTTCCAGCGTGTTTAGGCATTAAAGAAAATAAATGAGCCATGGGTTATATCTGTTCCTGTTTGCTGACTCCTAATGAACTATGTGAAATGGCGACAACATTTACTAGCCATCTTTGTGCCTTATATCATGGTTTGGCTTTATGCATCATTTCCTGGCTTTTCTGACACTCCAGCTATGAAATTATTTTGCTGTCTGATTTATTTAGGTCACCTGAGACGCTTTAGTAACCTAGGCTTTTGAAGTGCAAAATAGTATTGCTTGTATGTCTCCTCCCCGCCCCGCCCCCGCCCCAGATCAGGGGCCATTTCAAGAGTCAGAGCTACCTAGAAAATTAGATAATTACACTTTTATTGTTTTTGATATCAATTGGTATTATACATATTTTTCCTCAAGGGAATATGTTACAACAATCCGATGTTTTTGCATACCTATTTTTGAGACCTCATTCTCTGATTGAATATATTAAATTGGTGGTAGATTTGGGATTTAAATAAAATATGGGCTTGGGATGCCTGGTGGCTCAGTCGGTTAAGTGTCTGCCTTCTGCTCAGGTCATGATCCCAGGGTCCTGGGATTGAGTCCCGCATCCGGGCTCCCTGCTCAGCGGAGAGCCTGCTTCTCCCTCTGCATACTGCTCCCCCTGCTTGTGTGCTTTCTCTCTCTCTCTGACAAATAAGTAAGTAAAATCTTAAGACAAACAAGCGAAAAACAACCATGGGCTTCGTCATAAGTATGGTAAAGAAATTTTGTCTTTATTTAGCTTTCTTTAACACCTTCTTCCATGCTTGGAATATATATCCATGGTGGATATATTATTTGTTATACATATAAAACAACTTAAAAAAACTTCATATCAAAATTAATCCATGTGAGAATTTGTAGTATTCTGACTTTGAGGTGTTTCTCACAGAATAATAATTATGGCAACTTCTCCAAAGAGGTTTGTGAAAACTTCTGAGTTACTGGGATAGAGATGTTTATTAACAAAATAATCGATGATTACATATTCTAAACATCTAATCAACATAATGCTATATTGAGACATTATAGGAATTGAAACACTACCATTGTCATGGGAGGTAAGGAAAGCAGGTGAGAAAACTTCTTGTGATAAACACTTTCAGGAGGTTACTCATCTCCGTTTGGGGTACGATACAGGGAAAGTGCTCCAGACAAGTCCCCCAGAGCTGCACTCCACGTTGTGGGAAAGTGGCCACGGCTTTACCCCGAGGACAGAGTGCAGGTCAAATGGGGAATAGTTTGTTTAGAGTTTTTGTTTGTTCGATTGTTTTGAGACTATTAACATCAATAACTCTGGCTTTGTCTCACTATCCAGTAAGTTTGATTGCTTAGAAAGAATCTTAGGTTCAATAAACTATGATAGCTATGAGTGACTTGAAAGGTTTCTGCAAGGTGGTGAGAATAATTCTGGTTCCTTCAGTTTGCTTTATGTAGTCAGTTTGTGATACAAAAAAGGGCGTTGAAGCTGGGGTGGAAAAATGCTTCTTACCCTGTAAGAAAATATTCTACAATAGTTGTTTCATTTTTATATGATTACCTGGGAATTATGGGGTACTATGTTGTGTTTTTACAAGAAGGCTTGCCAGCAATTACAATTTTACCCAAGTGTGACCATTGCTATAGTTTGATGGTAAATTAGAGGTAATACTTCACAGAAAATGCTTTGTCTTTTTCTAACATTTTCCCTGCCCTTGGGGATTTTGTTTCCTTTGCTATTTAGTTGATGATAGATTTCAGAATTTTTATTTAAAAAAAAAAAATCCTACTCTCATTCATTGCTGGCAGGAGTGCAAAATGGTACAGACCTTTGGAAGACAGTTTGGTGATTTCATACAAAATGAAATGTAATCTTACCAGCAGTCACACTCCTTGGTTCTTACTCAAAAGAGTTGAGAACTTATGTCCACACAAAAGCTTGCCCATGGATGCTGATAGCTTTATTCACAGTTGACAAATTTGGAAACAACCAAGATGTCCTTCAATAGGTGAATGGATAAATAAACTTGGGTACATCCAGACAATGGGATATTATTCAGTGCTGAAAATAAGGAGCTATCAAGCCATGACAAGACACGGAAGAAGCTTAAAGGCATAATACTAAGAGCAGCCTCTCTGAGAAGGCTACATAGTGTATACTTCCAACTGTATGACGTTTTGAAAAAGAAGCAAAACTGTGGAGGCAGTAAAAAGATCGGTGGTTGTCAGGGGTTTAGGGAGGAGGGAGGGATGAACAGGTGGAGCATGGAGGATTTTTAGGGCAGTGAAACTACTCTGTATGATACCATAATAATAGATACGTGTCATTGTGCATTTGTCAAAACCTATAGAATGTAGGGCACCAAGAGTGAATGCTAGTGTAAGCTATGACTTTGGGTGATTATGCTGAGTCCCTGTAGGTTCATTAGTTATAACAGATGGACCACTTTGGTGGGGGGGGGGAGCAGTAATAATGGGAGAGGCTATAGATGTGTGAGGGCAAGGGGTATATGGAAAACCTCTGAGCCTTCCACTCAATATTGCTGCGAACCTAAAAGTGCCCTTCAAAAAAGTCTAAAAAAAAACCTCTTGAATCTGCATTTGAGTTGGTATCTAGCAGTTCCAAACTAGGTAGCAAAGTCATAAAAAAACCTGGCTTACCTTGGGGTAGTTAGCAACAGATTCCATCATGGCCTGAGGACTATGAATATTTAAAATGAACCCTGACCAAACATTCATGGTTTTGTCTGAAAAGGAAGTTCGGTTCTGGTTAAGTTGAAATTCGTTGTGGAAAATTTATGGGAAACAAATACTTCTTTGGTGTGGTAAACTGAAATTTACTGGCCTCCAGGGGAAATTCTGTAAGATTCCCAGTGGCCTTACTTTCATGTTGTGGTGCAAGATAATGCCATCATGGGTCATGGAAAGGTGAAATGTAATACAAAGAAATTCTATATCATTATTTCTTTAGAGACAGTTCAGTAAAGGTCAAATTTAGATTGAATCAAGATAGGGAAGTGGTGCGTTTGAATGGACAAAGTTGGATATGGCCGGGCAACAGTAGAATGAAATGGAGTCTGGCCATACAAAGCTTGAGAACTTGGTAATGAAAATTATTTTTTAATAATCTCAATGGATATAATCATTGTTAAATACATTTATTTAAGACTCACCTGTGTTTGGGACTTTGGTGGCATCTACTTAACCTGTATAACTATAGGTTTTACTTTTATTTTTTGAAAGTTTATAAAGAATGAAATCAAAATTTGAGGATAGGTCACTGGACATGTGTTAGAGGTTGGGTTAAAATGTGTGTATCTGAACAGTCTTTGCAGGACTTACTTTCGTAATCAAGATACATGTGAATGTTTTCATGACTATAATGGAAAACAGGCACTCTTGCACATCTGATACAGTTTGGGGCCACTGCCTTGATTTGTGTTAAGGTGACTGCAGTTTTATCCATCACTCTTCCTGAACTATCCATGAAAATGTCAATACAGCGAATAAGGCAAATAATGTCTTGGTATTACTTTGAAAACAAGTTTTACCTTGTGGATTCCCTGAAATTACTTCTAAAAATTCTGGAGGTCCGAGACTCACATTTTAAGTATGGAAGTTCTAGGTAGGAGATCCAAGGAGGAGGGAAGGCATATTGTTTCTTTTTAGCTATTCCTTCTCTTTGATTTTGAAAGTCCAACTCTCTTCTTTGAAAAGTCCCTAAATTCCACAGCCTCGGGGATTGTTTATTTTCCTTAATGCCTAAATTTCCAGTTTTCTCCTTTAGAAGAATGACAGTAGCTTTTTGGAAAAATAATACTTGCACAGTGTTTTGATCAAGTGTAAGACTAACCAATGTTTTTTTGATTGGTGATGAAACTAAGTTTCATATATTTTCTTAAAACATATTGCATTTATATAGGCATCTCATGGGAGATTGTAGCAACCTGAAAATACAGATGTTTTAGAAAAAAAAAAAAAGCCTTATCCTTAGAAACACCAAGATTCTTCTTCAGATTTCCTATAGGTATTATGTGTTTATTTGAGTATAAATATATTGTTTTTTTCCTAAATTGGGCCATGCAATTACAGCTAACAGATTCATAATTATGCATGTTTTGTTAAAATATGATAGCAGTTACCAAAAATCATGCATTGATTGACTACATATGTCATAAGTTCTTAAACAAGGACATATGGATGTATTTTAGGGGCTCCTGAATTATTAATATGCAAAATTTTGTATATAACTTTTTATGAGGAGAAGGTCCATCTGATTACCAAAAAGTTTTCTTAGAAATATGTACTCCTGGCTATTTTATATTTAAGGAAGTGGCTACATATACTTTATTTCAATTCTTTGGGGAAGAAAATATGATTTTTAACACAGAATAGATTAAACAACTGGTTGCTTGAATTTTCTCCCTGTAACTGTTGTTTGGCGTTATGTAGACAAAGTGCAAGTCCTTTAATTGTGTCTGAATTAATTTACAATACATGAAACTCACCCACACTTGTTCTATTTGTTGCTCCATGGAAACCACATGTTTTGGGTTGCTATTAAATTTCCCACATGCAGGACATTTCCGCTTTTACATTTAAAACTATATTCTTCTAGATTATATTGTTTCATTTAAACTTTTTTTGGAGAGGCAGTAAAGCTTAATTATCTTTTAAAAATGCATTTTGAATGATTCAGGTTTTTGTTGTGTGGATTGATGTCCTTGTCATACCATATTCCAATATTTTTCTCATATTTCTTGGTATCTTTTCCTTGAAAAAAAATTCTCATTTGGGGGACTTAAGTGTACTTTATGTACGTATTTCATGATGTATTTTTATTTTTATTGAAGTATAACTTACATACAGCAAAATGCCCAAATTTTAAATATGTGGCTCTATGTATTCATTTAATAGCCTGTTTTTGAGACAAATTTTAGGTTTACAGCAAAATCAAGTGGGAGGTACAGATAGTTCCCATCTACCCTTTGTACCTACACCTGCAGAGCCTTCTCCATTAACAGCATCCCCATCAAAGTGGTATTTGTTATAAATGATGAACCCACATTGACACATCATAGTCACTCGAAGTCCATAGTTTACATTACCACTCACTCTTGGTATTGTACATTTTATAGGTTTTGACAAATGTGTAATAACATGTATCCCCCATTATAGCATCATACAGAGGAGTTTCTCGCTGTCCTAAAAAATTGTCAGTGCTCTGCTTATTCATCCATCCATTCCCCTCTGTCCCTTTGTGCAACCACTGATCTTACTGTCTCCATAGTTTTGCCTTTTATGGGTTGTCAAATAACCAGAATTATACAATATCTAGCCTTTTCAGATTGGCTCCTTTCATTTAGTTATATGCCTTTATTTCTCCATGTCTTGTCATGGCTTGATAGCTCATTTCTTTTATAGCACTGAATAATTTTCCATTGTCTGGGTGTACCAAAGTTTATTTATCCATTTACCTACTGAGGGGCATCTTGATTGCTTTCAAATTTGTCAACTGTAAATAAAATTGCCGTGAACTTTCATGTGTGGCTTTTGTGTGGACATAAGTTCTCAACTCCTTTGAGTAAATACCAAGGAGTATGATTGCTGGATCAACCATATAGTAAGATTACATTTAGTTTTGTAGAAGCCATCAAACTGTCTTCCAAAGAGGCTGTGCCATTTTGCTTGCCCCTCAAATAAAGTTTTTGTTGTGCACCATTCTTGCCAACATTTGCAGTTGTCAGTGTTCTGGATTGGGCTATTCTAATAAATGTGTGGTATTTCAGTGTAGTTATAATTTGCATTTCTCTGATGACGTATGATGTGGATCATCTTTTCATGTTTATTTGTTACCTATATATCTTCTTTGGTGAGATGTCTATTAAGGTGTTGGCCCATTTTAAAATCAGAGTGTGTTCTTATCATTATGTCTTCATTGTGTATTTTGTATAACAGCTGTTATCAGATATGTATAAGTATTTTCACCAAGGCTTGACAGTGTCTTTTGAGGAGTAGAAACTTTGTATTTTAATGAAGTCTAGCTTATTAACTCTTTCTTTCATAGATCATGTCCTTGATGTTGTGTCTAAAAAGACATCACTAAACCCATGGTAATCTAGATATTCTCCTGTTACCTTTTATGAGTTTTATAATTTTGTATTTTACATTTAGGTTTGGGATCCATTTTGAGTTAATATTTATAGAGGGTGTAATATCTTTGTTTAGTTTATTTTTTTGCATGTGGGTGTCCAGTTGTTTCAACGCCATTTGTTGAAAAGACTGTCTTTTCTCCATTGTATTGTCTTTGCTTCTTTTTCAAAGATCAGTTGACTATATTTATAAAGGTGTGTTTCTGAGCTCTGTATTTTGTTCCATTATCTGTTTGCCTATTCATTTTCTAATACAACATTGTCTTGATTACTGTAGCTTTATAGTAAGCCTTGAAAGTTGGGTAGTGTCAGTCCTCCAACTTCACTGTCTCCTACAATATTGTCTGTTTTGATGCTTTTGCCTCTCCATATAACTTTAGAATCAGTTTTTCAATAACCACAAAATAACTTGCTGGGATTTTGATTGGGAATGTATTGTAGGTCAAGTTGGGAAAAAGTAACATCTTGGCATTATGGAGTCTTCCTATCCATGAACATGGAATATCTCTCCATTTATTTCTTTGATCAGAAATTTTTAGTTTTCTTTATACAGCTCTTGTATATATTTTGTTAGATTTATACCTAAGTATTTTTTGGGTGCTAATATAAGTGGTATTGTGTTTTCAATTTTAAATTCCACTTGTTTGTTGCTGGTATATTGGAAAAGTCATTGACTTTTGTGTATTAACATTATATCCTGTCACCTTGCTATAATTGTTGATTAGTTCCAGGAGTATCTTTTTAATTCTTTCAGATTTTCTACCTGGACAATCATGTCATCTGTGAGCAAAGACAATTTTATTTCTTCCTTTCCAATCAGTGTAATTTTTATTTACTTTTCCTCTCTTCACTAACTATGACTTTCAGTACAATGTTGAAAAGGAGTGGTAAGGAGGATGTCCTTTTCTTAGTTCCTGATCTTCGAATTGTTTACCTTTGAGTATGATGTTAATTGTAGGAGGTATTCTTTGTCAACTTAAGGAAGTTTCTCTCTTTTCTTAGTTTGAGAATTTTTTAGGTATTGAAAAAATACCTATTGAATAGGTATTGAATTGTGTCACATGATTTTTCTTCATCTATTGATAGGATCATGTTATTTTTTCTTTTTAACCTGATGATGTGATGGATTACATTAACTGATTTTTGAATTAACTGATTTTGAATCAGTTGAACCACATTACATATCAAGGATAAATCCCACTTAGTTGTGGTGTATAATACTTACTATACATTGTTTTATTTGATTTGTTAATGTTTTGTTCAGGATTTTTGCATTTTTGTTCATGAGAAATACTGGTTTGTGGTTTTCTTATAATGTCTTTATATGGTTTTAATGTTAGGTATTAATGTACTGCAGCTTCATATAATGACTTAGTAATTCCCTCTTCTTCTGTCTTCTGAAAGAGATTGTAGATAACTAGTATAATTTCTAATTTAAATGTTTGGTGGATTCATCAGTGAACCCTTCTGGGCCTTGTGCTTTCTGTTTTGGAAGGTTATTAATTATTCAGTTTCTTTAATAGATATGGGCCTATTCAGATCATGTATTTCTTCTTGTTTGAATTGTGTCTTTTAAGGAATTGATCTATTTCATTTAGATTATCAAATTTGTGGGCACAGAATTTTTCATACTATTCCTGTATTATCCTTTTAACGTCCATGTAGTCTGTAGTAATGTCTCCTTTCTCATTTTTCATATTAGTAATTTGTATACCCCTTTTTACTTAGTAAGCCTGGCTAGAGGCTTATCTATTTTGTTGATTTTTCTCAAAGAACCAACTTTTGGTTTTGTCAATTTTCTCTATTAATTTCCTGTCTTCAATTTCATTATTATTGTAAAAAAATTATTTCTCTAATTTTTATTATTTTGTTTCTTCTTACTCTGGATTTTTAAAAATGATTTATTTATTTATTTTAGAGAGAAGGAGAGAGAGAGCATGAGTGGGGGGAGGTGCAGAGGGGAAGAATCTCAAGCAGAGAGCACAGAGCCCACTCAGGGGCTTGATCCCACACACCCTGGAGATCATGACCTGAGCCAAAATCAAGAGTCAGATGCTTAACCACCCAGGCACCTCTGCTTACTCTGGATTTAATTTGGTCTTTTTTTTCTAGTTTTCTAATGTGGAAGCTTAGACTACTGATTTTAGGTCTTCTAGATCTTTCTTTTTAATATATGCATTCACTGTTATATATGTTTTCCATGCACTGCTTTCACTGTAGCCCACAAATTTTGTTAAGTTGTGTTTTCATATTCATATAGTGAGAAATATATTAAAATTTCTCTTGAAATTTGTCTCGTGTTTTTTAGAAGTGTTTTTGTTGAATCTCCAAGTATTTTGAGATTTCCTACTTATCTTTCTATTACTGATTTCTAGTTTAATTCCATTGTGGTCTGAGAGCTGACATCAATGATTTCTGTTCTTTTAAATTTGTTAAAATGTGTTTTACGGCTCAGAATGTGGTCTATGTTGGTGAATGTTCCATGTGAGCTTGAGAAGAATCTATATTCTGCTATTGAATGAAGTAGTCTATAGATGTCAATTATATCCAGTTGATTGATAGTGTTGTTGAGTTCATCTATATCCTACTAATCCTGCCTGCTGGATCAATCCATTTTTAGTAGAGGGATGTTGAAATCTCCAACTATAATAGTGGATTCATGTATTTTTCTTCACAATTCTGTCATTTTTTGCGTCATGTATTTTGACACTCTGTTGTTAGGTGTGTACGCGTTAAAGATTGTTATGTCTTTTTGGAGAATTGATCCATTTATTACTATAATAATGCCCCCTCTTTATCTCTCATAACTTTCCTGGATATGAAGTCCTTTCTCTCTGAAATTAATATAGCTATCCTGCTTTATTTTGATTAGTGTTTAATATAAAGTATGTTTTTCCATCCCTTTACTTTTAATCTGTTTCTTTATATTTAAAGTGTGTTTCTTGTAGACAACATATAGTTGTCTTTTTTTTTCTTTTTTTTAAATCCAGTACGCCAATCTCTCTTTTTTAACTGGTGTATTTAGACCCCTGATGTTCAAATTGATTATTAGTATAGTTGGATTAATATTTATTATATCTGTTACTGTTTTCTGTTGTTGTCCTTATTATTTGTCTGTTTTTCTTGCAGTCTTTTCCTCCCTTTTCTGGTTTTAATTGAGCATTTCATAAGATTCCATTTTCTCTCTTAGTTACTAGGTATTCTTTTATTTTTTTTAGTGGTTCTACAGTTTGCAATGTATTTTTATAAGTCAAATCCACTTTCAAGTAACACTGTATTGTTTATTAAGGGTAATAGGAGTACCTTATTAATTTCAAAATATTTCTAATTCCTCCCTCTCATCCCTTTTATCATTGCCATTATTCTTTTCACTTATATATAAGCAAACATAATCAGACACATTATTTCTATTATTCTGAACAAACTGTTACCTGTTAGATGAATTAAGAATCAGAAATCACCACCATATATTTTTAAGGTTATGTATCTCATGTAATTTACAGTTTTGTATTTCATTATGGATGTCCCTTACATTTGGCTTAGAGCTTAGGGCTATTATATGACACAAATAATAGAACAAAATGAATTAGTTGGAATATTGCTTCCCCCAGATATTGAAGAAGCATATATTTTTTTCAAACACCAAATAGTTCATTTCTTACTCTGAGTTTGCGTATTTTGAGTTTAACCAAATACCTTTAGCCAACATACTTTTGATTCAGCAATTATGAATAAATATGTGGTGCTTTCCACTGTCAAATCCCTTTCTGGATTTGTCTAAATTGTGTCATTCATGTGATGCTAGTTCCCTAGACCTACAGAGAACTTCAGGGATGATCTTTAAAGATTATCTATCAGGTTTTTGTTTGTGTACTTGAAATGTTGAAAAGAACAAATCACTTTAAAGTGCCCCTTAACTATTTTCCCTGATACTTTCTGGAGAAAAGCATTTGATAAGTAAGTATCTTTGGGAATGCAAACTCATATCAAGTAAAAAAGAAAAATAATGATTCTACTATCATTTCAGTTGAGTTGGCAATCCTAAAAGCAAGAAATGATTAGAAAATTTTCATTATAATCTGGCTAGGAGGATGAATGCAAATCTATTGCCAGCCCTAATGAGAGATTCATTAGTCGGGGGGAAATATCCCTAAATTTGTAGTTATTATTTACTGCGTCACTATGGACAAATCTATGTGCTACAGCAAACCATTGGAAAATGCAATAAATAACTATAAATAATTTTTTAACCCACCATTTCAATAGCAATAAATAATGTCTAGGAAATATCTAGGATACCTAGGTATCTGGGCTATCATTGGACAGAAATGACTAGGAAAAATTTAGTAAAAGATGTACAAGTTCTCTGCACTCAAGACTGTAAAAGAAATAAAGGAAGACTTAAACAAATGGTGAAATATGCTATGTTTCATGGATTTGGAAACTGTTATTAAGATGTCAATCTCTACACATTGATCTGTTGGTTCAGGGCATCTTAATCAAACTACAGGTAGAAGCGGATGATTCTAAAATTTATACAAAAATGCAAAATGGCTAGGATAGTTAAGATAGTCTTGAAGGAAAAGAACAACATTGGAGAACATGCCAGACTCAAGAGTTACTACAAAGTGACAGTAATTATCACAGTGGGGTACTGGCACTATAATAGACAAATAGATTCATAGAACAGAATTGAGACTTCAGAAATAGGCCCAAACATATATATGATTTTTGACAAAGGGCACCCAGACAATTCCATAAGGAGGAGAAGAACTTTCAATAAAGTGGTGTTGCAGTAACTGGATATTTCATATGGGAAAAAAATGAACCTTCACACTGATCTCCTATATAAACAAAAATTAACCCAAGATGGATTGTAAAGGTGAATGTAAGTGCTAACATTATAAAAGTTCTAGAACAAACCCCAAAATAGTTTCATGATCTTAGGGAAGGCAAAGATTTCTTAAGGGCATAGTAAACACTAACAATAATGGAAAACAATTTAAATAGGATTTCATCAAAAATAAAAACATTTATTATCAAAAAGCAGAAAGTGAAAAGGCCATCCATAAGCTGGGAATGCATAGATCTGACAAAGGACTTGTATCTACAACATATAAGGAATTCCTGTATCTCAATAAAAAGACAACTCAGTGAAAACATGGGCAGAAATTTTGCTCACACATTTTTGTAAGTTGACAAAAAGTGTAGAAGACACTTAAAATGGTTGCCTTCACGATGATGTACCATTACAGAATGAGTCATATTAGAAAGACCAATAGTACTGAATGTTGACAAGGATGGGGAGCAGATAGAACTCTGTACAAACAATAGAGGATGTAGTTGGTTCAACCACTTTGCAAAGCTTTTTTGGTAATGGCTGATAATGTTAAACATATTCCTACCGTATGACCTAATGATTTCATTGCTGGGAATATGCCCAGGGGAAATAAGGGTGATGTTCATGAAAGTATTTGCACAGGAATATTGCTAGTAGCTTTATTAACAACTACACAGACCTGAAAATTACCCAAATGTTCTTTAGTGGGTTGTAACATTACAATGTTCTTTTTTATTTTGTCCAACTTTGCTATATGATGCAACTCCAGTAGTTTCTCTAGACTTAAAGAGCCATCTTGATCAGAAGCCTAATGTTCTTCAAATGGTGTTTTTTTTTTTTTTTTTCCCCACAATGTTTATGCAGGTACATAGAGCTGAGAAGACTGCATTTACATGCTAGGTGGTGTTACAGGTAACCTTACTAGATTAAATTTTGTGTAGAAGATGATTGGATAGCATACTATCCAAGTGGTGCTATTCTGTGGCCAAAAGACATACAGTGCTGAAGGGTGGGAGGTTAAGGTCATGAACCATCACCTATATAGGAAATTAGAATCTTGAACTTCCTAGAGTAGAGAAGCAATGTAATGATGGCCATTTGCTTAGCCATTTAGATAACTCAAGCTTTCCTTGGAAGGAGTGAAGAGGAGTTAGCCAGAGAGCAAGAACCAGCACGCTGAAGGATATCAGCAGAGAAGGAAAGGGTTGTGTTAGTGGTGCCCTCTTGCTATTATTATTAGGTAGTAAGATTGAGAAGCATAATAGAGGAGAAGTCACAGGATTTAGGGAGGATAGGTTGGTGGCTATGCAAACACAAATGTAAGACCAGCGAAAGGTTTAGTGGAGGATTGAGTTTTAATGGAGTAGGTTTATTGGGTATAGAAAATAAATTAATACATTTTGGCCTTAAAGACAGAAAACACAATGGCAGATTTAATGGCAGTGGACATCTGCTGACAATTTGTTATTACTTAATTGGGATGGTTAAAATTAGAAAAGACAGCCTGGGGCAGGTTCGGTTGATTAACTAGGTGATGATATTAAAGTGTACTATACAATAGAAACAGTATTGGCATGTAATTGGAGATGCATCATTTTAGCAAAGTGAGGGTCTGAGAGGTTGATACTTTTATTTACATAAGATGTGCTCTGTTTGAAAGTTTCTGTGAGCTTGCATGTTTTGGTAACTGCTTTTCTATTATAAGTAAAAAAATCCTCAGTAAGAATCCTGTGAAGATAAGAAATTGCATAATGCTAAAAACTCATATGCTTTGTCATGCTGAAGAAACTTTGCTTCTAACATTGGTTTCTGTTTCTTTTTTTTTAATAAAGATTTTATTTATTTGAGAGAGAGAAAGAGAGAGAGAGCGTGAGAGGGGGGAGGGTCAGAGGGAGAAGCAGACTCCCTGCCAAGCAGGGAGCCCGATGCGGGACTCGATCCCGGGACTCCAGGATCATGACCTGAGCCGAAGGCAGTTGCTTAACCAACTGAGCCACCCAGGTGCCCCCGGTTTCTGTTTCTTTCAACACTTCACAGCAAGTAATATAGAACCACATGTACAAGATGTCATTGACCGATACTATGAAACAACTGAAATTTTATTGGACAGCAGGAGGTAAAGCAACCAAGACAGACAATAATTTTGTAGACATGTCAAGAGATTTTGAAATTTAAAAAAATTAGCACTTGGAGTAAAATAAAATTCCCATGTTTCATCTTTGCTCTAAAATTACTTCAGGTTTCAAAGGTCCTGTAATAAATATGTCAATGCTGCAGGAGTGAGCCATGAGCTAGTAGAAATAGATTTTGAAGTGCCTGAGACTGAGAAGTTGGAGCTTGCCATACGGGTTGGATTTAGGCAGATCCAAGATTAGAAAGCCAAGGTTCTACACCTCTTCAGAAGTTTATTTGCTGTCGGGGCGCCTGGGCGGCTCAGTCGTTAAGCGTCTGCCTTTGGCTCGGGTCATGATCCCAGAGTCCTGGGATCAAGCCCCGTGTCGGGCTCCCTGCTCAGCAGGAAGCCTGCTTCTCCCTCTCCCACTCCCCCTGCTTGTGTTCCGTCTTTCGCTGTGTCTCTCTCTGTCAAATAAATAAATAAAATCTTAAAAAAAAAAAGTTTATTTGCTGTCATGTGATTTTGATTTGTCCTTCTTCAAGCTTCTTTCTGGACTTTTTTTTTAAAGATTTTATTTATTCATTTGAGACACAGAAATAGAGAGAGAGAATGAGCAGGGGGAGAGGCAGAGGGAGAAGCAGACTCCCCGCTGAGCCAGGAGCCCGATGTAGGGCTCGATCCCAGGACCCCAGGACCCCAGGACCACGACCTGAGCCGAAGGCAGACGCCCAACCATCTGAGCCACCCAGGTGCCCCCTTTCTGGACCTTTTAAAACGTATGGGAGCTCATCCTGGAGAAAACAAAACAAAATACCAAAAACATGATGCCTAACCCTTTGTGAAATGTGTGATGTGAGAGACAAGAGTTAAAGTACATTTTATCCAGGAAATATTAAATGACTTTAAATTATCAAGAAGAATAAGGAATAGAAAATGCAAACTCCAGAGGTATGGCGTTGAAAAACACTGAGAGGACCCAGTTTCCATTTAATTTATGTGTATTCTGTGAAGAAGAGTACAGTGCACTGCAAATAATTTCTTTTTAGATGATGGACAATTTGATTCTTTTTAAAACATAAAGAATGCTGGATTAAAATACAACCTTAGGGGCGCCTGGGTGGCTCAGTTGTTAAGCGTCTGCCTTCGGCTCAGGTCATGATCCCAGGGTCCTGGGATCGAGCCTCGCATCAGGCTCCCTGCTCAGCGGATAGCCTGCTTCTCCCTCTCCCACTCC
Organism: Phoca vitulina; assembly: GCF_004348235.1. Classification (NCBI taxonomy): domain Eukaryota; kingdom Metazoa; phylum Chordata; class Mammalia; order Carnivora; family Phocidae; genus Phoca; species Phoca vitulina. Next base: position 4,441,272 of record NW_022589741.1, on the reverse strand, counting down.
CCCTGCTTCTGTTCCATCTCTTGCTGTCTCTCTCTGTCAAATAATAAATAAAATCTTTAAAAAAATACAACCTTATATGTTATACCTTTGAAGAGAGCTTTTCTTGCTGTCTTGAATAGCCATTTTGTACTATCTATGACTCATGCTGCTCTTCCTGTCCTCAATAAATCTTAAAAGAATTGGTTGTTCTAAAGTAGGGAATGGACCAAATTAGGAGGATACATCAAGATGCCAAATTGGAAAGGAAATCAATTGCTTTTCCAATGATCGAAGAGAATATGGCACCGAAGAAATGAACTTTTCCAACTATTCTTATGAGACAAGCAAAAGATTGCCGTAACCACACCATCCAGCAACCAGAAATGATGAATTAGATATTTATTAAATCATTATCCTTATTGTGGCCCAAATACCTGTTGGCTATAAAAGAAAAAGCATAGCCCTTAAACGAAAGCAAAAGGCAAGGGAAATAAAAACAGTTGTGTTACGTTCCCAACAGCACATGGCGATGAACTTCCTGCGCAGAGCCTGTGAACTAAAAATAGTGTGCTCATTCAGAATCTGCTTCAGGTCTGAGCATCTTTACAAGACTCTCTTCTGACAACTTACCCTGAGAACATAGTAGTTAGAGAAGGTCACTGTTCATTCTTTTTCCCTTCAAAGAGAGACCTTCTCAGGCAACTTTTTAAGTGATTTATCCAGAATCAGCAGGGTAATAACCATCAGAGGTTGATGAAGAACCAGGCAGGACGCCAGCCCTACTGGCGCAAAGATGAAGATGATCCTGTGAATTGCGGCAGTTCACAATCTGTCGTGAAAAAATGAGAAAATAAGGCTAGTATTACTTCTGACTTGAGGGACTTAACTCTCTGGCTTTTACCGAATGTCAAGATCTTAGACTATTTTAGAAAGGAGAAATGACCTGCTTTAGTTTTGATGCCTGCCACTTAACCTAAGAGTCCTTTCCGTCACCAGCTACCTATTCGTATTCTGGCAGCACGTAGCATTGTAAACAATGATGAATTTGAACCAGGTGTAACAATGAGGTAGGTGTGACACAACATAAAGATGAGAGGAATGAGGGCATTAAAAGTGCAGGAGAGGGCGATGGAAATGTTTGAGCTGAGGTCCATGTTGGGCAGGAATGGAAGTGAAGTGGGAGTGGAGTTAGTGACTGGAGAAAAGCATGAAGTCAAGGGATTGGTTGCTTAAGGGTGTTTGGTGGCTGGAAGGATGAGTAAGACAGCTTTCAGATTTTGAGATTTAAGATCTCTTTGTCTGTGGATGAGCCTGTCTAAATTGAGGCCATGTAAGAGGGGAAAGGAAGGGAAATGAAATAAATGGAGTGAGGAACTATGACAACAGGGTACTGGATGGTCATCCAGCTAAAGAGTGAGTAGAGCTGACTCCAAATAATTTGATCAATTACTGAACATCCGTATGGGGCGATAAGCATGAAAGAAATTGGGAAACATACTATTTTTAATCCCTAAGATGGTTGGTAACAGATTAGAAAATCAATCACAGTATGCTTGATGGTTATGATAGAGATAAGATAGTACCTGCTACTCAGTACATACTTACAAAAATTTTTGTTGAAGGATAAGCACTTGCCTGAAGTCCTAAGGGGCCTGAAGGAACTAACTTAGCAAGGATAGCAGGGGAATGACTAAGGAAGAGTATCATGGAAAAACATTTAGTGGAGCTAAGATTTGAGCTGAATTTTGAAGGATGGTTAGCCATCTGCCAGCTAGATTTAGAGGCTGGGGAAAGGGATTCCCAAGAGGAAGAATGCCTCTCTGTGCACAGTTAGAGAGGCAAGGTGAGGCTGGATTTTGGGATGCATGCAGGAGAGGACTCAGGGTGCTTCCTTAGGAAGGTCCCATGTGCCTGCTGTCGTACTGGACTTTATCTTCAAGGAACTAGAGCGCCATTGGAGGATTTTAAGATGGGATGTGGTACAGCCAGATTTGGAATTAGAATTTCTGGTAACTCTTTTATTAGCTGCGTAGAGATTATATTGGAGAATTTAATGCTGTTGGCCTTTTGGAGCATTCCACACTCAAAGTATCTGTTCCACTAAACATTTGAATAGAAATAGTCTTTTTGTCTTACGTTAAGTGTGTACAGATATGTGTATATATATGTATTAATATTTGTGCTTGTGTTTATAAATGGTTGTGCATGTAAACAGAGATAATGTGAGCACACATGCTAATAAATACAACATGCAGATAGGCTGAGGTTTGCCTGTGAATAACTGAAGACCCCACATAACAAAGATTTATTTCTCTCTCACGTGAAAAACGTGTAAGCTCTCTAGAGTTGGTATTTGTGTACCAGGAACCCAGACACCTTTTATGTTTTTGCTCCATCTCCCTCAGCTTCTAGGCTCTTCTTTATGGCCTGGATGTCAGCTTGAGTTCCAGCATCATATACACATTCCAACAGAAAGGACGAAGGGATGGAAGAAACAGATAACCTTTACTTTAAGTACCCTTGTACTCTAAGGACATATTAAACCTGATGTTTCAACTTACATCCCATTGACCAGAATTTAGTCTAACAGCCTCACTTGGCTGCAAGAGAAGCTATAAAATGTTATCTGTTCTGGATGGCAATACGCCCGGTTAACAGTGATGGCTCCCCGATGAGGAAGAAGGGAGGAAGGAATACAGCAGTGAGAGTGAGCAGTCCTGCCACAGAGAAGCGCTTAGTTTCTCCCCCTCCAGTCATTCTCTCTAGATAATATGGGACTGTGCGTGTATGAAGTTGATATGTTCTTAGAAGTTCTTCCATTTGGAGACACATAAAATCACATATTTTATGGACAGTAATAACATTTTGCAAGTACAAGCATTTTCCAAATGATTTTTTTTAGAGTTGGCTTAGTATGTACTACATGAGATGATTGTAGTCAATTGCATTTGTTATAGATATTTTAAAATGTTTACTAAGTACATTCACACCTCACACATCCACCTCATATACTCAATCTAGCATTTCTAAAGTAAATAGGACGATAGTACTCTCCCCATTTTATTGCCAGAGAAATGGAGTTATATGGTTTGATGTTGAAACTGGAATTAGTGTTCATTGGCCCCCTGCTCTAGGGCTTAATTAAGGGAATAATGGCATGGATTTTTGAAAACAGAGGATAATTAGAAAATAATTTATATTTTAGTTTGAATGAATGTATGCTAGTAATGGACATGATGTTTTTGTCATTTGAAAACGTAGTATTCAAGAATCTATTTTTTCCTCTCACTTACCTGAGCAATGATATCTTGAACATAGAGCATTGCATTTTCCCATAGATGTGACTGCTTCCTTTTCCCACCAGGACACTTCAAGTGTTTGGGGTTGCTCATTAATGTAAATATCAGTCACTTCCCTGCCAGGGCAACACACAAAATGGATCTACATATTAATTGTCTTTTGACATTTTCACTGTGCAAAATAATTCAGAAAAGTGAAGTGAACACTTTAAGTAACTGACTCAAATCCATGTGTTTCGTGCGGACACCATATATTGCTTAGGAGAATATAGTTTATAATTTCTCATTCATGGGTCCTTCCAATTAATGCAGAGTGTTTTTAGCCTATTACCTATAGGAGTAAACTTTCTGAGGATACCTTCATCTTAAAAGTAGCAAAGGGCAACAAGGCAAGCCATCGAGTCACTGACTGGGCCAGAAGTTGAGGCACAATTTTTGAAAAGATTGAATTTGTAGTTAAAAACTTAAGTGACATGGTTTAAATTTTAGTTAAAAACTTAAGCGACTTAGTTTGAATTTTAAACTCTCCTTTGATAAGAAGCAGACTGATGACTAATCAAGAGTTCAGACAAGATGATCTGGCATGGAGTTCCTCTGTTTTTAGTAAATATTGGTAGAAATTAGAAATACAGCTTTTTACTAACAATAACCATCTCCAAGAATGTGTCAGTCCTCATCATACCTCTCTGTTTCCTAACATCAACTCCTTCTAAATTCTCTCTACATCTTGAGACTTTTTTTTCCCCTTTGGTTTCTATAACTTTGCCTTCTTCCCCCCGCCCCCCCCCTTTCCAAAGACTTGCTTGCCCCTTCTTGGTTTACTTTACAGGCTCATCCTTGTCCGTGAAGCCATGGGATGGGCCTTATTTCTGAGCCCTTCTTCCCCTCCTCTCCTCTCCCCAACCACCTTTTGTTCTGTCTTGTCTTCCTCACCTCAGACCATTTGTCATGCCCTTCTCCTTGCCTGAAATACTCTTCTCTCAGATATTCACCCGGTTAGCTCCAGTTAGTCTTTTAGATGTAAATTTAACCAACATGTCCATTTACTGTGAAATGATGGTGGGAAAATTGAAGATACTGTCAAATGAGAATGAACATCCATGCTCAGCCATAGGTTCAAGATAGTTTCTTCTGTAGATTATATTTATGAAGTCCTAGGGGAATACTTTATGCCTGTTTTCACTAGATATTTTCAATCTTCAAATACACAGTTCATCTTAACCTAGCCATTGGGAAATGGTAATTTAGTGATTGTTTAAACAATCCTTTATCTTCCTCCCCCCCCAAACACCACCTTGTTTTAAGCTGCTTGTTATATATCATGACCGTGTTAAATAAATTCTTACATGAGTATTTTGGAAACTAGAGCCATTAGAGAAAAGTGAGATGCACAGTTGACAAATCATCTGAATAATTTGGTTCATGTAAAATTCCATTTTGAATAAGGCAAGTCCTATCCCACTCACTGTGTCTTTTCTTTAGCATCTCCACAAATTACGTAATAACCTTGAGTAAATTCTTTGGCCACTTGGATGATGGTGATACATCTCTAAACCTCCCACCTCCAGGTATTATGTACTGAAATGGAGTGTGGAGAGCTGAGTCAATTTTTATTTTCTTTTGGCAAATAAGAGAAATGAAAGAGAGAGAGAGAGAGAGAGAAGGAAAGAAAGAAAGGGAGGGAGGGAAGGAGAAGGGCTTGAGGGAGGTAGAGAGAGGATAGGGAGGGAGAGAAGAAGAAAGAGAAAGAGAGAAAAGTGCTTGGCAAAAATCTCCAATGGGGGGAAGTGACTCATCATGCTTTGCCATTGATAAATCAGGGCAAAGTCTGGGATGTTATGAAGGAGCTTCCGACAGATGCTCTTCTCATATGTTGTGATGACGTTTGTATCACTCCTCACTCATTTTCAGGTAAGTTATATAACAATATATAGCAAGTACATCCTTATTAGTGATTAACATTTCAAAAATCCTATGCAACAAAATGTGTTCATGCAGAGAATTTTGAAATGAATAAAATTGATATATCAGAAATTATTCTGGACAATTCTGAAGAACTGGTTGCAATAGTATTTACTTCAGAGCTTTTCACGTTAATTTCTTTGTCTTACTTACTATTGAAAATATGGTTGGTTACCTCTGAGGAGAAGAGGAAGAATGCATTCAGAAAGAGGAGTCCTAAGGGGCTTCATCCTTATTGTCACCATTTTATTTCTTTAGGTGGATGATGTGTAAATGGGTATTTGTTGTCTTACCCTTTTCATGAGTAATAAAATTTTAACACTACATTTTCAGGCAGATTTAATAGTCCCTAGTTTTGTGAATTTGAGTTAGCAAATTGTATAATTATTCTGGGTCGTTTTGGACTTTGTGTAAAAAAAAAACACACCCAAAACAATAGACATGATAATTCATGAAGTCAGATTGACTGAGGTATGGCCGTTTTTGAGGACTACTCCAGTTGTGTGACCAGTAATTCGATCACTTGTAATTTATTCATCCTTTGAACCTTACGGAGTAGCCAATGTTCACATGCAGTTGATGCCGTGAGTAGCCCTGCTTTATATGTACATGAAGTTATAAGACTTCCAACATTTAAAATGGAGGTGCCTTTTCTAGAATCAAGTGTAATTGAAAATGAAAGTTGTTCATTGTCTGAACACAGTCCAAACCACTGGGCAATTGGATTAATCCTGGGAAAATAGAATCATAGAAGGTTAGAGCTGGAAGGGACCTCAGAGATGATCTAATTTCCCCCTTCAATTATAAATGGGGAAGTGATTGCAGTCCCCAGAAGCTTTAGCCACATAGATAGTTAGTGGAAGAGCTAGTACTTGGAGATTGCAGAGCTTTCTTCACTGTATTGATAGTTACTGAACTGTCATCTCCAAAATTGTTGATATGAATGGTAACTAAAGCAAACAAACAAAACTAACAGCAACAACAAAACTAGGATTTTGTGGTGGAGTAACTTTTTGATATATTGCATCCCATACCCCTCTTGTGGATTTACAGGGCACTTTAGTGTAATAAAGGCTCTGAGAAGCTCTATAGTAAAGGATTCTCTAATTGTTTAATCCACTGTGGCCCAAATTTTTCAACAACGAAACCCCTATTGTATGAAACAGTACATTTTGAAGAAGTTTGAATGACATAAAATTAGTCAAATCACCTTGTATTACACAGTCTAATCAAATGAAAGATCAGTTTTTATTTTTTTTATTTTTATTTTTTTAAAGATTTTATTTATTTATTTGACAGAGAGAGACACAGCGAGAGCAGGAACACAAGCAGGGGGAGAGGGAGAGGGAGAAGCAGGCCTCCCACTGAGCAGGGAGCCCGATGTGGGGCTCGATCCTAGGACCCTGGGATCATGACCTGAGCCGAAGGCAGACGCTTAACGACTGAGCCACCCAGGCGCCCAGAAAGATCAGTTTTTAAAATTAGGTTAACAGATACGGAGCCTATGGATCCACCTTGACATACACAGATAGTCTCTCAATAAGGAGGTCAGTGTTCCATAGTGCTTGTAAAACTTCGCATTCAAGGCATAGTGAGGGGACTGAGGAGAGAGCATGAGGTTCTCTTTAATGAAAACTGAGCATGCTGATGAAGATGGTAGAAATTATGAGGTAAATATAGGTGGTAGGCTTGGGTAGTGGAAACAGACCAAAGAGGAGAGAGGAGAGGAGTCAGAACCACTTCAGAGAGATAGGTTTCTGAGCCCTGTCCTTGGCTCACTGGGGTGATCCCCAAATCAAATAAAAATACCAGAAAGTGTCATGAGGAAGAGGATTAGCTTGAGGGAAGTAGATAGGAAGGAAGGACATCAAACATAGGCATGATAAAGCTAAGTAGGACAGTATGCCACTTGTGTGAGATTATCTTGGAATCTCACAAGAAGACTCTTCCACATCTAAACTCCTAAAATTTTTCCTTCTTAACTGTCATTTTCTTTAGCCTGTCCTGGATTCTCATTGAGTTGGTTGAGTGTGTGTTTTATCACTCCCAAGATAGTGTTCTAGGGGACAAGGATATTAGTTCTTTGTACTATGTCCCCCAGGTTGTGGCACATTACTTTGTATGAATCCTACTCTCGATGAATGTTGGCTGACTGACTACATGATAGAACCAGCAAGCCTGCCTTGTGCACGTAGTACAAAACTCCAGTGGAGAATGTGAAGCATTAGTTCTGGTGATCCCTTCTGTGAAGAGGTTTCCAGTTCACTCAAGACAGCACACTAAAAAAGAAAGAACATTCTGTATCTAAGCCCTTGATAGAGGACATGTCCGTAAAAGAGAGAAGTCAGAGAAGTCTTCGTAAAGAATACAGTGTGGAAAATTATTACTTAGTGAAGATGGTGTTGGTGGATATATTCGTTTCTGACTGCCGTTGTAACAAATTATCACAAACCCAGTGTCTTAAAATAACACAGAGGTGCTAGCTTGCAGTTCAGGAGGTCATTCTTATGAGGCTAAAATTAAAGTATTGGTAGGACTGCATTCCTTCTGGAGGCTCCTAGGAGAGAATCCATTCCTTGCCTTCTCTAGCTTCCAGACACTGCTGACATTCTTTGGCTTGTGGCCCTTTATTGTATTTTTAATGCACATCCCTGCAACCTTTGTCTGCCTTGGGACCCTTCTGATTCTTTGCTAGAAGGACCCTGTGATTATATTGGGCCCACCTGGATAATCCAGAATAATCTCTTCATTTTAAGATCCTTAATGATACCTGCAAAATCCCCTTTGTCATAAAGGTAACATGGTCACAAGTGCTAGGGATTAGGACAGGAAAATCTTTATGGAGACATAATTCTTCCTACCCTAGTAGGGAATCAACGTGCGCCAAGTCCTGGAAGTAGAAAAGAGCACGGAGTGTATAGTTGAACAGTAAAATGATCAAAACAAGATGTAGAGTACGTGTTAGGGACTGGCGAACAGACTGGCTGCGAGGCAGGTCTGAGTTACAAAAGGGCTTTAAAATCGAGGATGGGAGATTTAGGTTTAATGCACTTACTACCAGGGAATCATTTCAAAGTTTTGTAAAGCAGCTAGCGTTGTGAAAATAGTATTTATAAGAGATTAGGTAGGTGGGATTTGTGGAAGAGCCCGGCAGAGACGGAGATGGAAGCAGTGAGACCAGCCGGTACTGACTTGGATGTTTCCTTGCCGGATCCTTTACACATAGGGACACTTAAGACACATCTGTAGATCATTTGATCAAAGACTTCAATTAGAGTGGCAGTCATTGAACGTCTCACATATCCGTAATTTTAGGTCTAATCTAAATTTGGACACTAGTCATGGTTCTTTCGCGACCATGATGGTCTCTGAAGTGAGGCTCTAACTCAGGGATTAGTTTGTGTTTTTTCCTTGTTTCTCACAGTCTGGTGTTCCCCCCGACATCTGTATTTCAATGGCTAGTCTGAAGGGGCTCTTTTTCTCAATTGGAGAAATCTCCCTTGTTTCTGTGGAAGTAACTTGTTGTAAAGAATGATCAGCTATGTCTTTTGACTTTGCTATACATTTTCGTCATCAATTCTTATCTTCATTAATTTATCTTCCTATATAGTAACTACTAGCCACATGGGGCTGTTTAATTTTAAATTAATTAATTGATTTATTCTTCACAGATGGAAGGTACTCCTATCAGACCGGATATTTAAATGCATCTGAACTGAAGCTTTTGTTGCTTTTAACTGGAAAAGTTCAAGAGTTAATAGGATAAGAAATATTAATCCTTCTAATTGTAATAGCATATCTTCTGTGATGTGTGGTGTTTTTTGTTTGTTTGTTTGTTTGCATTGTTACAAAGCCATGGAGCCTGAATTCTATTTAACATGAGTGTGAAGGGCCACGTGGGCTCTGGCGCCAGAAGGGAAAGGACTGTATGTATGGGAGATATTTATTGTTTTTGCTTGTCTAGCATCTATAGGCTCTCCCATCCTTTTCCTACTGCAATCCATGAGTTTTGCCCTTTCCCTAACCCACTCTTGATTGCCAGTTTGTGTCAAAATCATGAGTTATACTGCTGGCTTTTAACCTAATTTGAATCAGTGAGTGTTAGACCTGAGACTTTTGCTAGAACTACTGAGGATGAAGTGCCCACTCTATTTGGGTCGTTAAGCTGGTAGGGTATAGGTCTGGGCCGCTGAAAGTTGCCATTAGAGAGAGCTTCCCTTACAATAAAGCCAATGCAGAGAAAAGCAAAGCTCATGGGAAGGAAGGAAGGAAGGAAGGAAGGAAGGGCGGGCCTTGGTCCTGGTGATATTATTTGAGCCCTAGGATCCAACTATGACCAAAGCTGTAATTTTTCCTTGCATTTTTGGTTTATAAACCAGTATATTTTCTTCATTATTTAAACTGATTTTAGTCCTACATCTCTCAGTCTCAATTAGGATTCCACTCTAATACCATACACATACAGCACCTAGAATCTCACCTGGGCTCCGTGTTCTCTTCAAGGTTTTCCTCTGGAATGTTGACCAAGGTCTTCAGAGTGTTTGCCCTGTTTGCTCACTTTTTACTCTCAGTGGGAATGACCTGGACTTTCTCACTACCTCCTGATAATTTGCAGCCATAAAAGTCTCTGCAAATATGATACTATTATTAGTAACACCAATGAAAGCATTTTGGAAAATAGAATTTCATTGTCTTAATGAGAGCTGGAACCTGGTTGATGATTCCTCTTCTCATATTTTTCCTGTTTACAGAATTAGAAGAATAGGCGCATATATCCTTGTTCAATTCAATTGATTTAAATTTAATACAGGTCTAGCACAATTATGTGTAGAGGTGCTTAAATATTCATTTTGCTTTTCTATGTTATCAACCCTTTATGTTTTTGAATCATCCATGAGTTAGATAAACATACCCTGATATAAATTTTTGATAAAACAATTTCCAAGTATGTATGTATAACATCCTGCAGAGCACTATAGACTACCCATCAAAGTTGATAATATGCAAAATATGCAATATGCATATTTTGGGAATTTGGCTAACCAGTTCTGAATTCACCTAAACCAGCTAATTAGGAGAGCAGAAATACGAAGTAGAAATAATGATAATGTTAAATGCCTTTTTAAATCAAAGCACACTATGTCTTTGACATTATCCAGGTCAAGCAGTATAATAGCCTTAAAGCAAATGAAAATATTGTCAGTTTGGCATCCCTTTGTTCTTACTGAACATTTGTTAAGTCCCAGAAATTTCCATTTCATTTTCTGTGTGAATGTGACCTTATTTGGCAATGGGGTCTTTGCAGTTGTAATCAAGTTAAGATGAGGTCATTAGGGTGAGCCCTAATCCAGTGTGACTGGTGTCCTTATAGAAGGAGAAGAGACACAGAGACAGACATGCAGGAAGAAGGCCACATGACAGTCCAGGCAGAGATTTTGTGATGTGTCTACAAGCACAGGAATGCCAAGGATTGCCAGTAACATCAGAAGCAAAGAGAAAGACATGGAACAGATGCTCCCCCTAAGCCTTTTGAGAGAGCATGGCCCTGTCAAAACCTTGATTTAGAGCTTCCTGCTTCCAGAACTGTAAGAGAAAATGTTTCTGCTGTTTTAAGCCACTGAGTTTGGGGTACTCTGTTACAGCAGCTCTAGAAAACTAATACATCTAGGCATGGACGTAGTGTCCAGAATTCACTTGTACCCCCTTTTTGAAGTTAGGCCAAAATATATACTCATCTGAATTCTTTTTAGTTCTCTGTAATTCTCCAAAGATTGAAGATGGATTGATAATGACATTTCCAAGTATTTTAATCCTCTAGGATATAATTTCTCTAGGTGTACACAATTTTCAAGTTGTGAGGTCTACCACCCCACTGTTCACTCATTTAAAACTATGGCTGCTAACTGTGTATTTGGGAATCAGCCAGGCACTGGAAATACACCTTCCTGGGCTTGAAGAGTTTATGGATAAATAAGGGTGATAGGACAGTTAAAATATCAGTACGACATAGAACCTTTGAAAGAGGAGTACCAGTAGTCCCAGGAGAAAGCATGAAGAATATGCCTACCTGGGAAAGCTTACCATAGCCCTGAGTTTAAGTTTGAATACAGTGCGATGTGGGCAGCAGCCTAAGCCAAAATAAATAGATGAATATATTTATTAATTAATTAAAAATAAATCCGAGGAATGAAAGAGCATTAGGTATAGCATGGAGATATGAAAGAACAAGAAACTTTCTGGGAATTTGGATAAGTGGATATGTTGGGAATGCAGGGTCCATGTCAGGAAAGAGAGAGGGCTGGAGAAGGTGGCCAGAGCTCCTTCATGATAGAGTTTGGATGTTCTGAAGGTCATAGGCAGCCATTAAAGTTACTGTCAGCCCCTCCAAACAATCTGAGTACTAAGCCAGACTCCTCCAAAGGAAGCAAAGAACAGTGGAAAACCAAAACAACTTTGTTAATCCCAATTTTGACTTAAATTATTTTTGCTTTAACCTTAATTAGTTATGCATAGACATAGAAGTGTCTGGAATTTTGGGGGCACCTGAGTGACTCATTCAGTTGAGCTTCTGGCTCTTGGTTTTGGCTCAGGTCATGATCTCGGGGTCCTGGGATGGAGCCCTGTGTGGGGCTCTGCGCTCAGCAGGGAGTCGGCTTGAGATTCTCTCCCTCTACCCCTCCCCCTGCTCCCTAGCACTTTTTCTTTCTCTCTTTCTCTCTCTAAGGTGAATAAATAAATCTTTTAAAAAAGTGTCTAGGATTTTTATGCATATAATTCATATACAATGAAAATAAATTTATAATCAAAATACTGTAACCCCATAAAACTAATCTATTTCAACTTCTAAATATTAATGTGAAAATAAATGATTTTTGGAGGCTAAATCACACCTGCTATACTATAAATTTGTTTTTTAAAAAATTTTAATTAGTGCTTTTATGTGAGTACATCTCTTAACCTGTCCACACGACATTGATAAAATCAGCATTCTCTTATGAACCTTTGGATGAAAATATGCAATTTCCCCTCTGAGATTTTCCAGTCTACCAAAATCCAAGAGTATATTTGGCATTTTTAATAAAACTTAATGAAAATCTGTGACATAAATACATTTCTTTTGTATTAAAACTTTCATAATGGGACAAAAAGGAGTAAAAACTAACACTATCCAAGGCAAATTCTTCACTATTTAACAAGAGGAAGTAGAAAAAACTAATAACTCAACAAAAGTCATAGCTTTTTCCCAATTACATGTTTTAAAACCTGTAGCCAAACTAGTAGCATTATTAGCTGTATTCTAGTTGTTACTACCATCAGTCAGGGAATAACTCACTTCTGGCTCCAGCTTTTTCTCTTTGAGCCACTGTAAAACCTTCACCATCACGTCCTTTCTGATAACCTCTCTCTTTCACTTAGCACAGATGTGATCTGTGTTTTTCTCATAAACCTATGGCAAGAAAACAAAAATTCAAATACAAAAGCCCTTAAATGGTTTAATTCTTTTTTTTTTTTAAGATTTTATTTATTTATTTGACAGAGAGAGACACAGTGAGAGAGGGAACACAAGCAGGGGGAGTGGGAGAGGGAGAAGCAGGCTTCCCGCTGAGCAGGGAGCCCGATGTGGGGCTCGATCCCAGGACCCCGGGATCATGACCTGAGCCGAAGGCAGACGCTTAACTGACTGAGCCACCCAGGCATCCCAAATTGTTTAATTCTTACTTATAACTCAAAATGTGCTTATACTAAATGTATTCTATAACATGACTAACATTTTGTTAAAAATAGTTTGTCAATTGATCCTATTTGGAAAAATATTGTATTACAGCATTTTAAAGATTATTCATTCATTCACTTGTTTAATAGAGAGATTGAGGGTGAACTGGGGGAGGAGCAGAGGGGGAGGGAGAGGGAAGGGGAGATAATCTCAAGCAGATTCCGCCCTGAGTACAGGGCTGAAGTGGGGCTTGAACTCATGACCCCGAGACCATGACGTGAGCGTAACCAAGAGTGAAGGGTCCGATGCTCAACCGACTGAACCACCGAGGCGCCCATGTATGATGGCATTTTAAAGCAAGAGATGCTAAAGCAGCATTTTAAACTGGTCTTGCCTAGTCACTACCAGGTTCATTTCCTTCTTTCCAGTTTGAAGACGATCCACATGATTAGCAAAGACTTAGTAATAAAATAGGGGCAAAATAGGAATATTTTCTTTTTTTTTCATCTTTTAGCATTATATATTTATTCACGTATACAGTAATTGCTCAGGCATTCTGACAATTACTGAGGATATAGCGGTGGGTTAAAAATACCAGTGGTGGGTTAAAAATTCCTAAAGTTTAAGTCTTTATAGGTAATGAGTCAATCACTTTCAGTGCTGAGCTTGACTATTATCTTTGGAGAGCAGAATTAACATACTTATATAATAAGTTATGTAAGTTTTCAGTGTGCAGAACTGTGCTGTCTATATGGTAACTACTAGCCACATGGGGCTATTTAATTTTAAATTAATTAAAGTAAAATTTAAAATTCAGCTACCAGTTACACGAGCCCATTTCAAATGCCCAGTGGCCATGTGGCCGGTGGCTATGATACTGGACAGCACTGATCATCACAGACTTGATAAAACACTGTAACTTATAACTGGATACAATACTTACAATTTGTTTTAGTTGACACTAAAGGTGAATTTTACTTGAAATTAAACTATATTGTGTACTCAAGTTATTCTAAATTGCACTGTTTATACTCAATGCTTTGATTAATAATGCCTCTGGTTTGTTTTTTGACACTCTGAACCGTCTTATAGTTTTGATAACATAAATTGGATTTCAGATTTTTTTTAAAAAGAGAACTATTTCAAATATATAATCTTTGTAAATAGCATTAGCTATCCAGATACCAAATCAGAAGGGATTCACATATAAAAGTATTTATTTTAATGTAATCTTTCTTGAACGTGAATATTAATATAACAAAATAATTTCAGTATAGGAGCTGTATTAGAAAACTCTTGTTGAGGAATTCTTCCTTAGCCAACCTCACAGACCTAGACTTTGTAAGTAACAGAGGATGTTCCTGAGGCAATATGGGAATTGTGGAATTTAAAAAAAAAAAATCTTTTTAAAATGTAAAAGAAAATTTTGCTTTAATTCCCTTGGTCTGCATGGAATCGGATACTTCTCAACGAGCTTTACATCCCTTGATTAAATATTTACATTAAGTATAAAGATGTTCTAAAAGCCACCTGTCAACAATACACTGTTCACTGAGAATTTCAAGGACTGTGTCTATGGTCATCACATTTATCTTTCAATGTCATTGTATTCCTCTGGGACCTCTGCGTACTCTCAAGCAGTATTTATGATCAAAACCGTGCTGCTTGTAAGGTTACATACATGAGGTGTAGTTTTCCTTAATTGTAAATCATTTACTGTGATCACTATCGCTTTACCTACTCAGTTTTGCCTTTTCCAAATACAGGCATGGCTTTGTAGCTCCCAGTTTTTATTTTTATTTATTTATTTTTAAAATATTTATTTATTTATTTTAGAGAGAACAGGGGTGAGGGGTGAGGGGCAGAGGGAGAAGGAGAGAGAAACTTAAGCCAAGTCTGCAGTGAGCGTGGAGCCGGACACGGGGTTTGATCTCATGTCCCTGAGATCACAACCTGAGCTGAAACCTAGAGTTGGATGCTCAACTGACTGAGCCACCCAGACACCCCTGTAGCTACCAGTTCTTAGGTTATGTCCCTGGGCCTGGATTTTATCTAGTTTTACCTAGTATTTTATCATGGATCTCATGAAATAAAAAAAGTCTATATTCGTGACTCATCTAAGGGATATATAGAACTCTCAGGATTTCCTTTAAATTTGCTCTGGGTATCTGTAACCAGACCAGGGGAAAGTTTTTATGCGGAGAGGGAGTGATGGTGAGAGAACGCAAATCTTACATAGATTCAAGAATAAATTGGGAATTCATGTTATTCCATATTCAGACTAGCTAATAAATAATCCTGTGTTTACCAGCACTGAGCTACCACAAGACGGGCAGTAAAAACACTTTAATCTCCTCACTCTTCTTCTTTCTCTTGTGTTCTAAATGCTTCAAAAATTAGAAGAGGTATTCTCTAGATATGGTGGTTAAACCAGTGCATTCATCTCTTAGTCTTTGGTATAAAATCAGCTGTATTTATAGTGCTTTACATTAAAAACTCTGTTTTGGAACTTTTAACTATTCTGAGCAATCTATTTAACTTGAACTTTGCTTGTAAAGTATTACAGTGGCCCTTAGCATTCATACTGGGACTTTGAACTGGGATTTAATTGGTTCCATTTTATGTTCAATATGGTATAAGATGTATCTGTATATGTATAAATATGGTATAAGATGCTGGTTAGGAATTTTGAATCTTGAATGACACAATACTAAAAATTAGCCAGTCTGAGTAAATTTTACCTCTAGAGGATTCTGTACACATTGAGAAATTGAAATGACTTCTCAACTAATCTCCTCTAGAAAGTGACTATGTTTCAGTGTGTGCTCTGCTTTCTCTTCCTAACTGGGGAGCCTCTCTGGCTCATGGTGTATGTTAGGGCCTGATACATGTGTCTGTCTCCCTGATAGTTCAGTGTCTTCACACTGGAGGGTAGTAGAAAATAAGATTGAGGTTGTGACTGCAGGCTGCTAAATGTCTTTACGTCTCTTTTATTTCCCTCTGTTATTTTTTTTTAAGAAGTCTCCACACCTAGCATGGAGCCCAACGTGGGGTCTGACCTCACAACCATGAGATCGGGAGTTGGGCGCTCAACCGACTGAGCCACCCAGCTCCCCTCCCTGTGTAGTGTTTACCACATACCATCCTTTGGATGATGTTTCAAAAGTAAATCCTACATTTTTATAGTCAGCCAACTATAGTAAACATCGATAATTACCTCCTTCTGAGAACCATCAGATGTTTTAGCTTCCTAAAGGAGTGAGCCCAGTAGCACTTTCTTTTTAATTAATTAATTAACCAGTTCATTCATTGGGGGAAATTCAAGTTAGGTGTCAAAGTACACAGGTAGTCATTGAAAGAAATATTAGTTAACATTTGAATGTAAGGGAAGGGAGTATTGAAGGCTTATGGAAATTTAGTGGACAGATACGATAGCTGTCTTTTAAAATAAATTTCATGTATTGAAAAAGGTTTTACTACTATCAGCTAGTAGCAACATAATTGATTGCTGGAGGTTGTTACTGCAAGATAAGATTTTTGTTATCTGCATTTCGGAAAAGACTCTCCTTTCCTGCGCTATTCCGTGGAGCAGTGCATAGACACTCGAAACCATGAAAGTGCACAGTCCTGATGCTGTGCATTTTAATCCACTGGTTCTCTCTTCACCTTATGAATTACAAAGACGAGGAGTTAGACGGATGCTCAGGCCTTAGCAAATAAAGAGAAACGCTTCACTGTTACCACAGGCCAAAGAGAAGAGAAACGCTTCACTGTTACCACAGGCCAAAGAGGAGAGAAACGCTTCACTGTTACCACAGGCCAAAGAGGAGAGAAACGCTTCACTGTTACCACAGGCCAAAGAGAAGAAAAGGTACAGATGTGCTAACTCAGCGTAGCAGCACCAACTTGCAGAATGACTGGAAATGGGTCATTTTCACTGGCTCATCCACATTCTCTGTCTTGCATCTGTCTGGGATGGAAAATTTCATTCTTGGTCCAAATCCTTTTTAATTCACCAAAGTCTGTCTTAAAACAGTGGCAGTAACTTTCCCATTCTCTGAAGCCATTAACTGACAAGTATGCTTCCTTAGGGAGTTTTCTGTGATTGAATTTTGTCTGATAGAAGCCCTCTTTCTCTCCTTCCTTCCTTCCTCCCGCCCTCCCACCCTTCCGCCCTGTCTCCCTCCCTCCCTCCCTCCCTCCTTCATTTTAGAGCTCAAAGTTAGATTAGAGATAATCCAATTCAACTTTTTAAATTTGAGGCAATGAAGGCCCAGATAGATTGAGCAGTGCCAGGGCTAGAACTAGACCCTACATTTTTCTGATCCGGGTCTTTTTGCAGCGTACATGTTGCCTCCATATAATACAAGCAAATGCTGTGAGCCTGAGCACCTCCTGCATTGTAAGGTGCTATAATCCACGGGAAGCGAGTAAGACAGAGGCTGTTTGCTCAAGTAGTTTGCATTCAACCAGAGGCAATAAGTCACATATATGTGATCGTTGCCTTTTTTTTTTTTTTTTTTTTTTTAATCCTAGGTAAGCAGGATTTAAGTCTAGGGTCATCTTTTACTTCCCTCTGCTTTTGTCTTATTACATATCTCTTTATTACCAGCTTACCCAGAGGCCCAGGCGGGGAGAGTGGGTGGGCAGAGTCAGCACCAACCACATCCACCTCAGCCCCTGGTCAGAGATGATTCATAAATGCTCCAAAGCTGGAAGAATCCCTCCCCCACCTTGGTTTACAAAGTATAGCATTTTTCAAAAGAAGTCTTCTCTGGGAGTCAAATAAAAGAGAGCAACTGTGGAAGCATAGAAAAAAGAAAAGTTCACACTGACCAAGTTCCTCATCCTCATGGATCTGAACATCCAGCCAGAGGTGTCTGATGAGTTTACAGAGCCCCCTCCATACCTTCCTTCTCTTAAATCCCAACCCTCAGAAAGGAACCAGAGAGCTTCCGACTCCAGTTCCCTCCTCATCCCATATTGTGCTCAGGGAAAGGTTTGGACCAGAATTTCTAGTCACTGTGGCAAAACTGTATGATAGAGCATTAACTTTCTAAGGGAGAAAGCAATTACTGTCTTTCTCTGGGTATCACCTAGGATGCAAAGGAAGTCGTAGATATTTCTTCCTCTCAGGGAGGTACCGCTTCCTCTGGCTTTCACCATGGGGTGTCTCTTCAGAAAGAATTGCCTGACATTCAACAGCTGTTCAGAGAAGAGTGAGATGCTTCTGGCTGGGGTACGAGGGTAGCTGCATGCTAACGCCACCACCAGCCACCATACCATTTAATCTCCTTGCTGGTACTGGAAACTAACCCATTGTCTGTATTTTCTACATCTTACTTAATCCTCACCACAGTTATATAAAAGTGCTACAACCACTTCCGTTTTACAAATGAGAGGTAAGTGACTTCTCTGAGGTCAATAAGTAATAGGTCTTTGGTTCAAACAAGTATCTTCCCTGACTTCCAAGCCCATCCGTACATCCTCTTTCCACTCCCAGCCTTGCCTCTCTTGAACAAGCTCGCCTTCCACATCTGCTGATGGGATGGATGGAGCAGCTCCTCTCCTTGTGTGTCGCTCACACGGTGCACTTGAGGACATCTGTGTACGCTGTTGAAACAGCTTGCTTCCTTTTAGGAGGAAGAAAGAGGCCAACTACATAATTTCTCAATTTTAGCTTATTGTGTCTTTAAGTACAAATTTTTCTACAGTGTTCAGTGAGGAGGAAATCCAAATAAATACTTAACAACTGCTTTTAGAAATTTTCCTCTTTCATTATTTGGCAGAGATTGATTTTATAGAAAATTTGGTATAAGAAAATGGTTTTCCCTACATACAAGGGGTGATTTTTTTTTTTACTCTATGCAGATTATACTTCAATTTTTAAAAGTAGAGTTCAGATAGACCTAGGTTTAAATTCTGGCTCTACCTCTTGGTGATGTGTCCTTAAACAAGTTTCTTTCCTCCTTCCTTCCTCCCTCCCTCCCTCCCTCCTTCCCTTCCTTCCTAGGATTTTATCTATCATCTATCTATCTATCTATCTATCTATCTATCTATCTATCTATCTATCATCTATCTAGGGAGTGAGCAAGTAGGGGAAATCGTGGAGGGAGAGGGAGAGAGAAGGGATCTCAAGCCGACTCTGCACTGAGGCTAGATCTCACGACCCTGAGATCATGACCTGAGCCAAAATCAAGAGTCAGATGCTTAATCAACTGAGTCATCCAGGCGCCCCTTTAGACAAGTTTCTTAATCTCCCTTTGTGTCAGTTTTCTCTTCTATAACACAAAGATAATAATTGTACCTATTTCGTAAGGTTGTCAAGAGGATTAAATGGAATACCTCACTTGGAATTGTGCCTAGCACATACTGTGAGTATGTGATAATTGTTACCATTATGGTACCCTAAGTCCTTTACTATGGTATCCTGCCAATCTTTTCAACCTTACAAATTGCTTCTCATTCTAAATGATCTTAATCTACCTTTTTTTCCCCTGCCAAATAAAATTATTCATTCTTTCAATGTAATGGATGGAGTTCAGGTGGAACTTAGAAGGAAAGCAATTTAATTATATTAAGTTTTTCTAAGCTCTGAGTCACTGGGAGCCATAGCCCTTCAAGAATTATTTGTGTTTTAAGAAGAGATTTCTGATTTTCTTCAATATAATTAATTGTTGAAGATGCAGGCAAGGAAATAAATCGAAAGAAAGGCTGTAGACAACATAAGAACACGGTAGTTCTGTGGCACATTGCCCATCCAGACTGATTGGCACTGCTCAGAGGCTTAGCTCACAGTCAGCAAGCAGAAGTTTAACCTTTTTGTCATAGTTTTTTTCTTTCTTCCTCTTCTTAAAGCATACATTCTTCAAAAACTATGACGACTTTGCCAGAGGCCATGAGACCTACAACAGAGGGAAGGGTTGGGAGGGCAGGATATGAGCAGCATTGCTGACTGATTTTATGTAGTCACGTGTAAGTAGGGGACAAACTTTATTTGTTTGCTCAAGGTTAGAGCAATAAACACATTAATTCACTTCATGCTAGGTTTGGACATACAGGTAGATATGTAGCAGCTCCTTGGGTAATTCTGTAGGTAGGAAATAGTCCATTTTATGAAAAAAAAAGTTATTTGGAGATTGGCTTTTTTTCTAAACAGTGAAAAGCATGATGGGGATTAGTCTTCACTGTTGAGGTTAACTGAAAAAAAATGTCCAGGTAATGGCTGATTTTCTTATGAACACAATTTTATTGGTGAGTAGGGAACTTGGCACTGCTCTGACTTCCACTTTTGGTAGTAAAACGTTTGGGAGAACGAGTCCTGGGAACAAAAGAAATCAGGTAGTACATTGCCACAGGTACTCCTTTCAGGACAGAGTATGGCAGCCACTGTGGCTGATTGGCACTCTGCTCAGAGGCTTAGCTCACAGTCAGCAAGCAAAAGTTTAACCTTTTTTGTCACAGTTTTTTTCTTTCTTCTGCGGTTGCCGTATTTGCCCCAGGGACAAAGGTGAAGGTACCAGGCTTGCTTGTCAGATACTTCATGAAAATTCCAACTGTCTGCAGATAGAATTTTCCATAGTAGAGCCAAGAAGACTTGAACAGAATGGGGTCTAGTGGAATGGCACTTCCTGGTTACAGAAAGCTCATACATCTATTGTTTCACTTAATCTTCAAAAATAGTCCTTGAAAATAGATAGAATGGATAGTTTCACCTCTAACATAGAAACATAGAACTCTATGTTCTCTAACTCACCTCTAACAAACATAGAACGTTAGATTGCCAAAAAAAAGTCTGTTTCTCAATAGCAGAATCAAGGACAAAAACACAGGTCTTCTCTATTCCCTGTAGATCTTTCTATTACCATGTTATTTTTATATAAAACCAATGAAACAGAGCAATGCCTAGACTTCACTGGTGAATTCTACCAAACATTTAAAGAAGAATTAATACCGACACTTATAACCCCTTCTGAAAAATAGAGGAGGAGGCAAAACTGAAATATTTTACGAGGTCAGTATTATTACCTTGATACCAAAATCAGACAAAGACATCTCAAGGAACTAAGAGCACAGATTAGTATCCCTTACGAATATAGTTGCAAAATCCTTAGCAAAATACTAGTAAACTGAATGTGGCAACATTTAAAAATGATGATACACCACGAGCAAGTAAAATTCATCCCAGGAACGTAGGGTTTGTTTAACATCTGAAAATCAATTAGTGTAATACACCCAAGTAATGAAATAAAAGGCAAAAGCCTCACCAGCATCTTTATAAATTCAGAGAAAGCGTTTGACAAACCAGCATCCTTCCAAGATAGTGATATTCTGTATGCTAGCTATAACAAGGCAGCTTTCTCAACCTGCTGAAGAGGATCGGGGAAAAGTGCAGATCGTAGCTAAGAGTGCCTGTCTTCCCCCTAATTTCAGGAACAGCACAAATGTATCTGCTCTTTTATTCAACATTGCATGGGAAATTCTTACTTGGGCAATGATTTAAGAAAAAGATACAGTAGACATTCAAATTGGAAAAGGAAAAAAAAAGTATAACGATCTCTATTCTTAGATGGTATGATCTTCTCTATAGAAAAACCCTAAGGAATCCACACACAAAAAAATTATAACTAACAAACAACTTTATCAAGGTTGCAAGAGAGTACTATAAAATCCACTGAATTATACTTTTTAAAGGGGTGAATTTTTTGATACATGAATAATATCTCAATAAAACAGTTTAAAGTGAAGACAACGGAGTCTCCTCACCTCTGTATCACGTACTTTAGCCCGTGAGATTTCTCCTAAATTTTCTCCAATATTATGCCTAGTTGAGACCAATTACCAGTTCTGCTTTTACTGAAATTATCAGGTAGATTTGGCTCTATCGGGCATTTCTCAAAAAACAGTCTTTAAATGGGAGCCACCTTTCCTTTGGAACAGTATACAGTTATTCTGAAAATAGCTGCAGACGTTTGATCAAAGATTTAATTTTGGAGCTGGGAGGAAGGATGATTTACATTTTGTGGCACATGTTTTTCTACTTTATTTCTTAAAATACAGACGAATAAATTGACTATAATAGCTATTTACTAACTTGGAAATACAACAGCTAAATTCATGAGCTAAACTGATTGCTACCTCTTCTGAACCTCTGTGCCTTTTTTTTTTTTTTTTTTACCCAGAATTTGTCAGTTAGCATATGTGGGCTTGTAGAGACTTCAATATGTATATGTATATTTACATATCTTGTATATAATATGTATTACATATACATATCCTATATATTCAACTACATTTTAATATTGTAAGTCTGTAGAAGACAGAACTTTTCAGTTTCTTGAAGACCTAACAATTCTCTCTCTATATGAGCTAACCAGTAAGAGTTTTAGTTGGATAGTTGATATGCCAGTCTCCACACCAGGGAGGAGGAGTTGAGTATTGATCCCTGTGAGTGGCCTTTTTGGTAATTCAGAAAATTATAGAATGGATGAAGATTAAGGATGCTCTCTACCCTCTTACAGGGCTCATCATTTAGTGGTCAGCTTTTTTATCCAGAAAATGGTAACTCTTTGTAAAATACACCTGGCCTAGAAGACTTTGACTCCGTCGAATTCTAAATAAGTTTCAAAATATAAATTTTCCTTCCAGACATATTTCAAAGTGAAAAACAAATGCAGACAATACTTCATGTTGGTTAAGTTCCTATACGTATGCAAGTGGAATATAGCAGTAAGATAGAATTTTCAATAAATGACCAAACATTCACGTAGGCATCTTTCAGAGCAGGGTCTTGGCAGGTGACATGCTTTTTTTCAGTAATGGTGAGGTTACAAAAGAATTTTTGGGTTTTCCTCTTGAAATTTCTATCAAAGCCACTGTACAAATTACATGAGTAAGCCCTCTTAGTACTGCTTAGTCATATCTGGTTGGTAACCAAAATTATATTACTCAAGTCAGTCAACTACTTTATTCTAGGCTAGCTCAAAATCACTTTAGGGTTCTTCCAAAATTATATCCACACACAAAGAAGGACGACGTGCTACCAATAACAGTTTTAAAAATGGGTTTTGAGCTCTGCCCTATAGCAAATGGGTCTCTTGGCTCACTGCCAGGCACACTTTGACCACTCAGGTCAGTGTTGCTTGACTGACTGACTGACTATCATGTTTATGTTACTTTGTATTACTTTGAGGAGAATAATACTCCTTTAACAATATCTTCATATGCTTCTCAAAAGTAAATTATTTCACATTCATAGTATGCACATACTGATTTTTGCTTGCTCTTTGAACTCTTTTTTTCCCTGCTCATGAAATGGCATTCGATCTATTCATATTGGCATATGTTCTATTCATTTATCTCCTTCTGCCTCATCATAAGAACAAAATCTAAATAATGACTGAAAGAAAACTTGTTGCATGGTTCTCACCAGCTACCGTGCCTTCCCTGTCTGACGTGTGGAGCTGATGCCTTCAGCTCATTTCTAAATGTCTGTGTGGAGAACATCATTGGGACTACAGACTTGAATGTACTTAATTAGTTCAAGTAATCAGCGTCTGTGTCCTTCCCTGTTTTGTTGTGGCTTCCTACAATCTTCACAGCAGCGGCACTGTCCTGGTAATTAGAGCTGACCTTCACAGAGAGAGAGTTAAAAGGTATCGCTGAAAGTCTGTAATTTTCTAGAGTCATTTATCATGTTCTTGCCTCCCCATTTAATAAATTGGTGGCATTTCTCATTCTCAAAAAGTGTTTATTTCTCTTAGTGGCTTTCAAAACTTGTTATTCATTGTTTTGCCTATCCTTTCCTTTATCATCTTATTCCATGAAAAACACACATTTTCTGAAAAAAAGGAAGAAAATAAAATGGATTTATACATCTTTCAAATTTTTCTAGGGCTCTTCCTCCACAAACTCAAATGTTTAATTAACAGGTCATCTGTCTTTGCGCCACAGAAATTTACGAAGGGTGTCTGGAAAGAAGCCCCACCTCTTGATCACGCCTCCATTGATGGGGCTCAGCTGAAATGATCTGCCCTTCCTTTGGGTCCCCAGAGCTGTCTTGGCTTTTTAAACATTTGCCTTATTGGAGTTATGTGTGTGCAATTCTTTTTTTTTTTTTAACCTATTTTTTATTGTTATGTTAATCACCATACATTAAACCATACATTACATCATTAGTTTTAAATGTAGTGTTCCATTGTGTGTGCAATTCTTAGTCGTCCTACGTAATAAAAAATTAAGAATGACTCTTGATTAAGCATTTCCTTAGAGGCAGACATTGATATTATAAGATCCTGTTTAATTCTTACAACTACCTTGTGGTGACAGTGTTGTGATCATCTTCATTTTATCTTATACATATATATGGCTATAGATACTATATATAAAATATTGTGTACATATAAATATCATATATAAATATATGTTTTATACATTTAAATATATATTTATAAACATAAATTATACACATACACATATGTATATGGCATGGCACTGTGGTTTTTATAAAGATTATTTCTGTCCAGAATGACAAATCAAACAAATTATTCTGGGCAAGATATCCGTGGGTCACATTTTTTTCTCCTAAGGAATTTTTTTCCCTGGCATCTAATTCTTTGCAGGGATGTTTGAAACAAGCCTGGTTTTGATCACTTGAAGAGACTTGCTTTTTTTCACTGCTTGAGTGCCTGAAGAATTTTGTATTTAATCTTGAAGTTTAATAAGCTTTTCCCTGATACATGGTATGCCATTTTTGTCTGAAGTTTGAGTTCTCTCCTTATTTCACCAAAAATGTCCTGTGTTATAGCTTTGAATAGTTATATATTTCATTGTTTCATTCTCTATTTCAGGGAAATACAAAATGATTAGATGTTCAAAGTTATTGGGCATTAGAAAGAGCAAAGAGTAGGAACAATTGTGATATATAGAGTTCAAGATAATTACTGTTGAAAAGGTCAGACTGTCTGGGAAGCCCACCCAAAACACTTCCCCTGAATACCTCCTTAACATGTGTTAACCATCATAGAATCTTTGCAGCAATACAAATCGAGGACTGATTCCTTTAACTGGTTTTTAAAATTAGTATTTAACAGTCATTTAGTGTGAATTTACCATGTGCCAATTTCTGTGAAGATGTTAATACTCTAACTCAAAATCTGAAACTTTTTTCCACCAAACTTTTATTAGAAAGCTTTAAGCTTCTTGAAAAGTTGGAAACTAGCAAAATGCAGTTTTGATATCTAGATTTACTGATTGTTAACACTGTACTATTTTTTTATGAGTCATCATGAGTGTTGATTTCACAAAACAATAAATACTTGGTGTCAGAAAAGCAATATCATTTTAGCTATATTCATAATTTACATGTAGTTAGGGATTTTTCATGTAATTAGGGTCATTTTTTCCAATCTCTGGTTTACATGATAGCATTTAAAAATTTGTTATATATCAAAATAACTTTTTTTCTTCTTAAAAATATTCATTTTCTAATCTTATTAAATGTAATTTTTATTTTGCTTCTAACTCCTTTTGAATCATAGCTAATGGGTATATTAATACTGTGACACTAGGAGTAAAACAAATGTTTTAAAATTAATATTATATGGCTGAGTAATATTCCATTGTATTTCTTAGCCATCAAAAAGAATGAAATCTTGTCATTTACAACAACATGGATGGAGCTAGAGAGTATAATGCTAAGCAAAATAAGTCAGTCAGACAAAGACAAATACCATATGATTTCACTCATATGTGGAATTTAAGGAACAAAACAAATGAGCGAAGGGAAAGAAAGAGAGAGAGGCAAACCAAGAAACAGACTCTGAATTGTCCAGAACAACCTGATGGTTACCAGAGGGGAGGAGTGTGGGGGGATGGGTTCAGTAGGTAATAGGGATTGAGGAGAGTACTTGCTGTGATGAGCACCAGGTATTGTATGAAAGTGTTGAATCACTATATTGTACACCTGAAACTAATATTACACTGTATGTTAACTTACTGGAATTTAAATAAAAACTTTAAAAAATACTCTTTAGATAATAATAAA
Source organism: Phoca vitulina (assembly GCF_004348235.1). Taxonomy (NCBI): domain Eukaryota; kingdom Metazoa; phylum Chordata; class Mammalia; order Carnivora; family Phocidae; genus Phoca; species Phoca vitulina. The sequence continues at coordinate 4,415,273 of NW_022589741.1, read as the reverse complement.
ATAAAAAATTAATATTGTAGCTTATTGCATCCTTGAGAATAATATTTTCAAATTAATTGGAGTGATCTATGACATAATTTGCTAGATTTTTTTGTTCTTTTTACATGTATATTAGACCATTTTTTGTATTTTCCCCATGTATCTGTTATGGGCTGACTTGTGTTTAACACCTAACCTATAGGTTAGGTGTTACACAGGGTGAGATTATATAGGGTCTTTTTATTTATTTTTTAAGTTGTTATTTTACTTATTTAAACTAAAACAAAAAACAACATTCACCCATTTCTTCCACTTCTTTGTACACCCTACCTCTCATGAATACCTGTCTGTTCTTTGTATTTATGAGCTTGGTGTTCTTGTTTTAAGATTCCACATATAAGAAAGATCATATGGTATTTGTCTTTTTCTGACTTTTCACTTAGCCTAATGCCTTTGAGGTCCATACATGTTGTCACAAATGGCAAGATTTCCTTTGTTAATGGTTGAGTTAAATATATATTCATATATATAAATTCATTATATATATCTTGCATTCATCCATTGAGGGACACTTAGGTTGTTTCCCTATCTAAGCATTATAAATGTGCTGTAATGAACATGGGGATACATACATCTTTTTGAATTAGTGATTTCATTTTCTTCAGATAAATATCCAGGAGTGGAATTACTAGATCATAGGGTAGTTCTATTTTAATTTTTTGAGGCACCACGATACTGTTTTCCATAGTGGTTGTACCAGTTTTCGTTTCTACCAACAGTGCACCAGGTTTCCCTTTTCTCCACATCCTCGCCAACATTTGTTGCTTCTTGTGTTTTTGATCCTAGCCTAATAGATGTGATATCTCATTGTTTTGATTTGTGTTTCCCTGATAACTAGTGATGTTGAGCACCTTTTCATGTACCTATTAGTTATCTATATATTTTTGGAAAATTTCTATTCAGATATTCTGCCTGTTTTTTAATCAGGTTGGTTTTTTTTGTTTTGTTTTGCTATTGAGTTGTATGAATTCTTCATAAATTTTGGATATTAGCCCCTTATCAGATCTATGATTTGCAATTGTTTTCTCCCCTTCAGTAGGTTACCTTGTCATTTTGTTGATGATTTCTTTTTCTGTGCACAATCTTTTTAGTTTGATGTAGTCCCACTTGATTATTTTTGCTTTTGTTGCTTTTGCTTTTGGTGGCATTGCCAAGACCTTTGTCAAGGAATTTACCTCCCATGTTTTCTTCTAGGAGTTTTATGGTTTCAGGTCTTAAGTTCAAGTCTTTATTTTGAGTTAATTTGTGTGTGTTGCATAAAGTGATAGTCCAGTTTTATTCTTTTGCATGCGGCTGTCCAGTTTTCCCAGCACCATTTTTAAAAAGACTGTCTTCTCCACATTGTACATTCTTGGCTCCTTTGTTGTAAGTTAATTGACCATGTATGTGTGGGTGTATTTCTGGGCTCTCTATTTTCTGTTCCACTGATTTACATGTCTGTTTTTATGCCAATACCCACTGTTTTAATTACTATAGCTTTTAAAAAAAGACATTTTAACAGTTTATTTTGAAGGTCATTTTAAAACAAAGTTAAAGACAATCTGAGAAAAAATTGTACAGAATACACTCATTAAGTATGGTGATTAAATGAAAATAAGGGAAATATGTTTTCTTCTGCAATTCTGGAAATAAGTTCTGTTGTCCCGAAGGGTCTTATACTTCCAAAAAGGAGAAAACTCATGGCAATGAAAGCTGCCTCTTGATCATGTAAACCTACAGTAAAAACCAGATTTTTCTGTTCTTACCAGTAAGTCAGTTTTGATCTTCAAACTGTGCCTTGTTTTTTAAAAGGTACAATGCTAGAAATTCTTTGGGATTTGGCGGTCTTTCTTTTGCAAGCACAGCAGCTCCCTTTAATAAAATAGGCATAACTGTCTCATCTAGGTAGGCACAAGTTGGTAAAGACTGGAGATCCACTTTCTGTTTTGATGACCTTTCTGCCTTTATCTTCTCATTGTCTACTATTGTAGATTGCTTTGGGTAGTATGGACATTTTAACAATATTATTTCTTCTGGTCCGTTAGCATGGAATATCTTTCCATTTGTGTCCTCTTTAATTTCTTTCTTTAATGTCTGGTAGTTTTTTAATACTTCTTGGTTAAATTTATTCCTTTTTGATTGCAATTGTAAATCAGACTGTTTTCTTAATTTCTCTTTCTGATAATTCATTACTAGTGTACAGAAACACACAGATTTTTGTGCATTGATTTTGTATCTTGCAACTTAACTGAATTTGTTTATTAGTTCTGACAGTTTTTGGAAGGAATCTTTAAGGTTTTCCATTACGTGATATCATGTTTTATGCAAATAATGAGAGTTTTACTTTTTTAGTATTTGAGATTCAGTCCCACCACCTAATCCCTAGGATTTGAGCATCTCTCTCCCAAAGCCAAGATTCAACTACATGGTCGTAATACCATTGTCAAACCCCCAGAGTTTAACTTGGAAAGTACATTATCTAAAATATAATTTATATTCAAATTTCCCCACTTGTCCCCCCAATTTTATTTCCCCTAGGATCCAATTGAGCATTATATGTTATATTTGGTTTTTGTGTTTTTTAACCACCTTTATTCTAAACAGACTCCCAGGGGACGCCTGGGTGGCTCAGTCAGTTAAGTGGCTGCCTTTGGCTCAGATCATGATCCCTGGGTCCTGGGATGGAGCCCTGTGTTGGGGTCCCTGGTCAGCGGGGAGTCTGCTTCTCCCTCTGCCCCTCCCCCCACTCATTTTCTCTCTCTCTCTTATACTGTCTTGCTCTCAAATAAATAAATAGAATCTTAAAAAAAATAAAGAATAAACAGACTCCCATTATTGTTTTTATGACTTTAGCATATTTTCAGAAGTTCCATGATCTGAATTTTTCTTGTTGTTTCCTCATGAGTCAGCTTAGGTTAAAGGTGTTTTTTTGTTTGTTTTTTAATTATCACAAAGTTTTTTTTCTTTAAGGCCAATTAAAGTGCTTTCACAGTATTATCTGAGTATATTAAAACCACAGAACACTTTTTGTTTCTTTATTTAAAATTTACTTTATTTTGATTCCAGTATAGTTAACATATAATGTAATAGTAGGCTCAGGTGTACAATATAGTGACTCAATACTTCCATACATCACCCACCCATACATCACTCCTTCATACCCGTCACCTATTTCCCCCATCCCCCCGCCCACCTCCCCTCTGGTGACCATCAGTTTGTTCTCTGTAGTTCAGAGTCTGTGTCTTGGTTTCTCTCTCTCTCTCTCTCTTTCTTCAGGTTAAAGGTTTTTGGCAAGAATATTGGTATGGCAATATTGTGTACCTCCTACTGTATGACACCGAGAAGCAAAAATATGCTGAGCTGCTTCTTTTTTCTGTCCAGTGGATTGGCATGAGATCTCTTTAATAAAAAAGACTTAAGTGCTGATAGATGTCTGCTGGACACCAGGAACATAGATAAAGTGTACTTACATTAACCTGCGCTCTAACTTCCAATATGGGAGGGGAATTCAACCAGCATATAAATAATCTTTAAGGAAAACAAAGACAATCCACATAACATGTTTTTCTCTGGTGCTAAGGCTTAGATATGTTTATCTTCCTTCAAGTAAAAAGTAAAGAAATATCCAGTGCCAAATATTAAAATTATTCCAAAAGATAAGGGAAACCGATACCCTAAGGACTCAGAAATTGATTTGTTGCAGGAAAATGGAGAGAGTATTTGAGAAAACATCTGCCTCAAGTTTTTTTGTTTTGTTTTTTTTTTTTATTTGTTGTGTTTGTTTTGTTTGGCTCTTTTAAATAAGAAGAGAATATTGCATCCATGAAACATGAGTGAGCTGCTTTCTCATTCCCTTGGACTGGTGTGGACCTGGAGCCTGGAAGCTGATACCTGAATGTCTCTCCAATGATGTTAATGTGCAGCCAGGGCTGAGAACCATTAGGTGAAGAAGAAGTAGCTCAGCTTGAAAGATAGGTGGAAGTTGGAAACATAGAGATTGAGGGAGGTCCCTCCAAATGCAGATAGGCACATGAGCAGAGGCGAACTGCCTGATGGCAAAGATTGGCTCTTCTTTTTCCTCTATGAGATCTTTTTTCTTGGCACGTTTACCTGAAAGGTAACTTGAAAGATGATGTAATAAGGTTCTTTCATTTGAAAGGCTCAGGCAGAAGGATTGCTGTGATTGCGTTATTTAGAGAAGATTAAGATCCTCTTCTTGATAATGATATCCAGCCTATCCTTTGTAGCATAGCAAGCCCTGTCACCTCAGTCCTGGTAGGCCCATTTGCAGGACATTACAGCCTTTGCTAGGTAGCAAGATAGTAAGCAAAACATGGTTTATTGAAAATATGTTCTGACATAGCTATGATATTGTAAAAGTCAAAAAAGTCCAAGCTTGGTTTTCATGTTTCTGCTTTAGCCACAGGTTTGAAAAGTGGATTTCAAGCTTGTAAATACTGGTTATGAGACACAAGAAATAGAATGTAAATATTTTGAAGGGATATTAATCAAGAGCAGTGAGTCACGGATAGTGGATAAAAAGCATAAAACCAACCATGTCAGGGCTTCAGATCAGAGTAAGGTTTCAATTTTGGTATCTACTGAAAATGACAAAATTGAAGATGAATATGAATAAATACTGATACTACAAACTATTAAATTTTTCTAGTGATGTGTTTCTTGGGTTTTGCACATATTCCTAATGTAAAAATACATATATTATGTAAAAAGGTGGAAAGAATCCCTTTGGAAATGTTTCCTGTTCCTCTATTATATTTTCAGAAAAGCACAAGTTTTAGAGAATCAGATAAGCAGAATAGCAGGCAGTATGGGGTCCTGAGGCTAAAAATATTTAGTTCACATATTCCAGAATACAGAGGAAAAGTAATGTCAGCCAAACTTGAAACATAAGCACTATTTTTTCTTTGCATTTGCCAACATTACCTAGAATAATATGCACCCTTATAAGAAGGTAGTTACTTTGAGTGCCCTCTGAGAGGATTATAAATTATTTTACAATGTTACACCCCATTCCCTGGAAAGTTCTCAGTGCCCCCAGATGGGTCCAGTCCATGCTGGGACTCAACAACCCATGTAAACATGAGTAGATTTTTCTCACAATTTCCAAAGTACTGCAATATTCAAAATAGAAATAAGAAAAAGAGAAGAAAAAAGAATCAGAGTCAGTAAAGAAGACTAAGTGGTTGTTGTGTCAGGACCTGAATTCTAGTTGTGTCTCTGTCACCAGTTAGCTATGACTTAGAGTAAATCATCTTACCTCTTGATGTCACTTGCGAAGTGAGCATCAGGCTAGTATTGGAGTAGTTCATAAATGTTTAAAGAGATAGTCATGAAATCTTATTTGGAATCATAATATGTAAAACTGTTGAAAGTCAAGATGTTAGGGGAGGAAGTCCTTTCTCCCCGGCTCCCCCATACTTCTGAGACCCACTTGGAGGCAGGACCACAGACACTGGAGGATATTGGCCCTCAGAATGTGGTCAGCAGCAGCAGCTGGTTGGAGACACAGAAACCTCAGAAGCTAGTTAGGGATGGGGAATCTCAAGCCCCCGCTGGACTCGCTGAATCAGAGTCTGCATTCTAATAGGTGCAGCAGTGATAAGTTTCACAGTAAAGTTTGAGAAGCCCAGCTCTAGAAATGCCTGGAACTCCACTTGAAAACTACTGGACTAGTTAACCCACAGGGATTCATGGTACATTTTTGTCCTTTGATGCACCACACTGACCAATCCTCAGCTGGAAGCCCACTGGGCGAGAAGAACAAGTAGTGGTGGACGCCATGCCATTTTTAGAGTCTTGGAGTCAAGAACGCAGAGTTGTATTTGATTTCACCGACACACAGTCCAGTGCCCTGTCCGTTCCACAATATTGTTTCAAGGAGGGACTATGTGATGGTCTTTATGTATGGTAGTCTATCAGTCAAGGGCCCAGCAGGAACTTAACGACATACTCAACTAAGATAATTGACAAGCCTTTCTAATAGAAGGGGTATTTACAGTGTTGTGGGCGGGGTTAAGAGAACCAATAAGAGATGGTGAAGTGCCCAGCGACTGGCAGTGGTGGGAACTATTGACACTCCTAATCTTGATGGAGCAAGGAAAGGAAAAGTACCTTGGGAGAGCTTCAACTGTAGGAGGGGCCCCCTACAGAAGTTCTTGCTTTAGGCGGAAGGATACAAACACTGCCATACCACACATCAGCATGGAGCAAACCAGAAGAATAAATAAAATATACTTTTTCCCCTCTCTTACTCACCTCCTGGTGGCTACCATTGGCCAAACCCAAATGGAAACCAGAATGCAACTGGAGAGCCAATTGATGAAGTCCATATAACCTGTCCTCCTGGGGCACAGAGCAAGGTACAGAACGTAAGTGAGTGATTCTGGAGAACACATTTAGAATGGCCGACACAGTAGCTAAGATGGTTGGATTTGTAAATAGGATAACAGGAAATAGAGTAAAATTGTAATGGAAAGGTTTGTTTTGTTTGTTTGCATATATATTTATACATACATATATATATATATATATATATGATTGTATGTTATACAATGTGTAACACAAATGTATATTAAACAGCAAGAATAATTTTCTAGGAAAAAGTGAGGTAGCAGAATGTGCACTTTGAAGTATTTTTATACTTCTGTGAAAAGTTTTAAAAAAACAGAATGATGTTAATCTGTATTAAATGCATTCTCTTTGATAGGTACTATTAAAGACACTCAGGTACAAAACATGGACCCCATCTTCAGGCTACTATAGGTTAAAAGCAAAAAGATGAAATAAATCTAGAATATACATATGGTATATATTTAGTTGCATTTATTCAGTTGCAGTTATTCAGCCAGTATTTATTAAGCATCTGCTGAATACCAAACAATATCTTTGTGACTAAATTTTTCAGAAATAATGAGTCAAAAATGATATGGCCCCTATCCATACAGAATTTATAATCTCATTGGGAAGATTAATAATAGTTATAGTTCAGATATGATGAAAAGAGAAATATAGGGTTCTTTGGGACTTTATAACAGGTATACCTAATTTAGACTGGAGATCCAGAAGAAGACATCTTGAGGCATTTGAGATCTGAAATAGAAATAGGAAGTCAGCCAGGTAATGGAGGGTAGTGATGGTGAAGGGTGGTTGAGGGAAGCAGTGGAGGTGAGGATGTGTGTGGGTGCCGGAGAGAAGGCAGCGTGGGGTGCTCCAACCAGAGCAGATCATAAGCTCAGAAGGATTAGAGAGAACAGAATATGCCATATTTAACAAACGGAAGAGAACCTCTTACACATGGAACAGAAAGGAAAGGAAGCATGGTACCATAAAGCCGTGTGAAACTATTGAAATATTATAATTAGTGAATCACTTGATCAAATGGGAAAATTATGAATATAAAATATTGGATTTACTATTACCACTTCAGCTAAAACTTGAATTCATTGTCTACTGGAAGTTTTTCTGAAAAGGACAGAAAGGCATTTTTCTCAAAACTTTCCCCAAGTTTAATTTTTTCCTTTAATGTAGGAAAACAGCTGAATTATTCTGAATTTTCTGTCATATTTTGGGGTACATCAACCTAATAACATTTTTTTTTTAAGATTTTATCTATTTATTTGACAGAGAGAGACACAGCGAGAGAGGGAACATAAGCAGGGGGAGTGGGAGAGGGAGAAGCAGGCTCCCCGCTGAGCAGGGAGCCCGATGCAGGGCTCGATCCCAGGACCCTGAGATCATGACCTGAGCCGAAGGCAGACACTTAACGACTGAGCCACCCAGGTGCCCCTTTAATAATATCTTTTTAAAGGAAATTTATGACAGTGTTCTTTATTAACAACCTTATGAAGATAGAACCATGTTTAATTGGTTATTGCCAAAGTAGGATGAGAAATCAGGTTGACAATTAGCAAGTAAATACCATGCCTATTTCTGTGTGTGTGTGTGTGTGTGTGTGTGTGTGTTATGCTTATTGTTGAAAATTCTTAATTCTCTTTATCGGTAATAGAGCTCACCTAAAGGGTCCTTCATCATCCACCTCTGGCACTTGATGCGTCTATAACAATGCAGTTACTTTGCCTTCTAGAGAAGATACATTATGGTCAATATGTATTTCTCTGAATGCTAGCCAACTGAAAAGGACATAGAGTATCCAGTAAGGAAAAAAAAAACCATCTTGGTTGCTTGTAAAAAAGTAGAATACTACAATTTCTATAAACATTTCATGTCCTATTTCATAGACAATATTTTTTTTTAGAATTACCTCCTTTTTGTTTACCATCTGTTTTTCCATTGTAGATCATCCTTCTGGGTTTGTTTTCCTTTTTTTCCCTCCAATAATATATATATATTGTGTGTGTGTGTGTGTGTGTGTGTTTATTGTTCATAAATCTGTTGACTTATGTTTATCTCATTAGCATTTTTAAAATATAGTTTTTTCTGAGTACACCATTCTAGGATGACAGTTAGTGTTTCCCAGTCCATTTGAAATATTATTAGATTGTCTCTGGCTCCTAATGTGGCTATCTGTTGTCATTCTGTCATTTGCAGGTGATCTTTTCTGTTTACTCTTATGATCTTTGTCAAAGTTGGGTATCCTGCAGGTTCATTGTAATGTGTAAGTGTCTAGTTCTGGATTTCCACCTATTTCTTTTTCCTGGATATTGGGCTTGGTGGTGTGGATTGATATACTTCATTCATTCAGGAAGATTCACAATCATTAGTGCTACAAATATTACCTTTACTTCTTTTTCTCTATTCTCTCTCCCAGGTACTCTGGTTAAAGTTAGGTTAGATTTTTCACATTTTTTTCTTATATATCACTTGATCTGTCTTCCATATTTCCTACCTTTGTGTCTCTCTGTGTGACATGTCACAGGATTTTCAGATCTATATTCAGATTCTAGTTCACCAATTTTTGGGGGGTGGCATCTCATACTCTCTTTAACACATCTGCCCTTTGGTTTTATTTAAATTTCAACCATTACATTTTTCAATTATAAAGCTTATATTTTCTTCTTTTTTAAACCTTCCTAGTCAGTTTTGGTCATCTCTCACTGCATGTTTGGGGTGTTACCCTTTATTTCTTTAAACATTTCATACATATTTTGTAATACTAAGTCTGAGACCTCAGTATCTGATGTCCTGGGTGGTCTGAATCTATTTTTTTTCATTTCTTCCAAGTCTCATTTCTAGTGGTAGTTTCCCTGAACATTTTGTGATTGATGGCTGTTATCTCCTGTTTGACATTATTTTATTGTGAAGAAGAACTTGGAGCCTGAATGCAGTGTGTGTTCCATATGAGAGAGGGTTTGTGTGTTTCCACAGGGACTGTGGGGACATTGCAGACTGGGACCATTTGAAACCCTTTGAGGGTCTCTGGTATAATCCAAGCATCTCAGGTTCACCTCCCCATTCCCACTGCTAATGGAAAGCTGTATCTCCAGAACGTGGTGCTGATGTTGGCGTTCACCCTCAAGCTACTCCTTTAGTTTGCACTGTAGCTCACGGTTAAAATTTTAGCTCAAGATGAGGGCTTTTATTTTTGCTGAGGCCCCTTGGAGCTTTACTGCACCTATTTAAAGCTCAGCAATGCTATAAAAATTACGTTTTGTACAGGATCTATTTTTTTTTATTCTCAAGATACTCTTTTAGAGCCTGAAAATTGCCTGCTCCTGGAAGCTGAATGATAGATCATTGTAGCCCAGTAGCAATATGGGAATACCAAAATACCTTCGTCAATATAAATAAGACAAACAGGAATATTTTAGAACAAACAAACACTAATTTGGCATTTTAATTTGTCCAGTTTTGTTACCTATACCAGATCTTGCTAGTTTGTGCCTTTTAGATATTACCCAAAATATTGTATTAATAAAATATTTGAAATCTTGTTCTACAGAAGAAATAACTAGACCACTGGGAGACTAGGAGACTACTAGTGGATAACTCTTATTAAAATTTCTGTTTGCCTTATTTTAATATGCTTTAGAATGTTCAAAGGAAGGGAAAAGAGGGAGTTGGTCCAATAAGAAATCTCAGATCTGTGAAGTCAGGCCAAAGATGTCATATGTCCATTTTTCCATTAGGTAATAAAATCTTTATCCATTTAGGCATGGTTCCTTTCATATCAATTTATTTAATAATTTTATTAATATTTGTAGATTGCCCACTATATGGCACATAGTATTCCATATGATAGAAAACACAGGAAGGCACAATTAGAAGTCTCTAGACGTACAGATCTTCCTTTCTCTTCTCAGGACAGACATAAACAAGGAAGAGTAGGGAGATAGTATGGGAGGATGGTAAGGGCTAGGGAGAACAGTAAACATTGCAAGAGGAATAAAGTATGGTGGGGCTAAAAAAACGACAGATAGATGGATTTGCTGGTTCTGAGCACTTGGCTAATGAACCTTAGAACCTGGTCTGATGTGTCTTGGCTGGAACACTCCCATGGTCAGGTGAACAGATCGTTTAGGAAGTTGGTGTTCTGAGTTAAATTGTGTCCTCCAAAAAAGAGGTGTTAGAGGCCTTGCCCATAGTACCTCAGAATGTGACCATATTTAGAGATAGAGTCTTTACAGAAGTAATTTAGTTAAAATGAGGTCATTAGGACAGCTTTAATCCAGTATGACTGATGTCCTTATAAACACAGAAAAGTTTGGACACAGAGATGGACATACACACAGGGAAGAAAAACACCACTTGAAGATGAGGGTCATGCTGCCATAAGCCAAGGCTCCCCCAGAAGCTAGGAGAGAGGCATTTAGAGTAGCAGGGCCTTGATCTTGGACTTCTGGCTTCCAGAACACTGAGACATTCAACTTTTGTTGTTCAAGCCACTCACATTTGCAGTACTGTGTTAAGGTAGCCCTCACAAACCAAGACAATCAGTAATTCATTATAACTAAAGCTTCACAGTGTGTTGGACACTAGGAGATGACAAGCAAAAGAGTTCAAGAACTGCTGATAGCCTAGTATGAGCCGGGAGGTTTTTATTTAATGAATATATAATGTCTATTATATGCCAGTGACTATTCTAGATAATTTGTAAATATTAGCCAGTATGTATCCAAATAGCAATCCTATTACAGAGGTTCGCCCATTATTGTCATTTTAAAGATGTGGAGTCACATTTTGGTCATGCCATCTACTTCCCCAGAGAAGAAAAACATTTGAACAAACTTTACATGACCATGCAGAGATTCTTGGGCCTTGAATAGGAGATTTTCCTGAGGGTTTCCCACACACATGGAAACACACAATTTTTTGAAGTCTTGTTTTGGTGATAGTGAGAGATGCATGGAAAAGGCATGCCCAAGATGAGGACATCCATGTTCTAGTCCCACTTCTGTTTCCTTAGCCACAGACCTTGGGTACATCACTTAGCTTTCTTCCGTCTCCATTCTTACACTTGCTCATATTAACTGGGTAACTGTAAAATCAAATCAGAGGATAAATTTAAATTTAAAAATAAACAACAAAGAAATAGTCTCCAATCCATAGTTTGCCCTAGAGATTTTTATTTTTCAAGGAACTATCCCCTCAATATCTCCCAAACAATGTATTAATTTATATCCTTTAAACATTTAGATCTAAGAACTCATTTCAATTATTTATCATATACTTGAAAGGCTTTGATATCATCTCACTGGAATGAAAGATACACATGTAATCTAGTTTCAAAGAGATAAAAAAGTTGATAGCAAGTTATGATTCATGTTGGGTAAGCATAAAACCAACCATATGTTAGTCCTTTATGCAAAGCTTTAGATTCAGAATTATAGATTGAACTATGTGTTAATCCCAGGACTCTTCTTGTAATTCACTGATGGCGTAGAACCTTAGAGAGGGAGTGATATTAACTAGAATGATAGTGAATAAAATCAGGTTGCCATGATGGATTCTTTTCTCCAAGGTCGTAGAATGGAGGTGGTATAACTCTAGACCCTTTCTCAAGTGTGTGATGGAGATGGGGGAAAGTGATCTTTTACCAAGACCTGGTGCATTAGTCGAGGTAAATAATGCCGTGACAATCTTCAAATCCCACTCCCTTGACACAGTGAAGATTGATCTCTTGCTCTCATCATAGGTGTGGGGGCTGGTTAGGTATCTGAGCAGCTGGGTTGCAAGAGAGACTTCGAAACCCAGGCTCCTCCTTCTTATTCCACCATCTTGGACATGTGTCCTCCATGGTTACAGAGGAGGGAGGAGAGGGAGGACTGGAGAGTCACATGGCGAGGCTCACATCCAGTGGTCATGACTCACTTGCATGGCCTTGACCTGACTAGACCCCTTTGCTCCCTGTTGTGATCAGTCCAGACCTTGTTGAGTGCCCTCAGTGTGCTAAGCCCTCTGTTTTCTCTGGGCTTTTGAGTTGGCCTTCATCCACCTTGGAACGCTTCCCTTGCCACCTGCCGACACCTGTGCTTTTCACCATCGTGAACAGCCTCCAAAGCACGCTTCTTCAGTCGAGTGCTATTATCTTGACAAGGAATTCTTACACATGGTTCATGTTCCTGGCGATGTTTACAAAGACAAATACTGATTATGTGTGTCTGAGAAATATTGCCAGTGCAAAGTCAGCCTTCATTGTGATATTTTAATTATGGTAGCATTTTGTATGATTTGTGAAACTTTTTTTTTTTAATTGATGGGACATAACTCATTTAAGTAGAAATCTATTACAGACATTTAAGTTGCTTACTATTTTTTTTACTGTTACTGAAAATGCTGCAGTGAATAAAGGGATGTATTTTTAACCCATATCCCATGCCTATTCAGTATAGCTTCATAAAATGTATCCTCATGATAATTTCTTCAACATAATTGCATTATCATTTCTTATTTGTGGTGTGTCTCTAGCATCAGCCCCATCATCATTACCATTGTCATAATGCTTAATAACAAGAGTAACAATAATATAATAATAATCACTGAGTGCATGCATCTGTGGGTACTAAGCTGGGCTTTTTATGCATATTACCTAATTTAAACTTCATCCTAATGCTATTCCATTAGAATTGTTATTATTCCAGTCTTACAGATGAGGTTGCTATGGCCCCAAGGGGCCATGTGATCTGTCTATGGTTACTCAGCCAGCAAGTGGTGGAATTAGGCTCTAAACTATCATTTTTAGTTTCAAAGCTTTCACTCCTTTCATCCATCGCTCCACACTATGCCTTGGTCGGGCCATCCAGGCTCCCGTTAGGGCTCCTAACTAACCTACTGTGTGATCTCTGGACTCAGGCCTCCCTGGTCTCAGCTTCCCTAACTATAGTAACCTTGATGGTGTGCTCCTTCCAGTGTCAGAGAGCAAAGGGCAGCAGTGTCTACAGAAACATTTTGAAACTTGTACGATTCCAAGGGATAATGAAGAGAGATTACTGGGTCACAAATAGGCTTTGTCAAGCAGACCCTTGGCAAATGTTAAGGATACACCCGGAAAACTCAAATCTCTAAACTGGATAACAAAACATTCTTCTTGTAAAATGCAGTGGGGTGCCAATGGAAAAAAAAATGTAAGGGACCCCCTTCACACCTTTAATGGTTCCACAAAAATAGAGGGAAGTCATTCATAAAGTTGTCACAACAAATACTGTCTAGAGTGTTTGTTGAAACAGTTTTGGGATTCACCTTTGATTACTGAATTTATGGGCTCGTTGATGTCCTAGCTCTGAGCCATCCCTGAACTTCATGTTCCTTCCTGCTTTATTCAGAACACATCTTCCGATACTGAACTATACATAGTGAGTCTGTGTATGTTGAGAGGTCTGGTTCGAGTCCTTGCACTTTTACCAACATGCGTGGCACCCTCATGCAAGCTGTCCTCCCCACGTGTCCTTTTCTTCATTTACTTGTATGAGATGGATGGATCAGACAAGACGACATTTGAGACAGTAGTTCCCAAGTCTAGCCAATTTTCAGAATCATATGAAGGTCTTGTAAAAAAAGAAGCCATTTCTGAGCCCAACAAATGGGTGTTCTGATTCCGGACCTTTGAGGCAGGATCAGAATCCACAGTGAGTTGCCTAATAGTTACTGAAGGCTAATTTGTGCCAGATATTGTGCTCAACGTGGTGTAGAGGACTTTTTGTATCATTACAGTGGTTTGGGGTAAATGCTATTCTCATTCGCATTATGACCTATGCCAGGTTTTTCACTGCTTGCTCGTTGCTAACAGGCTCCAGGGGCTTGCGTTTCTTTGTGATTGTATCCTTACTTATATGTATGTTGTAGCTCTAGGTTCTGAACCTGACAATCCTGGAGATCTGAATCTTGTGTTCATTGTTTCCGTGCTTTTGCCTATTGCTCGAGCTTATTCAAATCAAGAGTCTGGAGAGCCTAAGTTGGGGAGGGGTTAGTTGCCTGTGACTGAGGACCACTGCAGCCTTCTCTGAGGGTGGAGCTTCAGCTCCGAGTGTGAAACCAGGCTCCCTAACCATGCACATGTCCCAGGTCTCAGAGTCCCCAGAGCAGTGCCCTCTCCTCTTGGCTCTCAGGGCAGCCTGGCTTCTCTCTGCTCCTCTCAGGGATCCAGCTCAACATCTCAATTTTTTTGTTGGCTTACTTGTTTCCTTTGTTTTTATTTGGTTGTTCCGTTTTCTGGTGTGTGTCTGTGGGAGTGTCCTTGGAAACCTCTCCTACCTCTTAGAAGATCACCACTGCCTCAATAGGATGTTTTCATCACGAGCAACTTGTTCTGCAGCAGGAAGGTCCCTTAGCTCTCCATAACCTGTCCATTCTTTCCTCTTTCTTTCTTTTTTTAAATATATGTCTCGTCTGTTAGAGTATAAGCTCCTTGAAGGTAGAGACCTTGATTCTCTTAAGCTCAATTCTATCTTCAGTACTGAGTAGAGTTCCTATATGTAATACATTCTCAAACCTTCTATGTGACATTGTTAAAAGCAAAAACATCTCTGTGACCCAAATACCAATTCATTTTTTTACCCACAAGGAAATGAAAAATGATATGTGGACCAAGTGATGGACTGAATATCGGAGCCATGAATTTTACTTCAGCGCCATGGTGTCCAACACATTAGCGAGTAGCCTTATGTGGCTATATGCCTTTTAGTTTAAATTAATGAAAATCAAGTAAAACTTAAAATTTAGTTCTTTGGTCATCCTCTTTTCATCATTTCAGAAAGATCTCCTGGATAGTAATCCTCTATATAAAGGTTTCCATCCTCTGTACAAAAACTAGATTCTGCAGCTGTCCGTATGTGTTTCGCCATGGTATGTGCCCTACACTGAGCAACTGCCTGGTTATTCCATTAGGAAACTCCTTCTGTACGCCAATATCCTTAATTCTGCTTTTCCAACAGCCCCGATTCTCAGTATGTAACAGTGGGTTTTGCCAACCTGAGTCTAAGCGCAAACCCTAGTTATTTCTTTTAAATGTTTAATGCAATTGAGTCAAAATGCAAAACACTATTCCTATTACTAAAAATAGCCACCCTCGATCTTCCATTTGACCTCTGATTCACAAGAACGAAGTGAGGTATGGGAGAACAAATATTTTAACATAAATACACACATATACATAAATAACAGTAGAATTGGACAATTGGAAGTTAGGGGTTTGTTTTGTTTTGTTTTGTTTTGTTTTTCTTTTGAGGCCTTATCAGAATATTCTCATATTAAATGGGCTGGGTGAGAATGGCTAATATTTTTTATAATCCAGATTCTTATTAATTATTTGTACTCTGTTACTATGAGGAGGCTTCCTTCATACTTACTTAACAATGAGGTAGTGCTTTGTGCAGGATTATTTTTGTACTATTTCCTTGAAGAGGCTATAGAATATCCCTTCTTGGCAGAATATTTTAGTGGTGGTTCCAAATATTTACTACAGCTTTCTGAAGTGTAGTTTTATCAGCTCATTATATAGAAATGTAACCCAAATCTCCCATGGGACGTGTAAGTGGCAGGGTGGTGACGGAGGCGCCCCAGAGGTGAGGCTCACTGTGGGTGTTAAAGGAGTGAGGACTCAGTGCTCTTCCTTGAATGTGTGTGATTTACTGATTGTGTGAATGTGATGAAAAAATCATTTGCGCTCTTTGGGAGAAAAGGCAATCTCTGCACGCAAGGTCTTCAAAACCATGTATCAATTTCATATTCCCCACATCGTGTGAGATTGTTAAATAAAAAAAAAATGAATCTAAAAGCAGAACATAAGCCTTTTACATTTGGAAAATTTGCACAACAGAATACCAAAACATTTGCTGATGCACTTCTTTCGACTATGAAGCATAAACCTATTTCCCTTAAATATTATATGAATCCTGCTGTGATTTAAAAGGAAAAGTGGCATCTAATCATGGAACATTAAATCGACTTTGTTATGTGGTTTACTGGCTTATCTATCAAAACAGAATTCAAATCCATTTATAGAATGAAGTTTTGAGATTGCAAGAATAGCAATGAAAGTAAATACAAACACACTGGGGGGAAAAGCAAGCATTCCAATGCTAAGCATTTCTATTCTAAGATAAAATCTTCTGGAGGGTTATGTTGTTGGGTTTTTTTTTTTTGCTGATTTCATCAAGAAACAGTATGAATTTTATTGTGTCTCATTTCAGTCTACAGAATAAGTATCATAATTAGCTTCAGATATTAATATTCCCCCAGATATATATACTTTACTATTAAATTTGCTGTTTAATTCATTAAAACCGCAAAGATGTTCTGCTTGAATTCCTGCATATTTAAAGTAAGTAGCATAGTACTGATAGGTCGTAGATATTAAGTAAATATTTGTAAAACAGATGAATAGATAAATAAGTGAATGCTTTTAATTTCTTTTATATTTAGTGTACTTAAGAATTTCCATATTGCCTCTTAGGGAAGAATATTTAATGAAGGATTCTTGTCAGAGAAAATCAAAACAAATTTTGCAGTTTTTAAAAATTACAGCTATTATAAATGCAGATAGTAGGTTAGAATTTGGAAAAACCAATAGCCCCCTGGGAGAAAATTGGTTTTATTTCAAAACACTTTATTTCTCTAGATAATTATAGTCTTAAGAATCGAAACACAAACAAGTGAATGATAAAAATAAGCAAAGCAGGAAAATGAAACTCTGCCATTTTATCAACTGAGCAATTTTTCACTTAGTATAATTCCCTACAGATTAATCCACAATTTTGCTTATGTCAGTAGAATATTCTTTATATTCCTAAATAATATTCCATGTTCGTTTAACCATTTACCCACTAAAATACATCTGGATTATTTCCACTTTGGGCCACTGTGAATATGTCTTACGGTGACTGATTTCTACTTTTATTCGGTGTAGAACATATTATATATACTTTCAATTTAAAACAATTTTTTTTTTAAGATTTAATTAATTAATTAATTTAGAGAGCATGTGTGAGCAGGGATGGGGCAGAGGGAGAGGGAAAGAATCTCAAGCAGACAAGCCGCTGAGCACGGAGCCCGACGCGGGGCTTGATCTCAGCATCCTGAGATCATGACCTGAGTGTTGTGGTGGGTTGCTTTTTTATGTGGCCCAGGATACGGTCTGGCTTAGAGTATGCTCCATGAGTTCTTGAAAAAAAAATGCGTACCGTATTGCTGTTAGGTGGCTCATCCTATATCTGTCAGTAACATCGTATTGGCTCATTTTGTTGTTTCAATATGTAGTAGTTTCTCATGGTTACTGTAACCAATTCCCACAGACTTGGGAATGTGAAACAACAGAAATTTATTCTTACACCGTCCTGAAGGTTGGAGTCTGAAATCACAGTGTGGGTGGGGCCATGGTGTTTCCAGAGGGTTTGGGGGAGAATCTATTCCTTGAGTCTTCCTGCTCCTGGTGGCTGCTGGCTCGCCTTGGTGTTTCTTGGCTTGTAGTGACATTACTGCCTGTGTTTCTGCCTCCACATCCTCGTGGTGTGTGTGCGTGTGTGTGTGCGTGTGCATGCGTGTGCGTGTGCATGCGTGTGTGTGTGTGTACAATCTCCCTGCGTTTCTCTCTTATAAGGACACTTGGGATGAGTGCAGATGGTGTTATAATTTTTGTTTCAATCATTATGTATAATTTAGACAACTCAGGAGAAGGATACTCTCTGGTAATTACCCATATTTCTAGTCTTTCTGTTTTGTTTTGTTTTTTTCCTTCCTGATGCTCTAAGATTCCTTCTCTTAACATCTTTCTGTTTGAAAATTTTTCTTTGGCCATTCTTTAAGAGTAGGTCTGTTAGGACGCAGACTTTTAGTTTTTCTTCAGCTGCATATGGGTTTGTTTTCCCTAGGTTCTTCAAGAATAGTTTCCCCAGATGTAGAATTCACATGGACACTTCTTTTCTTTTGATATTCAAAAAAGCATGCTCCTTTCTTCTGGCCTCCATAGTTCCAGGTGAGAAACCCACTTCCATTCAAATTAGTGTTCTCTGCAAGTAATGCATCCTTTCTCTGTGGCCGTTTTCAAGATATTTTCTTTGAATTTAGTTTTCATAAGTTTAATTAGGGTATGAATTAAAGTGGGTTTCTTTGCAATTACCTTGTCTGAGGTTCACATAGCTCGTGGAACCTGTGGATTTATATTGTTCATCAAATTAGAGACTTTTTCAGCCATTATGTTTCCAAATGCTTTTTCAGTCCTATTCTTTCTCCTTTCCTCCTGGGACTCCCATAATATAAGGTTGGATTTTTGTTGTTGTTGTTGTTCTGCAGGTCTCTGAGGCTCTGTTTATTTTTATTTATTTATTTTAGTCTGTTTTCTCTCTCTGTTCAGACTGAGTAAATTCTCTCAAACTATCCTCAAATTCACTGATTCTGTCCCATCATGTCTACTCTCGTTTTGAGCCCACCCAGCCAATTTTCTATTTTCGTGGCATTTTTCAGCTCTTTGATCAACACTTGGTTATTTTTATATCTTCTATTGCTTTACTAAGATTTTCTAATTTTTTGTTCTCCTCAAAAGAATTTGTAATTGCTTGTCGAAACATTTTATGATGGGTTCTTTAAAATTCTTGACAGATAATTCCAGTATCTGATCCATTTCAGCGTTAGCATGGATTGACTGCCTTTTCTCATTCAAGATGTGATTTTCCTGGTTCGTATTATGATGCGTGGCTTCCTATTGCAGCCTGGACAGTTTGGCTGTTATGTTAGAAGATAGGAGAGCCTGTTGCAGTTTTTATTTTCACAGGTGGTCGCTCTGTTTAGGTTTGGCACGCGGGTCCTGGCCTCCTTCCGTGGGCAGTGGCTGCAGTGACTAATTTTCAGAGCTTACAGGGTGCTCTTTTCATCTGTTGGGTTCATTTAATGCATCTGGGGCTCCCACTGGCTCTTGTTAATGCTGCTTGAGGGGGAAGAACTAGCTCCCAGAGGTGAGGTGCCCTGGTACCTTTATGCAAAAGAGGGGGTTTTTCCCAAGCATGTGGGAAACGAGTACTTCTTGATGGGGCTTTGGCGGTGAGATCCTTATTCCTGGTGGCTCCAGCCATGTGGTGCCTCAGGAGGGGCCTTGAGAGCAGGAGAATCTCAGCACTGTGAGGACGTACAAGTTTCTCAGGCTGCGCATGTGTCTGCTAGTGTTTCTTTCTTTATTTTTCTTCTGGATCTAATTCTTCAAAGTGAATGTTACTCTGTGAGAACAAAGGCCCACCTGGACACCAGGGATGAATCGTTCTGCCTCTGCTTGCGTAAGCTATATCC
This sequence comes from Phoca vitulina, assembly GCF_004348235.1. Taxonomy (NCBI): domain Eukaryota; kingdom Metazoa; phylum Chordata; class Mammalia; order Carnivora; family Phocidae; genus Phoca; species Phoca vitulina. The sequence continues at coordinate 4,395,566 of NW_022589741.1, read as the reverse complement.
TAAAGATCTGAACTATCCAAAATCACATCTCGAAGTGACTCTTCCACTACACTGATGCAGGGCGAGAGGCATGCAGGTAGCTATTTAAATCTGATTCAAGAGCAGCAACTTCTGTCTTTTCTCCTGCCTGTTGTGAATCTCATAAAGGGTATTTTGCTGTCACATTGGTTTGCGTGTAGAATTATTACTGCCCCCTCGGCCCCCACCCAACACCCTTATCCATCCTGCTTCTTCAGTGGTTAAGAGCACATCCTCTGGAGTCCATCCAACTTGGTTTAAATGCTGACCCTGCTGTTTATTAGCCTGTGCATTCTGAGCAAGTCTCTTACTTCCCTAAGTCTCATCTAAAAAATGAGGACAGTAATAGGGTAAAGTAAAATTTAATAACAACATGTCTGTTAAGTCGGCGTAGTACCTAGCTGGTGGCAAGCACTCAGCCCATGTGATGAATTAGCTGGGTGCACGTCCTCATCAACATCATTATCATTTCATCTCCATTTTAGAGATAAACCAAAGCTTTGAAAGTATAAGTAACTGAGTCAGTTTGCCCATATAAGTGTCAAGAGAGCTGGAATTCAAACCCAGGTCGGACTTTTTACAAATCCTCTTTGCTAACCATTGTACAAAACCATGCCACCAATGATTATCTTGGCGAGACTTGAGTCTCCATGGGAGCATGGGTTTGTTAGTCCATGTTCAGGATATGCAGAAATACAAGGATGTACAATTGTATGATCCAGACATATTCAATTTTCAATTAATTATTATTTATAGTGGTAAATATTTTTGTAGAGCTATCTATGCATAAAAATAAAAGTAACCCACCTGGTTTAATAAACCTGATCACCAAACTTTGTAAAAGGATGACTTTTAACCCTTTTGCCCAGTCAAATACTCCTTTGTATGATGCTTACTAGTTTTTGAAATCTGATAGTTTTTAAATCTGATAGTTTTTCTTAGGCATTATGCTCTTTCATTTAAATTTTAGTATAATTTGAGATGCAGTAAAAACTTAGATGTTTCCATTTTATGCAGTTTTCCACAAATCTTCTTCTACATAAGAATATATAGTTTCTATAATAGTTTTGCACATTGCTAGATGAACAAGTGAGGATCATGGTGAATTCCTGAATTTATAATTACAATGGAACAGAAGGAACTCAGGAGGAATAATTTATGTTATTACCAATTAAAGTAAAAATGCATTTATGATAGAGACACAAATACTCCAGTTGCATTTGCCCATTTATTAAATACGGGAAAAATTCACTGATGAAAAATATAAAAAAAGGAAGTTATTTCCTGGGTACATTGGGGTTCTTTATGAGTTGCTATTCTGTAGTGTAGGAGGTAAGCAGTTACTTTTTCCTCTCTCAGGCTCTGCTGATTCAGAGATTTCAAAAAAACAAAAACAAAAACAAAACAAACTAACTAATGGCCACACATAGATCATGAACCTATTTATGTTTTATATTCTTGAGATAGGAATATTAGATATTCGACTCAGCTTCTTTGTAAGTTAAATGAAAACACTATTATTTATTACATATAGCAAATAATACATAATGTTATTAGTGCATATACACATAGGCTGATTCCACATTTGACATAAAGAGAGAGATGGAGGCAAAGGAAGAAAAGAAGAGGGTCCATTTGTGATGGGACACGTGGAGGTTGATACTTTGGAAAGAGGAGCAAAGAGAAAGGCATTGAGGAAAGGAGGGAAGGGGGAGGGAGTGCATGGTGGGGGAGGGGGAGACAGGCAGCAGAAGAGACAAAGACTGAGTGGAGAGAGGATGCTGGAAGGAAGTGTAAGTCCCCAGAACAGAAGGGAGAAGAAAGCTAGATGGTGAAGAAAAAGAGAATAACTAGAAATGGGGGGGGGGGCAGAAATAGAGAGACCACACACAAGTCTAAATCCCTGAGTATCAGAGGTTTGCTTTTACCTTAAATCTTAAGAATAAGTTGAATATGCTCAGTTTTTAGCTACGATGTTGTACATTTTGTGTCTTCCTTATGACACCTTCACCATCCCAACAATGGGGAAGTATGTATCATTAACAATACCCTTCCCCCAAAAAGCATACTAGGTAGGTAGAAAACAACCTGGAAATTCTTCTCAGAACAATTATTTCTTCTGTAGTCAGACCATAGGCTGCAGGCTTGGGAGCCCACCTTGCGTGGGAGCTGGAAGTGTCTTCTGCACACTGTTCTCTCGCCCCCAGCACCATCCTTTGGTATCTCGGAGATGGGGAATCTTCTTTTATCATTTTATGCTTATCACCCAAAGCAGTGTGAGTGAAGAGAAAACAAATATTTCAATGAACAAATGAGAGTATTATGTACCAAAGGAGGAAATACTAGCAGAAACTTCACATAAGATGAAGCGGACATTTCATTTCGTAAAAATTATAGCGTCAAGCAAGGACTCAATTTTATGTCCTTGCCTGTACTGGATCTTAGTGAATGGTGAAGGGGGAACGAAGTACAAGATAGATGTAGGCTTCAAAACCCAAATGTGTGCAGTTTTACCGCATATTTGTTCTATGCCTCTAGTTTCATCAACCAGCCTAACTACTTCATGCTTATGAAGAATAAAGGAAAATGGGGCGCCTGGGTGGCTCAGTTGGTTAAGCATCTGCCTTCGGCTCAGGTCATGATCCCAGGGTCCTGGGATCGGGTCCCGCATCGGGTTCCCTGCTCAGCAGGGAGGCTGCTTCTCCCTCTGCCTGCCACTCCCCCTGCTTGTGCTCTCCTGCTCTCTCTCTCTGACAAATAAATAAAATCTTTAAAAAAAATATTTTGAAAAAAAAAAGAATAGAGGAAAATAAATTTATTGAGCACATTCCACTTGGCAGTGGAAGATGACTTAGGTTAAACAGATGTGCAGTCTTGGCTGGTCAGCTCCGAGGCTGTCCTTTCTAGGTCATTCCACCCACTCTCCTCTCCAGGTGTGCTGAGATACCCTACTCTGACCCAGATAACTGTATTTGTGTAGACACAGCCTAAGTGTGCTTCCTTTCTTGCAGCTGCTCCTTGCGTGGAGGGCCTTGTAGGGCGCCAAGCTGAGATAGCATCAGTCTGTTCCCTAAGGGAAAACACGAAACATCAGTCCCCCAAGTTCTCCAGTCAAAGAGCACAGAAAGGAGGGACCCTCTTCAGATTCTTTATCTTCTTACCTGAATTCCTTTGGTTCTAGTCTGACTTGGGGGTTTATTTTCAGCTTATAGTGAACATGCCAGTTGACTGATAGTTGCTTCCTCATAATCCTGACTTATCATGTCTCGTTTAAATTTTTATTTTTAAGATTAAGTGAATCATTCCCTAGTCAGTGCAAGAACTACTGTATATTCAAAGGTCTACAAACTGCTTGAAAAATGACTTACTTAAGGCCAAACAATTATTTTGATTTATTTTAATCTTCTGGCCTTTTTTTCCTGAGTGTTATTTTAATGACAGTTGACTATAGTTGTTCTGACAGATGGATTTGTCCTAATTTTATTATTAAGCAGGCTGAAAGGTGTTAAACTGACTCATGAGCCCGTTTCGTGCTGTGCCTGAGTGTAATTTCATTTTGAATAAAACATGTTTCCCAGGTTCATTTCTCATTGATCTCACTCTTTGTTTCATCCTTGTCTTTAAAAAGTGGCAAAGTGGGGTGTGGTAACAAAGATTTCCGTTCAGAACGGTGAATTTTACATGGGCTGTAAACCATACTGAAATTTGCTCCTACAGATGCAGAAATTCAGCATAGCTCATGGTACATTTCTTGCTCCTCCTCCTCATCAGATAGTAAGTTAAATTTTTGTGAACCTGCTATGTGAAGAAGAGCACGGATTAAAATTTCATGTTCCTTCTGCAGGTGATGGAAGTCAAAGGACAGATGATCCACGTCCCGGAATCAAATTCCATCTTATTCCTGGGCTCTCCGTGCGTGGACAAGTTGGACGAGCTCATGGGCCGAGGGCTGCATCTCTCGGACATCCCGATCCATGACGCCACCCGAGACGTCATTCTGGTTGGTGAGCAAGCAAAGGCACAGGATGGCTTGAAGAAGAGGATGGATAAGTTAAAGGCAACTTTGGAAAGAACTCACCAGGCCCTGGAAGAAGAAAAGAAGAAAACAGTCGATCTTCTGTATTCTATTTTCCCCGGTGACGTCGCCCAGCTGTTGTGGCAGGGGCAGCAGGTGCAGGCCAGGAAGTTCGACGACGTCACCATGCTCTTCTCGGACATTGTTGGATTCACAGCCATCTGTGCTCAGTGCACCCCCATGCAGGTGATCAGCATGCTGAATGAACTGTACACCAGGTTTGACCACCAGTGTGGATTTTTGGATATTTATAAGGTAAAGGGGTTTAGTTACTCATCCACAAATATTTTATATATGTGTGTGTATATATATATATATTTATTATTAACATATAATGTATTATTTGTTTCAGGGGTACAGGTCTGTGATTCATCAGTCTTACACAGTTCACAGCGCTCACCATAGCACATACCCTCCCCAGCGCCCATCACCCAGCCACCCCATCCCGCCCACCCCCCTCCACTCCAGCAACATCCACAAATATTTTTTAATCATAAATTATCTTAAATTGCTAGGATGCAGTTTTTTTTTTAAATTAAACTTGGTATTAAATGATGGAAATCTCTTTAGAAATTTTAGAATATAGGTATTTCTGTTGAATGAGTCAATTTCCATTATCAGTCAGTTTATGGTATTGACATACTATAGCTAACTGAATCCTAATATTGCTCACTACGGCAAAAGGCTGTAGAGCTAGTTCTTCAAGTTCATTATTATTACAGAATTAAATTGCTGAGCTCTAGGCAACTTTTCAAACATAATTAGTCTTTCTTAGAGAACAGGATTCCAATATAAACTAAGAATTTTCTTTTGACAGTTAATAAGAAGTAAATTATGTTAAAATATGCATTGCATTATCAGTTAAATGATGATTAATCAGTGTTTTTGCGCTGCATTGTCAAATAAGGTAGGTCCCTCTAATTCTGAAGGAATACTTGTAAATATTCTAGCTATTACCAAATGACCAGTGGTTTTTAGTGGAAGCACTTTAATTTGTCCAACTAAATAGTGGAAGAACTTTGAAAATAGTTACCCATCACCATTTTTTGGGTCTGATTTGTTGAACTCCTAATGAATTTCTTACTAAAATCAGAGCAATCTCTTGAGTGTTTCAGCCTCATATCTACCTAATGAATAACTCTGTAACTTTTCATAATTTCACATGATTACACAATGTTGGGGTATGTGGGGTTTTTTTATATAAAGGACAGAAAGTGCTTTTAGTATAAATAGTAGTGAACTGTAGGCTTTTATTTTCTCTTTACTAATCCATTTAAACTGCTCCTTCGTGTTATAGTATGATCTACACATAAGAAGACTTGGAAAGAAACATTGTAGTTTCATCTTATTATCCCAGAGGGTGTTTTCATTAAGGTGTCTCTCCTTTAGAGAAACATGTTCTGTAGTTCCATTATGTATAACGTGCAGCCGGTGGTAAATATTTTAGTGAGTCCCTTCGGAGGGGTGAACATTCACTGTGCGGTATATAGGAGGGATTTGCCTTGTACAAAATGAGTTCTTATAAATTATCTTCAACTTCCTTATAATTTATTGTTATATAATTTATGATAGAGGTAGCCGGAAGTCTGATCCTAAACCAGAGAGACACTACAATGAGTTTGTCACTGTTACACTCAGTCATTTCCAGGAAGTAGAGCGATTAGCCAGAATTTGCCAGTGCGTTGCTTTCTCCAGGCTGGGACTCTACTGCACTAATCTCAGCAACGACCGGTCCCCTTCCTCTGTGAACCCCTGATTTGCTGTGTTAGCTTTCTTGGCCTAAAGTAGTCATGTTATTTTGGCCCTAAACTCTTACAACTGAATGAGAGTGATAAGCAGATAAATAGAGTCTTCCTTGGAAAAGCAAGGGAATCCGTAAGTTAAATATAAGCATCAGGTTTTGAGAAAAGAAGAAATGTGGTGTTTTCCTGAGGATACCACAACAGCCTCAAGGTTTAAGAATACGGATTTCACAGACATCAAGTTTCCTTTCCCTTCAGATAAGCTAGGACACCTCACACACACACAAAAAAAATGCATGGCAATATCCTGCAGGATCCTCAGATTTTTCTGTATGTTTTTTACACCACGGACAGTTCCATATAGTGATACATAACTATCAGCCAGTTTTAACTTATAAAATGGATTTACAATTTCCCCGATACTCAAGACTGGCTTTCCATCCTTCATGTATAAACAAAACATTCCTGGTTCACAAATTCTGTTAAACAGAACTTGCTTATGAAATTTCAGCAATAAATGTATAAAGTAATACAATTTCAAGGCCAGGTGTTTTTAACATCCCTTTGATGATGGTGTCTGTATCTTGAATAGGTGTCTGAGGCAGTTTTCATGTTTACTCAGGTTTATGGGTGTTGAGTTTAGGGTCCAGACAAGGAAACATGTTATGTGCTGAGGCAGGAGTGTTGATGACACGGCCAGAGAGAGGGAAAGACAAAATAAAGAGAGAATATTACCCTTGCATAGGATAAAACAATGTACCTTATAGGAAATGCATTAGGAGGAATATAAATTAGATATCCTCTTACATGCCTAATTTGAGATTTCTAATCATCATAAATAGACTAGCTTATTTTTTTAGAAAATTTATACAGTGCTGTTTTATACCATGAGCTATCTGTTAGATTTTTAATGGCTATTGAAAAAAAAATTCCAAAGTAGAATTTTTAAAGGACCATACACCCACTGATTTCATAAGTACTTGCTGGACTTAAAGTACATTTAAAATATTTGTGAATAATCATACTGCAGAGACAAATACGGTGGAGCCCACTTTTACGTTAGAAATGTGAAAGGAAACCAGGTGGAACTGAATGCCGGGAAAAACCTAGAGAGAGTGCCCCACAGGGGGGCATTTAAAGTCTGTTCCTGCCCAGTGAGACTCCACTTTCCAAATTGATGGTTGTCCTTTTCTTGATCATCTTATTATTCCGTGTTTACCTATCGTTAGGGAAGATGATGCAGAGATAGATTCCAGGGGTAGAATTCAGCTAAATTAGGCCATAATGAGAAACACACCTTCTACACAGAAGGAGGTGTAAGAGAAAGCTATAGATTTTACCGTGCCTATTTCAGGCATGGGGAAAATTAAAGCCTTTACAATGCTTGGCTGCCAAGATGTTACAGGTGTATGAATGCTACATAAAAGCTAGGTAAATTGAAGGAAGCATGGGTTATAATTTTGATCCTCTTATAATTAGAAAAGCAAATATTTAGTAAAAAGTCAACATAAAGAGCGCGCTGTATAATATTTTGCTCTTTAGGTTTTATAGGGTATCGGGGATGAACAAAGAACCGGCAATTCTAAATTTCTTATTATTGGCATATAGATGATGATAATGATGATGATGATGGCATTGGATATTGAAGCAACCTAATGAGGGTTTTGCCTTATTTTATATTTTTGCCTCTGGCAAGACCATTGGTTAGAAATAAGGGAGAAGCAAGAAGGGTTAGTGAGCCCTTCATGCTCCTCTCATTCCTTTGAGCCGAGGGTACCGCACCCCAGTGCTATCTCAAATGTATTCCTTAGACATCTCTTCTTTGCACCTTTAAAGACTTTTTAAACTGCAATTTCTCCATTTCTGTCCCCTGTAAAGTTAAGATACTAAATGTCCCCACCCCAGAGTTCCCGTTGTATTTCACTGAGCTGATAGGGGCAAAGTGCTTAGAATAGGAGTAGGAGTGAATGTCCTTGGGAGCTGTCCTTGTTAGCTCTCGGCCAGGTGCGTCTGGACCTACCGGAACGTGAATATGTGACTATCTGTGCGTTTTTGTATGTGTGTAACAGTGCACCCAGTGCTGATGACAAAAGAATGAAAAATCATCTCACTTAATCTCCCATGATTAACATGTGGGGTTGTTTCATTATGTCCATTGAGAAAGGTTAAATAATCCAGACAGCGTGACTCATAAATCAGAATTTGAACTACAGCTGATTCTATCTGATTCTAAAAGCCTATAATATTTTCACAAGTCTGGGCTGTTATCTAGACAAAGATAAAATAATAAAAAGAAAAAGTGGAACTGGTTTTAAAACTCTGTTGCAGGATCGGTAACTAGAATTAGGCTGTCAGCTGTTGAAGAAAAGTTCTGTGATTGCGTTGCCCAAATCTTCCCACTTCCCTTCTAGTAGCAAATAGTTCAGAGTTTTGAGAAGCTGCGTTTAAAAGTTGGGGGCTCTTGGGCGCCTGGGTGGCTCAGTCAGTTGAGCGTCCGACTCTTGATTTCAGCTCAGGCTGTGATCTCAGGGTCGTGAGATTGAGCCCCACATTGGGCTCCATGCTGGGTGTGGAGTCTGCTTAAGATTTTCTCTGTCCCTCTCCCTCTGCCCCTCTCTCTCCACTCGCTCTCTCTCTCAAAAAAAAAAAAGTTGCGGACTCTCTCCTCTGCCATCCTCCTTTTTTGTCGGAAACCCGTAGCATCTTCTCTCCTAATTCTTTTTATGCAGAAACAACATACCGAGAATGGAACAGCGGGCAATAGGCAATATAGTTTTAAAATAATAAAATGAATAAAAGTTGATTTTTAAAAATCATCTTGCCCAGGAAACCCTTAAAAAATGTTAGTAATAAAATCTTCTCCTCTTTTGTGGTGGGGGTAGAAAGAGCATTTCCATTGCAAACCCCAAGCTTGGTTTGCAGATGTCAGTGAAGTTAAACATTGAGCACCACTGTCCAACTTGGGTTGGGGAGAAGGGGTAGAAGAACAAGACAGAGCAGCCAGAAAATGCCAGAAGATCTGTTGGATCAAGGAACCTGATGTTTATCATCTAAAAAACGACACAAAATTCATATTGACAGGGAATGCAAGTATTCTAAGTTAATGTGGAAAAGCTGAGTACAGCAAAGTAGGAAGGAACAGAAATCCAGACTCATTCTTAGGGGAACAAGACCTCGGCACTGAGCATAAGGAGACTGGATTCCAGGAACTGGAAATCGGGCACTGTGTCCAGGCAGCAAATATGAAGATAGGCATCAGGACTAACTGATACAGAACCAGAGTCTTTTCCCTCTCCGGGACCAGCCTGAGAGCCAGCGGATGCATAGGACCCCCTCTGTAGAGTCAACGGGTAACCAAATAATGCAGCCTCATCGAAGGATATAGGGATGTCCACTGAGCTTTTAAATGCTGAAACAGGGATTAGACCCACAGAGAAACTGGAGTTAGCCAGTTAATTCTATCCATTCTTGAAAATGAATAGAACGTATTTGGAAGGACACTCTTGACATTAATATAATTTGAAAATTGCCAGATAGCTTGAGTTCTGAAAATCTCTGAAAACCAGTGGAAACACTGTTGACTTTATAACCTCCAAACTTCTATAAATACACCACCAATAAAAAGAGCTAGAAATCCATTAGGATCATATGCATTTCACATAATTTATATAAGTAGATTATTCTGCTTTGGTCTATGAGCTATAGACTCCTTTTAACTGTAGCTCCTGAACGGTTTTGTGGAAAAAGTCTGTACATCCTAAAAATGAATACAGAACACAGAAGTAAAAGGTGATAAATATCCACAATAGAAAGGCTTATATATCAGGTGGACAGAGTTCAGTTTTGAATAGGCATGTTAATACCCCACGGAAACTGAGAGGCACCCCTTTGGATTCAGATGTCTTGGTGAAGACTGCGTATGCTTTGCACTGATAAGCTAGTGGTTTGTAAACTGGATAAAGCAGACATTTCGCAAACTTACCAGGCTACAGAACTCGATGCCTCGAGAATTTTGATTTGTCTTGTCTTTTGACAATATGGAGCACTCCCACAGCCTTTGTTCACTGGACCTTCAGCCGGCTTCCAGAAAATGAAGCAGAATCTCAAGGATATCACTCTAGCATGAATTGGATTCTGCAGGACAAAAAAAAAAAAAAATATACTGAAATGCCTTTCTTCCCTCTTGGTTTGTTTTATGATAAAATAGCCTTTTAAAATACTTAAGCACTTAGGTTATTCTTGGAATTTTAGAAATATGTATCTATCATCTTACTCCATTTCCCAGCACAGAATGCCAGTTCCATTTGGTAACGAATGAGTGACTGGTTCATTTTTTTTTTTTTCCCCCGAGATTTACATATTTTCTGCTTTAATGATCAGTGCACATACTTTTGAAACTAAAGTTACCAAAGATTTGTACTAGTTCTTCTCAGGGGTTTCCATCAACATCAGTGCCACTGATTTTTGCTAGAAATGAAGTCACAGTATCTTCTCATAAGTCTAGAAAACAGGAATTTCTGAAGTGAATATATATATATATATTTTTCATATCATTCATTCACTTAATAAACATTTTTGACTCACTCGCTTGGTAACAGGGTATGACTCCCATGGAAGCTTATAAAATGTGATGGAAATTAGTATATATTTTTAGCCCAATTTTAATGAGTAGAGAAGAACTAATTTATATGCTTTATAAGGTAAGGTGAAAGTCACAGATAAGCATTCTGTTCTGATATCTTTTCTACTAGGGGGATTGTATTGTCACTTTCAAAATACATTAATGCCCTAAAAATTACCTGACCAGAGTTTTGCCTCATTTAAATTTTTGCCTTGAGCAAGTACTTAGGCTGGAGATTAGGGAGGAACAAGGGGAAGGGCAGATGCTTTTGCATGTTCCCACCTCTGCCTTCAGCCAGAGCTGCTGAACTCTGCTGCTAACTTGCCCTGCATTCCTCGGAGTTCTGGTCCTGCTACATTTAACCCCTTACTTACCATCTCTGCTTGAGTTTCACCATCTGTAAATAAACTAATTTCATCTACCTCATAGCTATATTTTATGAGCTTTTAAATGAAATACCTGTAAAGTGCTTATTGCAGTGTCTGGTCCATGGTAGTAAATATCCATGCTAACTGTCCTTTCTCAAATAGGTGTTTCTGGGCATAGATGGTGAGTAGGTATGTGTTTTCTATGCACATGCTTGTATGTGTGTGTGTTTGTATATAAATACCGTGGAGCCAGTGCTTATTAGAAATAGATGAAATGCTCATTTGCTTGGGTGCATTCTTTCAGGTTATTAGAATTACATTGTATACCAGAGAAAGTGGATGAGGGAAGGGTATGGAGAGAGGTCAAAGTAGGGGCTAAGAGAGAAGCTCCCTGACACGCATTTTTTGTAGCATCATCACTGGGTCCTTGTGGATCCTCATTCCTGACGATGGGTCCATAGTCTGTCTTCATTTTTATCTGAATAACCCAAGTTACCAAATGGAATTTATGAAGATGACAGTGTTTTTCTATAATATTCACTCATGCAATGTCTATGACCAACACTATGACACTGAACCTAAAATGTTTATTTTTTTTATGTTTTAATCTGACATCCCAAATGATGTTCCTTCTATATTCAAACATTTTCTTTCGTGTTGTGACAAATTCTGAAACACAGAGAAGGCTACAATAACTTGGATCACCAAGCAGAAATTGAAATTGTTGAAGTGTCTTGCTGACTTTATCAAACAAAGTGTTTGCGGGTGGTTCTTTTTACCCCTATTGATTTTTAATCTTCTAAAGAATGGTGGCAGCTGCTAAGAGATTGGTGTTTTTTATTTTTATGCTACCAGGTGTTATGGGCTGAATATTTGCATCCTCCCAAAGTTCATTTATTGAAACCCTAACCCCCAATGTGATGGTATTTGGAGTGGGCCTTTGGAAAGGTTATTAATTAGGTTTAGATGGGGTTCTGAGGAAAGGACCCCATGAAGGGATCAGGGTCCTTATAAGAAGAGGAAGAGACCAGAGTTCCCTCTCTTTCTGCCAAGTGAGGACACGGAGAAGGTAGCCATCTGCAAGCCAGGAGGTGCACCCTCACCCGGGGACTGAATCAGCCGGCACCTTTATCTTGGATTTTCCAGCCACCAACACTGTGAGAAAGAAAGTCCTGTTTTTTGAGCCACCTAATCTATGGTATTTTGTTATAGCAGCCTGAGTGGAATAAGACACCAAGGAAATGTCTCTCAACTCTAAAAACTGTCTGGAAATGTATGACACAAGAATCTAGCAGGTCTTCTTATTATATGAAGCCCATGTTGCTAGAATTTCCTGTATCTGTAAGGGTAATGTTACCCCATGGACCAAGTGAAAGATTTTTCACTAGCCTTTATGGAGCTTGTGTTATTACAGAGTTTATTTCTGTTGTGTTTCAATAAACTGTGAAGAAGTTAAGCTCTGAGCTCACCAGCATGTTTGCCCTTGTCACTAACACCTTGATCAGAACGCTGTGAGCACCTAGCTTTTACTTTGTATACCTTTTGCACTTCTAAGCTTACCACCTAGTCCGTGAGTTACTCCGATATGTTTATTCAAAAATTTCATTTTAAAAATATCAATTTTTCTTTGTAAAAAATTATTGTCATTATATAATCATTTCTGTTACCCTGAGGCCATTTAGCCGACGATTTCTGGCAAGCTTTAGAATGTGAATATGTCAGTTGTATTCCCATCAAGGTTTGTAATACCTGGGTATTGGATGAGTTTACTAAAATGGAAAATGATCTTCTAGACAGGACAACTGCCTGTCACTTATTTGATAGGATAGCCTCAGTGCAGTCTGCAAATCTTTTTGAATTGGATTGTTTCTGTTACCTTCCTCACCAACCTTTAATTAATGTTTGTTATGTAGCAGAAATGTAGTACATAATCTCCCACTTTTTACCACTTAAAACACAGTGATTTAAATATGAAAATTTCTGAAGGCAAAATGGAACTAAAAAGTGGAATTCACATATATTAAATATAAACTGTGTTCTATTTTTTTTTTTAAGATTTTATTTATTTGACAGAGAGAGAGACAGTGAGAGGGAACACAAGCAGGGGGAGTGGGAGAGGGAGAAGCAGGCTTCCCACCGAGCAGGGAGCCCGATGCGGGGCTCGATCCCAGGACCCTGGGATCATGACCTGAGCCGAAGCAGACGCTTAACAACTGAGCCACCCAGGCGCCCCTATAAACTGTGTTCTAAACACAGTGCTAAATGCCTTAATCGTGATATCTTATGTATTTTCCAGAAGAACACTGTGGTATTGGTGTGCTTATGTCCCTTTTGAAGATGAGTTTTAGTAAGTAGCAGAGATGTCATTTGAATTTAGTTCTGATTCAGCTAAAAGTTTATATTGTAGAAAACAGTGATTGAAGTCAGTCATGTATCAAATAGCTGCCATTCCTAATTAGATGCAGAAGTAGGATCAAAGATTGTTCCAGCTTTTATATATGTGTATTTCATAAATTGGTATCCTGCATCCAGTAACTGAAAATCACAAGACAAATTTCATACCTTACAATGAGAACATTGGGTATGTCACAGGACTGTTGAGAGAGCAAAAAGAATAGCCAGAACCCTTTATCATGAACACAAGGCTCTTGAAATAATAGTTGAAGGATGAGTTTGAAATTTTAAATTGCCATTTGAATTTTAGCCTAGAGTTAAGAATATAACTAGGTCTCCTTTTTAAAGGCATTCAGCAAATCTGTACCATTTTTTATTATGTGTTGGATTTCATAAAGACTCGGTCTCTTTGGTTCCGGGAGGTTAAAGAGAATCTTTATGCAGAAGTTAAAAAAAATACTTTAAGCACAGTAGAATATCCTTATGAAAGTCAGTGTTCCCAAAAATGAAATAGATTGGCTAGAGCTGTATACTCTGGTCACTGGAGTGATTCAAACACAAACTACAATCTTTTGATGGAATAGGTGGAAGGAAATCTCAAAAGGTCACTTCATTTCGTGAGATTCTAAGATTCTAAATATTCCGTGTTAGAGCTATATGTAGTTGGCTAGGAAAATGTTCCCAAAGTGAAAATCAACCCTGCTGATTGTCTATTAATAGGTTATTCACATATGGCAAATTTGAAATGATTTGGGTTTGTTTTTGTAAAGGTTTTTTAAAGTGGAAAAATGAGAATTTAAAGTTGTTATCTTAAGTTCAAGTATTTGATTATAAACATTTGCCTATTTTGATACATTTTTCAAGCTTTGAAATTGTTAACAGGACTTTTAATAATCTAGAAAACTGTAAGAAATCAGCTGAAGCAAAATTCTTATTGGACTGCTGATTCAGCTGTGTATCCAAATGTTGGAATGTATGAAAGCTGCCTGTTAAGATAATGCTGTTCTTAAAATAGTCCAAAGCAATATTTTTTAATTTCCTATTTTCCTTGGATACTCAAAGTTTGATACTGTATAGATTTCTTCTGTCATGGAAAGAAAATTTTGTACTTCTCCCTTTTTCCACTTAACCTAATTTCATTAGTCAGGCCACTGCCTCATTAGGTGGGGCATATTTCAGCCCTCTGATGAAAGAAGTTTCTTTGACTCTCCCAGGGAGGCCAGATGAGACTGTTGAATTTGCTTATGACTGTGCAGTGACATTTAAGTGTAGGGGGAAGGGTATTGGGTATCAAGCCTGAAAAGCTCTTTTTTTTTTTTTTTTAAGATTTTTATTTACTTATTTGACAGAGAGACAGCGAGAGAGGGAACACAAGCAGGGGGAGTAGGAGAGGGAGAAGCAGGCTTCCCGCTGAGCAGGGAGCCCAATGTGGGGCTTGATCCCAGGACCCTGGGATCCTGACCTGAGCTGAAGGCAGATGCTTAACAACTGAGCCACCCAGGTGCCCCTGAAAAGCTCATTTTAATTCTGTCTTGTTACTTAATTAAGTCACATCACATACCTTCTGCTTCTACAAAGTGGGAACAGTAGTACTGATCTAACATTTTTGTCACAGTGGACACATAAATTGTGCTCAGCAGATTATTGTTGTTGGGATTTTTTTCTATACATAATTCAAAATAATAACTATCTGTAGTAAATACCTTGTGAATTAATGAACAGTGCAAGCAGCTGACTCCATTTCCACTCAAATGAAAGAAGATCAGGGCTAGAGAGTATCGTGGGGAATTTGCTATGAAGGGAGGGAAGAAGAGTGTCTGAGTCCATTTGGATTGCTGTAACAAAAATACCATAGACTGGGTAGCTTGCAAATAACAGAATTTTATTCCTCCCAGTTCTGGAGGCTGGGAATTCCAAGATCAAGTTGTCAGCAAATTCAGCGTCTAGTGAGGGCCCACTTCCTGGTTTATGGATGGCTGTCTTCTTGCTGTGTCCTCACGTAGTGGAAGGGACAAGGATGCTAACCTTCTGAGGTCTCTCTTATAAGGGCTCTAATCTCATGCATGAGGGTAGAGACCTCCCAAAGGTCTCTGATCACTTCCCCAAAGTCCTATATCCCAATATCCTTACACTGGGGATTAGGTTTCAACATAGGAATTTGGGGGGACACAAACATTCAATCTACATTGATATTTGTTGAATGCCTACTATGTGCCAGGTACCATGCTAAATTCTTTATATATGCTTATTGATTTATCTTCAACAAATAATTATTGATCACCTACTGTATTCTACAGACTAAGCTAATAAGCCTTGGAGCATAGTGCTGCCTAGGCAAGCATGGTCCAAATTCTTAGGTGCTTATAACTGAGCATTGGGGTTAAACATTAAACAAATAATTACATAGACAGTTAATGATTAATTAAAGTTATGGTTATCACTAGAGAGGTACAAAATTATTTAATCTTTACAGTAGCCTTGTAAAATAGATATTATCTGCCTTTCACAGAAGATGAAAATGAGACAAAAAGATTAAAGAACTTGTTTGAGGTCACAAAGCTAATAGATGGTGGATTGAGCATTGCTCAGGCTTTTTCCATTCCAGAAGGGTGCTTGGGGAGGTCTCAAAATTTCATGATCTTAAGGTGGTCCACAACTTGACCAACTACTTTCACCCATTTATACCTTAAAGAAATGTTTCTTGAGCGCATACCACGTCAGGTACATGGTCTGTCAGGCACTCCCTGCCCCCGTAGCCTCATCCATTATCAACAGCAGTCACCAGAATGGTACATTCTTACCGATGATGAAGGTCACAGTCTAATGAGGAAGACAGCGATTAATCACTACTCAAAAAATATGTAATTATAAACTACCATAAGAATGACTGAGAAAAATTATGTGGTGTTATGAGAGCCTGTGGTAGAGACACCTGATTTAGTCTAGGAGTTCAGGAAGGCATCCCTGAGGAGATGACCTTTAAATAGAGATCTGAAGGATGAGAAGGAGCTAATTGGGTAGGAAAGATGTTGGGAGTAGAGGATTCTATGCAGTGGGGTCAGGATATGTAAAGGCTCTGAGTCAGAAAGGAACATGATGAAATTGGAACAACTAAATGAAGATCACCATGGTCAAACTTAAATAATGCAAGAGTAGCACAAGACAAAGATAGAGAGGTAGGTAGGAACTAGAACCTATAGGTGTTTTAGCCATTTTAAGGATTTTGGTCTTAATCATTGGAACAAAGTGAAGTTATTGAAGGATTTTTGAATAGAGGAGTGACACAAGTAGATTTGCTTCATAAAAATCACTTTAAAAATTATGTGGGGTATAGATCTCAGGTGGGGAGTTAGTGAGCAAAAGCAGAACATAAGGATATTATTACCATCATTCAACTGAGAAGTGGTGGTAACATTCCCTGGGGCGGCAGGTGTGTATGAGAGGCTTGAGTCAATGTTGGAAACCTGAAGGAAGTGGTTAATTTTGTCTACTTAATAGAAATACCTCCATTATTCATGCAAATCGCCTGATCACCTGAATATGTTCTTGATTTGGTATTATGTAGGCTTAACCTGAGTTGATTGTTAACAATGACTTTGATTTTGAAAAGTAATTTAGACATTATCTATATTGACCTAGCTAGCTCTTGATGGAGATGTTTGTAATACAATTTGATGCGGTCATAATTCTCGAAGCATCTACTGTGCTAGCACTCTATCAGCCCCTGCAGGACTTACAAAGATAACCAGGATCTTATCCTCGCCTTAAAGAGTAAATGACCTAGTAATCTAGACAGGGTGATAACAAAGTACAAACACAGATGACTGCAGTGTATGATATGCTGAAGCCAAGCTTTATTGAGTTTCTACAAAAAGCAAAAATAACATTCTACTGAAGGATTTGAAGGATCAGAAAAGATACAGCATGAAAATGGACTTGGAAGCATGTGACACGTTTGACTCATGGAAGAGGGGCTGGGGAAAGCTTGTTTTCTAAGCTAAATCTAGGAGGAAAAAAGATAATAATTCCATCGATACCTGAGGCTATTGGGATTTATGGAGATCATATTCCTTTAAGAAACAAATTTGTAATGACATATTTCCATTTGATTTGCTCATTGGGCTGCACTCTTCACTTTTTAAAAGAAGCCTTAATTTTTCTAGAGCAGTTTTAGGTTTACAATAAAATTGAGAGGAAGGTACAGAAATTTCCCATATACTCCCTGCCCCTGTAGCCTTATCCATTATCAACATCAGTCACCAGAATGGTACATTTTTACCGATGATGAACTTATATATTGACACATAGTAATCACCACAAATCCATAGTTTGCCTTACAGTTCACTCTTGTATTGCACATTCTATGGGTTTGGGCAAATGTAAGATGACATATCTTCATCATTTTCACTGCTTTATTTTAAGGCAGTATTTTCACTGCCTTAAAAATCCTCTGTGCTCCGCCTAGTCATCCCTGTCCTTATCTGTCAGTCACCGTCAACCACTGATCTTTTTACTGTGTCCATAGTGTTACCTTTTCCAGAAGGTCATATAGTTGGAATCATACAGTACGTAGTCTTTCCAGATTGGCTTCTTCTACTTAGTAATATGCGCTTAAGTCTCTGTGTCTTGTGGTTTGATCATTTCTTTTTAGTGCTGAATAATATTCCATTTCTGGATGTTCCACTCTTTATTTTTTTATTTACCTACTGAAGGACATCTTGGTTGCTTCCAAGTTTTGACAGTTATGAATAAAGCTTCTGTAAACATCTGTGGGTAGGTTTTTGTATGGGCTTAAGTTTTCATTTCCTTTGGTAAACACCAAGGAGTGCAACTGCTGGATCATTCATATGTTATCAGTCATAGAGTATATGTAGTTGTGTAAGAAGCCATCAAAATGTCTTTCAAAGAGGCTTTATCATTTTGCATTCCCAACAACAATGAAAGATTTCCTATTGCTTCACATCCTCGTCAGCATTTGGTGTTGTCAGTGTTCTGGATTTTGGCTATTCTAATAGGCATGTAGTAACTACTACATTATTGTTTTAATTTGCATTTCTTTGGTGACCTATGATGTGATGTCTCTTTTCATATGCTTATTTGCCATCTATATATCTTCTTTGGTGAGGTGTCTATGAAGGTGTTTGGCCCATTTTTTAATTGGGTCATTTGTTGTTGTTGAGTTTTAAGAGTTTTACAAGTCCTTTATCACATATGTCTTTTGCAAATATTTTCTCCCAGTCTCTGGCTTGTCCTCTCATTTCTCTTGATATTATCTTTTACAGAGCAGAAGGCTTTAATTTTAATTAAGTGCACTTTCAATTTATCAGTTATTTCTTTCATAGATCATGTCTTTAGTATTGTATCTAGAAAGGCATCAATCACCACCCCCAAGGTCATCTAGGTTTTCTCTTATCTTCTAGGAGTTTTATAGTTTTCCAGTTTACATTTAGGTCTGTTAATTTTGAGTTAATTTTTTTGTGGAGTGTGTCAGGTCTGTGTCTAGATTCATTTTTTTGCATGTGGATGTCCGTTTGTTTCAGCATCATTTGTTGAAAGACTATCTTTGCTCCATTGTGTTTCCCCTGCTCCTTTGCCAAAGATCAGTTGCCTATATTAATGGGAATCTACATCTGGATTCACTGTTCTGTTCCACTGATGTATTTGTCTATTCCTTCAGTATTATTGTGCCTTGGTTACTATAGCTTTATTGTAAGTCTTGAAACTATTTTTGTGACATCAATTCAACAACATTTAACTCTTATGTGTTTATGAAAATATAGCAGACATTCACTGTTCTCTAGGGACAATGTTTAAAGTTCTGTCAAATCAGGAATCTCTAGAAAACTTTTCTTGAAAATAATCGACTCAGTAATTATTTTCTAAAGAGTGAATGGATGATTCCAAGTAGAACAGTAACCCAGTATAAACATGGTGATGGGAGATACAGAGAGTTTGCCAAGAACTTTGAGTTATTCATTTTGATTGGAGCATAGAGTAAATTAAAGTGGTGGTGCGGGATGAAAGTGGAAAGTTGGAGCCCTGTCATTGATGATCCTACAAGAAATTAGAAAGAAATTTTGACTGGGTGTTTCAATGTATTTTTCTTTGTTCACATGACCCAGTATTCGATAACTTTTATTGTAAATAACCTGGGGCTTGACAACAGCATATTCCACATGGTTGAGATCCCTGGGAAGAAAGTGGAGTTTGCACTGACGGATCTACTGAGTGTTTTATCAGGAAAAAAGCTTTCTTTGATAGGCAGTCATTTGGAATCTATTTTCCCTCATTTGGGAGTAGTTCACAGGCCAAATCACTGTTCTATTTATATCCATGACCTCCTTTCCAATGCTGTATCGGCTGAGCACTGTAGAGACATCCTTAAAAGAAGTAGTATTTGGGTCAGAAAATCAACCAAAATGAATATAATTAGACAGATTTTTTTTGTAAAGAATGAGGGATTTTTTGAAATGGCTTTTATTAGTAATTCCTTAAAGTTGTTTCCATTCGAACTGCTAAACCATTATACACAATTGACGTGGATGTATTTAATTGAACTCAACAAACTTTCTTTGGGTCATTGAATGCCTACTATGCCAAATGGCTCAGCATTTTGGGTGTGTTGGCGGGATGGAGGTTATGTCTGGGCTGGGAGTTGTAGTTTAAAGTTCTGGCAGATAAGGAAATGTCTAGAGAAGTTTACTGCCCTGCGGATAGGGTAGCAGACAGAGCAGGAGTATATAGGATGGCTCGGGTTCAAGAGTAGCAGTGCTTTTCTTTTCTTTCTTCCTTTCAAGAGCTCTTTGGGTCTTGAAAAAAAAAAGGTGAATATCTGGGTGAAAATTGTAGTGTTTTTAGCTCACATAATATACCAGAAGTCTTCAAACCTTAGAAATCATAAAATATACCTGAGAACATGTGAAAGTACAGATAGCTGGGCCTTATACCTATATTTTGATTTAGTAGATCTGGGTGTGAGGCCTTGGGGATCTCATTTTGAGCAAGTTACCCTCTGGGTGATTTTTATATAGGTGGTCCTGAGTTTTGTATTTGAAAACTTGACAATTCCAACCTATAAATGTAGAAATTAGATACAGTGTAAAGCACTCAATAAAACTCTTAAAGACCATCTTGCTACTGTGCTAGGGTTCAGACATAGAAAAAGTTAAATAAGTATCTAGTAGGGGTAGAATATAAACACACCAACACACCCACATACACCAACATGATATCGTGCCAGA
This sequence comes from Phoca vitulina, assembly GCF_004348235.1. Taxonomy (NCBI): domain Eukaryota; kingdom Metazoa; phylum Chordata; class Mammalia; order Carnivora; family Phocidae; genus Phoca; species Phoca vitulina. Next base: position 4,375,107 of record NW_022589741.1, on the reverse strand, counting down.
AAGAGAAATTTATCCATTGGATATGTGTATTCCAGTTACAGACCCAGAAGGAGGGAAAAAAAACTTGAAAGTAAGGGCTCCTTCTTGAGATAGACTTTGTTTGTCTAGTTTGCTGTGCTGGAACGTGCCCTAAAAGCTGTGTACCCAGTGAGGTAGAAATAGTTTTTCGTCTTCTCTTTGTGAGACATCTTTCAAAATAATGAGCATATCCACGAGGTTTTCAAGGTTTCAAAAGAGTAAATAAACCTGGTTTCAACCCATCCTCTGAGTCAGGATCTCTGAGGATAATCAGGCTGTGACTTAAAAGCTATCCTGGGGAAAGCAGCCATCCACTGGTAGCAATGACAGTGGACTTTAGGAGCGGATGACCTTTTATTTTCCTGAGAGTGTGCAAAGAATCAGTGTCGGTGTACGGAGACTCCTCACTCTGAAGTGCCAGTCTGGTTAGTGACTATGCCAAATGAAGACTTTCAGTTCCCGTGTGACAAGGGGTAACATCGATAGAGATAGAAAGTTAGAAGTATTATGAGGTCACTTTAATGACTCATCACAAAGACGGCATAAGGACCAGTACAGAGTGCTAGCCTTTGCAACATTAACTCATTAATACATCAAAATAATTTCCAGAATATCAACCTTTATCACCATGAAATAAGACCCTATAATGAAGGTGCTCATATTGGATGACTACAAGATTATTTACAAAAACTAAAAAGGACAACTTAATAATTTTGCTTTCTGATAACCATATTGTATAGGAAGGGTATTAATATGTGCAGGTGGATTCCCAATATAATGTCTAATTAAATGAATATGTTAAGGAGGTGTAGGCTGCTTCTTGACCCCCTCTGTGGGAGATAGAACCTCTTTTTGCTGAGTTGAAGTTCCTGTTCTGTCTAATCCCAGGAACTGGGACCAGTGGTGCCCCCTCCTTTAGAGCTGGGGTGGCCGGGGTGTAGCAATATCCAGGCTACCCCATCCTGCCAGCCATCGCCTGTGAAACCTCAGTTTTGTCCCGCACCTCTGGTCCTGGTGAGTGACCTACCTTCAGGAGGGTGTCCCCCCACCACACCCTGTTAATGTCAGGTGGAGTGCCTGCAGAGATCTGGTTCATGGTGTCCTAGAGGTCTCAGGTGACGACTGAGGACTCAGGTGACAGCTGAGGTGTGCCACCTTCTCCATGGCAGCAGAAGCAAGGAGTGGATGAAAAGCTGGAGGAGAGACAGGAATGCTGGAGAAGGAAAAATTGAAGGAGGATGTAGAGCAGAAGACAAGGGAGGGATGTTCCTGTGAAGGGAAGAGAGATGGTGAAGGAAAATGAAGTAATAAGAAGTGAAGGGAGCAGCAAGGTCCGGCCCCTGAATGTGGTCTCTTCAAGAACTTTGTTGAGTGTGGAGTAGGGACAGTGGGTGCCCAGGCTGACAGGGCCTTCCTCCAGCTGGAGCCCAGGTTGGGGTAAACGCAGTGGCACTTGGGTGAGGCCATGAGATTCGTCAACCAAAATATACCCATGTTGTGAGACCCCACCTTTTGAACCAGCCCCCACCTAACAGCCATGCTCAAGGGCCACAGAGCAGATTTGCTAAGGTTTTATACCAGTAACTGATGAATGAGTTCAGACATCTCAGGACAGGCTACAAGTTCAAGGTCTTCGGCACAAACTCACTGCAGAAACAAGGCGATCATTACAGAACACGATGAGGTCAGATCTTCTGGACAAGTGTCCTTCCTTTCCATTCTAAACCTAGGATCAGGACCCCACGCTCCAGTCTTTCGTTTGCAGGAGCAGGACAGCCCCTGTTTCTCTGTCACCTTCTTCACCTCAGACTACAGCCTCCTTGACTCTGACGAGTGGCTGTTATTGCTAAAGGGGAGCTGTGGCCCAATTCCTACAAAGCCACCTACTGTGTGAAGGAAAATCGGACTACTTTCGGCAGGGCGGCCCACGGAGGTACTCAAGTTATTTGGGTGCTAGTGTGAGTCACTTCTACCTTTGGAGATTGTCCTTGCTCCAGATGACCTGCCATGAGTAGTCGGACCTCTGTGTGGGCAGGAGTGGTGTGCATGTGCTGGCTTCTCTGTTACCCCCCCACCCCCCCTTCAGCGCTCTCGTCCACAGGAATGTAGCTCTTATGACATGGCCATCGTTGTGTCTAAGCCAAGGAAATGACGCTGAAGACAACAGCACCTTCATCTACTTGCTTGAAGCCTTGTCTGAGTCAGGGCCCTCCCACCTTCTTCTCCTTCTCCCTCTTCTTCCTTCTCCTCCTCCTCCTCTTCCTCCTCCTCCCTCCCTCCTCCCCTTTCTCCTCCCTCCCTCCTCCCTCCCTCCTCCTCTTCCTCCTCCCTTCCTCCTCCCTTCCTCTCCTTCTCCTTCTTGATTTATTTTTGAGAGAGACAGAGCATGTGCTGGAGCTGGTGGGGGGAGGGAGAGGGAGAAGCAGACTCCCTCCCTGAGCAGGGAGCCCAATGTGGGGCTCGATCCCAGAACCCTGAGATCATGACCTGAGCCGAAGGCAGACGCTTAATGACTGAGCCACCCACCTGCTTCTAACTTAGGTTCTTAAGAATCATATTTAAAGAGGATCATTGTATCTTCAAGAACCCCAACCTCCAGAACAGTGAAAAGCTGGGTTCATGTTTAATGTCTGTGGCAAGTTGCTCAGATTCCAGGGGATCATTCCATGGCCCTAAATCCTCTGGTTGGTGACCACCACCTGAATTTTCATCTTTGGACAGGCGCTCATTTCACCCACCCTGCTGAGTATCTGAGAAAACAGGGACATAAATAATGGAAAGCTGCTGAGCCTGTGTGAGGTAAAGGGCAGTATGTAAGGGACCTCAATCTACCCAAGTCCCAAGTTTTTCCTGAGTTTTTGGTACTGGTAAGTCTTCATAGAGGCCTGTTCCATGCTCTCCCTTTTCTCTCCAGCCTTTTGGATAATCTGTGTCCAGACCACCAGCAACCCCATTGTCTGGTTTCTATGTGATGGGGACCTTCAGAACCTCCTGTGGACTCAGGCTCCCTACCAACCACTGGAAAACTCTTCTGTCTAGCCCCCTTTCACTGTCATTCAGGAACCACACCTGATGACAGACAGGTGATTGGGCTGGACGTACATCCATGCTCTCAGCAAGGGTGAATATGGTATCCTTTCTAGGAATCCCATGTTCTTAGCCACAGCCAATGAGCCCATGAAGAATGTGGCATGTTTCTTAGCCCCCTTTCACCCATGTGATCATAACTGGGTGACCAAGTCGTGGAGAGACCTGGAGAGAAAAGACGTGTTTCATTTGTAGACTTCATCTGTCTGCCTACACCTCTCTCCAATACCTCTCTACTCTTCTCTGTCTCTATCTCACCCTTTCTCTCCTTCTCTTTCTGTTTTTAATGACTTGAGGGACCAAAAACAGAAAGCAAACAACTAGATGGCAGACTTGCTCGTTTGCTTCTCTTCTTGATGCTATCTAGAGGGAGAGAGGGAGGTTGTCAGTAACATAGGCTGCCAGATGTCTCTACCCTCTCCCCAAGCTTTCTTTTACGTGTCTTAGAAAGTTCAAAAGAAGACAGACCCAGGACTGTGGGATTGAAGGACTGAGGTGAGTGTGAGTCTTGTGGGACTGGGATTATTCATTGCCCCATTATATGCAGTGTTCTTTTAGGCTCATCCTAGCCCAATACCACAACACACACAGACACTGCTACCTCCTCACTGTGCCCAAATTTCCAAGAAACCTTGTAGATATTTCATGAGCAGTAGCCTGGAGGGGAGGGTAAAGAATGTTACAGGAATTCTTTTAAATGATTACTTTAAAATCAAAATAAAATAAATAAAAAGGATAAGTGCACAGCTCTAAGAAGTTTATCTGCATCACCTTTATTTCTGGAATAATGTGCAGACTTTTACTATAAAGGGTTGAAAAGATGATAGTCCAAGATGGGTACATTTTTTAGTATGATAAAAGCATCTATAATAATATATGGGGCAACAGTTGTACATAATATTTTTAGTGCATAAACCTCCTCTTCTGTGTTCAGAAAAGGATGCAAGGACTATCTTTTCCATCTCCATGACTAGGTTAGCCAATCTTTATTCTTCTCTAATGTCGTTCAAGAACAGGTTGGAGACATCAAAAATAACTGAGATGCATTATTTTAGATGGTGTCTGTTGTATTTAAGATCTTATTTAAAAACACTGAGTCAATTGTAAAGGAATTCAGAACATAGTCAACTTTCCAGACAGGTTTTTGTTTTTGTCTTTTTAGTATGTTTACAATGTCCACCTGTTTAACTGGTTTAACTCAAGGAAACCACCTCAGGAGCAAATGTAATGGGTATCTAATGTTTTCACTTTTTCTGCTCCCTGTGAAGCAAAATCAGCTAATGTTTTTGAGGGGAATCCACTAAAATTTGCACATATACTTAATTCTGCTAAACTTGCACAGATCTGAATTAAATGAAGGGAGAGGAGAGAAAAATAGAACTTTTGTGGAAGGATGTATTACTAATGTGGTAGCTTTTTTGTCAAGATTTTCAGGTTAAGATGCTGAATATATCTGTAAGGAAAGAGAAAATATCATAGAGATACATTACCTGCACTTTACCGACATCTGGATGTTTGAAAAATTTTAAGCTATTACCTATTCGTTCATGTGCTTACTAGTGCTACTCATCAAATATTTCTGGCTCGTGTCTGGGCACAAGGGTGGTTGAATTTTTCCATCTCCTTTACATTAAGCATGGCCATGTGACTTGCTTTGGTGAATGAATCCTGAGAAGCTCTATATGTCACTCCTGGGAGAAAGCTGCACGAACTGGTGCACCGTTTGTCAGAACCCGTCTTTCCCTGCCATGGCAACCAGCCCCAGTTGGGGACCTTCTCTTCGCCTTGTTCCTGGAGTGAAGAGACATGGCACCATATTTCTCCCCTGTCCTCCAATCCCTTAATCCACATGAATTCATAGCATGAATCAAAAATAAGCCTTTGTTATGCATGCAGATTTGGAAGTTAGGTTGGGATTGCAACATAATCTAGCCTAGCATGATGGAACCATCTTTTAGATTTTTTCTATATGTTGGGCATTTATTATGAGAATTGTACATCTTGATAGGGGCAATTATTTTTTGATGTCTGTTTTCTTGCCTAGTTCTTGATCCTGTTGTTTCTGAGAGTTAAACTGACTTCAAATATTTGAGAACTAAGTAGTGTAAAAGCTTGCATGATCACATATAGATTTTAATGTGAATTTATTCTTTTGTGTACACATTTATCTTGCACTTTATTAGATTTATGTGTCATATCCATTGGTAACCTATTGATCCATCTTCTCCATACTCCTACATTATATACTGCTAAAAGAGAAAGTGCAACATATAACTCACCTGTATTCTTATGGTACAAATTCTAGAAATACACATTTCATGGAACTCAATAAACTTTTGCTAAAATGATAATGAGGATGATATTTGCTGAGGGAGAAGAGGATAGGGATTTCAAGAAGTGGTCATGTTCCAGGAGCATGCATGTTCACAGGGGCTGTAAAGCAGTTTGTTTATACAAATAATTGCCTATGTGTTCTGATATCTGAAGATCAGAAGTTAGTTTCGAAGCACATAGCTCACAGCATGTGGTATATGTACACAATGGAATATTACTCAGCTATGGAAAAGGATGAAATCTTGCCATTTGCAATGGCATGGATGGAGCTAAAGAATATAATGCTTCACAAAAGAAGTCAGTCAAAGACAAGTACCATATGATTTCACTCATATGTGGAGTTTAAGAAACAAAACAAGTGAGCTAAGGGGAAAAAGAGAAAAACCAAGAAACAGACTCTTAGCTACAGAGAACACGTTGATGGTCACCAGAGGGGAGGTGGATGGGGACATGGGTGAAGTAGGTGATGGGGATGAAGGAGTGCACCTACGTGATGAGCACCGGGTGACGTATGGAAGTGTTGAATCACTGTATTGTGCACCTGAAACAATATTACACTGTGTGTTACCTGGCATTTATATAAAAACATAAAAAATCAAAGTGTATAGAAATACAAAAGGATGAGATAAATAGGATTAGAAGAAATCACTGTGTTTCTAGGGGGAAAACAGTAAATTGACACTTTTTTTAAAGATTTTATTTATTTATTTGACACAGAGAGAGCACAAGCAGGGCTAGCGGCAGAGGCAGAGGGAGAAGCAGGCTTCCCGCTGAGCAGGGAGCCCAACGCGGGGCTCGATCCCAGGATCCTGGGATCATGACCTGAGCCGAAGGCAGACGCTTAACGACTGAGCCACCCAGGTGCCCCAAATTGACACATTTTAGACATTTATTATTTACTGGATATCTTCCTCAGTGGGAATTCCTTGGGGGAAGTATATTTCAGCCTTTGGAGTAAAAACTTTGCTGACTCACATTGCACTGTTTTTCTTTTCTTACCCTATGATTTTATTTCCATTTTTCTGGCACAAGAAAACAGATCTTGAAGTGAAAATGTTGAAATTAATGATAGGTCTGAGGCTATCGGAACAATTTTCGATGCATATTTCCTTATAAGATTTTGGTGACCAAATGGTCTTTTGGCATTCCTAGCTTAACTGTTCTCACCTTATCCCCTAAATTAGCACCCACAGAATTTAATTCAGTACATCTTTTTAATACTATATTGTTAGAATGCATTCAGCATGAAATCTAATTATGGTTATTAAATCTTTAATAGCATATTTTGTAAGTTTTGGTATATTTATGATAGAAGCATCTCTAGTCATTCAGAGACAATTTTTTTCTGCACCCATGTACATGGTGCTCATGAAATGAATGGTGAAAATGAACACACAATTAGAATGACTTATTAAAATCGTGATAAACATGGTTGATTTATTTATTTGGTAGGTGTTTATTAAATAGCTATAACCATGATAAGCATTATGAATATAGAGATGAAAAAAATAGTCCCATTCTTAAAGAGCTGACATCACAGTTGGGGATACATCTTGATTATAACCTATGATGAAAGCCTGTAGCAGAGAGGTATGAAAAGTGCTGTTGAAACAGAACAGCAGAAATGGTTACTTCTGCTAAAAACCAATGGAAGGACCATGGAGGGTTTCATAGAAAAGGTGATATTGGATTTGGACATTTAATAAAATGTTTCATCACTTTGCTCTAATTAAAATATTAGAATCATCGAGGATTTTATCACCATATACTTTTTAATTTCAGTATAGTTGACACACAATGTTACATTAGTTTCAGGTGTTCAACTTAGTGATTTGACAAGTTTATACATTATGTTGTGCTCACCACAATGCAGCTACCATCTGTCCCATTACATTGCTATTACAGTAACATTGACTGTATTCCTTATGCTGTTTTAATTCCCTTGACTTACTCATTCCATGACTGGAGGCTTGTATCTCCCACTCCCCTCCACCCATTTTACCCACCTCCCCCCCTCCTCCCCTCTGGCAACCAACAGTCCTCTGTATTTATAGTTCTGCTGCTTTTTGTTTGTTTATTCATTTTTTTAAAGATTTCACTTATGACTGGAATCATAAGGTATTTCTTTCTCTGACTTATTTCACTTAGCATAAATACCCTCTAGGTCCATCCATGTTGTCTCAAATGGCACAATCTCATCTTTTTTATGGCTGTGTAATATTCTGGGGTGTATATATCCCATGTTTTCCTTATCTGTTCATCTATTGATGGACAGGTTGCTTCTCTGTCTCGACTAACTATAAATAATGCTGCAATAAACCTTCAGGTGCATATGTCTTCTCGAGTTAGTGTTTTCCTTTTCCTTCAGTAAATACCCAAAAGTGGAATTATTGGATCATATGGTAGTTCTATTTTTAATTTTTTTGAGGAACCTCCATACTGTTTTCCACAGTGGCTGTACCAATTTACATTTCCACCAACCGTGTATGAGGGTTTCTCTTTCTCCACATCCCCACCCACACTTGTTACTTCTTGTCTTTTTGATTTTGGCCATTCTGACAAGTGTAAGGTGATATCTCATTGTGGTTTTGATTTGGATTTCCCTGAATATTTGTGATGCTGAGCATCTTTTCATGGGTCTGTTGACCATCTGTATGTTTTCTTTGGAAAAGGGTTTTTCTGGTCCTCTGCCCATTTTTAATTGGATTATTTGTGTTCTTTAGTGTTCAGTTGTATGATTTCTTTATATTGTTTGGATATTAACCCCTTATTAGTTGTATCATTTGCAGATTATCCAAAGTATACCACCATATACTTTGGATAATTAGAGAACTTTCCTCTGAAAATAAGTTGTGCCCAGTTTTTATACCATGCTATATGCTTTGGAAATTTGAGGAGTTTAGTCTGGGGTAAATACTTAAAATATTATAACAAAAGCAGTGGCTATTTAGAATGGAATGGATGCTGACAATAAAATTAGAATAGGGTCTGAAAAGACTCCGACAGTGTCTGTTCACTCTCTAATTGTAAGATTATGGATGGGTTTCTGCACATCAGTTTCTCATCTCTTAAATATTACCAATATTGGAAGTTTGAAGGAAACAAGAGGGTGGCTTTGTAAAAGGTCATTATTTGGAAATTGTTCAGGCAAAATACTGGCAATTCTTTTTTTGTGGAGGATAATTGTTCTATATTCCAGTTGTTCCCAATTTCAGTGATCGTCTATGGTGATAACGTGGATGAACAGCCCCAGAGTGAGATGTCAGTATTTGACTAGCTGTCTGCAAACTCTGCTCTGATTACGCTCAGTTGTCTAATTGCTTAATTTATTGATGTTTTGCTGACATGTTTTCAGCAACATTTGTGATTGCACATGACTCATCATTTCTCTTCTGGCTCATTATCATATGTTTGCGTTTGATTTGTCTGATGGCTGCAGGTGGAAACAATAGGTGATGCGTACTGTGTTGCTGCAGGACTCCATAGGAAAAGCCTCTGCCATGCTAAGCCCATTGCTCTGATGGCGCTCAAGATGATGGGACTTTCAGAAGAGGTGCTGACACCTGATGGAAGACCAATTCAGGTAACCTTCTCTGCAGTTTGGTTTGAGTAGTAGCATACCTTTAACTGCGGGTGTGCGGGGGCAAGAAATTCTGTTCTGAGTTCTACTTATGTAACTTACACATTTAAACAAGTAGGTTACTCAAGAAGGATGAGGGTTAACTAGAGATAACTCATAGATCCAAGAAAAGAACAGATGGAATAATGTCCAAAATGGGAAAATGTATGTGAAAGGCTCATCGCCTTGGAGAAAAGAAAGCTAAAGTGTTAGACAAAGGAAAAACTTGTCAGTGAACAACTCAACACTACCAACCAGGGATGGTAGTGAGAATCGGAGTTGCAGAGATAATCCAAAAAAGCACGAAACGAAGAGACAAGAAAATGGTGGATCTGAACAGCTTCCTTCAGGTAATGTACAGATGTTCTTTATGAAGCCTCAGCACTCAGGGTTACTTCTGCATTTTATTTATTTTTTAATGTGGCAGAGCTTGAAGGTTGGAGCCCAGTAACTGAGGAAATTTAAAAATGGTAGAAAATTAGCTCCTGGTACACTGTACTCTTTTTGGGACTGATGGCTCTCTGCAATCTAAGATCTACCTCTAAGAATGGATGAGGTCACCTACCTATAGTCTTGCCAGGACCCAGTGGATCCCAGGAGTATTATTACTCTGAACTCTTATAAACCAGAAATCGTGTATTTGGAGAAGTAACCATGAATGTAAGGCAGCCCTTTTATAACAGCTCATGAAATTTGACTTAAAAATATAGAGAAAAGAAAGCCTCAAAATGTGGTACATTCCTAATTCTGGAGTTATGGAAAATTAGATATTCTCAGTGTCCCTTCTGACTAAAATTATTAAAATGCTGTGTCAAAATTTTTTAAAAAATATTTAACACTATTTAACGTTTTTAAACCTATTGAGCACATCACCGAACTAATGGGAAAAAATGTTCCAGTTGCATTACATGTGTAAACTGACAAAATCTAAGTGGTGAATTTAAATTAATTGCTCTGTCATGAGCAGTGGTAACAGGAAACTAGGAAACACTACTTCTTTCTGGAGGAGGTCAACTTCAATCCCATCTTCAAAGAATTTCCACAGGTAAAGTAGTCTGGGGAATGAATGGCTAATACTGAAAACAAAACAACTCCTTCCTCCCCCCCGCAAGAAACCCCAAACCCACACATTCACACAAGAATTCAAAGTATTATGGGTGAGAATCAATGGGAACAATAGATAAGAAAAACAGTGGAGTGTTGTCAGATATCAAAATTTTCAGATGGAATCAAAATGACAATATTTGATATAATTAAAGAAAAAAAGAAGAAGCTTAATAATGTGAGGCAGGAACAGTAGATTTGAAAAAGAACCAGAGAACTCCTAATCCAGCAACATAATACTTCAGAAAGAAAATGGTCAGTGGATGAGTTTAAAAGCAGATTAGACACAGCTGAAGGAAAAATAAGTACACCGAAAGGTAGAACTGAAGAAATTACACATCATTCGGTCCAGAGAGTTAAAAATGTGGAAATATGAATAAGATAATGTGAAATATAAAATATGTGGGAGGTATGGAGTACAGAGTGGGAAAATGTATGTTCAGTTGGGCTTCCAAACGTAGGTACAGAAGGAATGCATAAAAAGGATTTTTTTTTTTTCTGGAACAATTAAAAGTCATCAATCAGTTCTCAGACACAGTAATCCTAAGGGATTCTATGAAGGTAAATCATAGGAATTCAAAACTAAACATGTCTTAATAATGCTGTAGTGCCTTAGAGAAAAGGGGGAGTGGCCCAACGACAAAGGTGACGTTGATAAGTGGTAAAAGGATGGGCTGTTCCAGGAAAGGTTGGGGACAGCTGGTTATGCACATGGACAAAAGTATTAAAACTGGATCTCTACTTCATGAGTCTGCACATAAAGTAATTCCATCTGGGTTAAATGTGAGGGGCCATACTATTAAACTATAAATCTATAATTTGGAGCTTTTAACTTAGAGGAAGGAACAATTTTTTTTTTTGTAAACCAGTCTAGTCAAAAATTATCAAATCATAAAGGAAAATATGTGTAAATTTTACTACACTAAAGTTAAAACCTTCCTGTTTATCAAATAACACCTAAAAAGAACAAAAAGATAACCACAGACTAGGAGAATTTTTTTAAAAGATTTTATTTATTTGTTAGAGAGAGCGTGAGAGAGAGAGCCCACAGGTGGGGGGGGGGGCAGAGGGAGAGGGAGAAGCAGGCTCCCCGTGGAGCGAGGAGCCCGACGTGGGACTGGGTCCCAGGACCTTGGGATCAGGACCTGAGCTGAAGGCAGACACTTAACTGAGCCACCCAGGCGCCCCTAGGAGAGTTTTTTTGCAGCACATTTAACCATTAAAAGTATCTGACAGTGCCATACCCCAAGTTTCCCAGCTACTAGTTTGGTCCGACTTTGACACTCTGACCATGCCATCGTTAGTGAGGCTCTGGGGCAGCAGGAAATCACATACAGCTGGTGGCCGTGTAAATGGTACTGTGTCCTTGGCATTCACCAGTAAAGTTTAATTTGTGCCTTTCCTACCACCCAACAGTCCCTTCCCTAGATGTTTGCCCAGGGAAGTAGGTGCAGGTGTAGCGAAAGTCACAAGAGTATTCACAGCAATACTTTGATAAGCGCCTCAAACTGGAAATAAATAACCCTCTAATAGAATAGATGAACTGTGATAGATTTATACCATGGTATACCATACAGTTGGGAAAATGAATGGCTTTAGCTACTGACATCCGCATGGATGGATGTCAAAACCTTAATAGTGAGCAGAAGAAGCAAGTTGTCAAAGAATGCTATAGTATTATTCCATTTAATTAAGTTTCAAAACTGGGAAAATTGAAACAATATGTTATTTAGAAATATCCACATTGATGGGAAAAGTGTAAAGGAAAAAAGGGAATGGTTAATGCAAATTCAAGGTGGTGCTTCACTCCAAGGGAGAGGAAGAAGATGGTGGGAAGAGGGAGGATGCAGTCGGGAAAGTGCAGACAGGGGTAGAGGACAGAATGACTCCTTTTATCGCTATTATGTGTATACAATACGTTTACATTTGGCAATTTTAAAATGTGGAAAGAGAGTTTTCTAACCACTCCTATCAGTAGTGAAAATAGGAAAGCATGGAGCATTAAAAAAATAGTTTAAGTACCCTCAGGACATAATTATCAAGTTATCAAGTATGTGCATGACACTTCTCCCACGGCCAGGAAAAACAAACCGGAGGGATGCCACCTCAGATCTGCTGCAAACTGCAAATATACATGGTCCAGATCGAATTCCTATCAGTTCTTAAATTTTTAAGACTACTAGCTGGGCAGTCTTCTCATTTGGGATTGTTTTTCTATGTTGGATTTTCTTTTATAGGAGATAGATGATTTGTATTGATTCAGCCCTGTCAAAGCAAATTTAGATTACCATAGAACAAAACCAGGGAATTGTGTTTTTGCGTGGGCTCATCCATATTTTCATTTGTGGGATATAACGTGACTCTGTCTTATGAGTCAGATAGTCTTATTAAATCAGAAGAGGAAATGTCTATAAAGATTTAATAAGAATGCAGAAAGAGAATTCACCTTAATAATTTTAGCTTCATTACTAATTCATATTATTTGCATGGTTTGGGATTGTTTTTGGCATATTAATTTGACTTTGAATTGGCTTCCAACTTGGTGCCATTGGAACATTTCTAGACTTATTGAAAGAATCTTTTATTAAAAATGCTTGAGTGTGCAGTAGGGTTGTTATGTGACCAGCTGACTATTTACTTCAAACTGTGTAAGTTTTAGGCAGTGTTTAAAATTTAAGCTATTTGAGCTGCAATAATTATTCAAAAGAAAACTCCCTCAAACCTCTCACATTTTGAAAAATAAATTGATAATGTTTATATGACTGTATAAACCTTCCAGGCACCCCTCATGACAGGAAATAGGTACCCGAATTATCAATTATAATTGCTTGCAAATGATTGGTAATGTCCTTGAATCACTAAATCTAAAATTGGGTTAATTTAAACAATTTTAAAAGTAACAAAAGAAAATTTCATTTATTAGCTTTATAATACTCAAGCAAATCAGTTTTTATAAATAATGAAACTCAGAGGCTAGTTAGACTGTGTCTACAAAGCAAACACAAACATGGTCTATTTATAGAGCAAATCTGAAAAATCAGCCAAAGGGACTTTAATTAAGAGTGCTTTTAAAAATAATGATTAGAATTTTTAATACTTTGTCAAACAGTGTTGGAGTCTACTGGCTGAATTTATAGAAATGTCAGCATCATGCTTATTCCATTTTTTCCCTCCCTAGAGGAAATCTGATTTTCTTACATCTTCAACAGTGGACACTTGAAGAAAAATAATATCGAGTTTATATTCTTTCTCTTTTGAGCTAGCCATATTGTGATTTCACTAAAAAATTGTATGATTTCATGCTATTCTTTAACCTTGTGATCCTAATCTTACCAAAGTATTTTGACTAGTTTTTAATGCTGAAAGGCTAACTTTTACTAATAATTTAACCACTCTTTAATGAAAATAACAAAATGTTTATTACTGCCTATGCTTTATTCCTTGAAAATGAAAATGTTGATAGGGAAAGAGAAGCTGAACTGAGAACTGACTAGGGAATGTGATTAAATATATATTGGAAAGACAAGTAGCATTTTCGTGATTTAAGGCTTTTGAAGAAGATTGAGTAGTGTGTCCAAATATCTAAGTTTTACTTCGGGACTTCAGTTTTTAAAAAATATTTTCATTGAATTTTATCACACAGGCACATAATTCAAATTTGCTTCATCAGTTTAGAGAACAGTACATTTTATATAATGAGGCAATTATACAGAGATGGTGAGAGAGAGTTAAAAAAACAATGTATAATCATGTTGTAATACTAATGTGCTTAGCAATCTTAATTGCAAATCAGGGAAACGCTGTGTATCTTTTCTAACAGCATAGTCGAAAGGCAGGAATACTAACACACAATTTACATATACTTACAATTTACATGTAATACATTAAATTGTAGCTCCTTTAAGCTTCAACTTAGTCTTCTAGTGAGCTTACAGGATTTTTTGAGATTATGAAATAATTATTCTCCAATTAATTTTTAAATACTTGTTATTTATAGAGGAAATCTGATGTTGTTACTTTAATATTTGGAGGGATCTGTTCTTTGCAAATATTGTGGTATTAAATTAACCCCATGAGAATATAACCGAAGATTGTATTTAGAAAAAAAAAACTAATTGATAACTGTGGATAAAATTCTAATATGTACTTTTACCCTGAAGTATGTATACTTACCTAAAATGTTCTATCTTTAGAATTTAAACCTAAGGATTCAGAAAGAACTACTTAGGCATTATATGAACTCACTGTTAGTTAAGATACTGAGCCCAGCTATTCTCACCTCCCATGTTTATCCAGTAGACACATTTGAAATTGCTTTTAATCTTTTAGGTAATGCAAATCGTTGTAATTTTAGTAAATTACTGTTTTGTTGTAGCAATACTATACAAAATTACTATAATATTATTGGTGAAATTTATGGCTAAATATATTTTCTAATCTGTTCCGTATAGTGAATTTATTTGGTACTAGAAAGATGTTTCTGTTTTTTAAAGAATATGTTTAAAGTATTCATTGAGAGTTTACCAATACATGAGATGATAATAGATTCTCCTCTTTGCTTCTGTTTAATTACTAGAGCTTGAGTCTGTATATTCTGTCCAGATCTTCTCATTAATACTCCCCTCAAATGGTTATGAAATTCATCCATTAAACCCATCCACTTGATACTTAATGTGGTAGCAGTTGATAGTTTTTTAAGTTTCCATTCATCTGACAAAAATTTTCATACTGTTTTTATTTATTTCCTTGACTGTGTCGGCCGTAATTAATTTTAAATTCTTTGCTTGATAAATCCCTTCTCTAGAGTCTTGTGGTCTATTACATTATCTGTCCTTTCACTTCATTTTTGGTCATGTTACATCTCTTGTGTGCCTAATTATTGTTATTTTTTGTTTGAGTGCTAGAGATTGTGTATAAAAATATTATAGAAATAATTTCCCTCCCGTAGGGAAATTTTACATGTTCTTCTGGTGGGAAGAATGGTAGGAGCTCTAGCAATCAGAGATCAGAAGATTTAATGCTAGGATTTATTCTCTGTGGGGACCAGCTTAGTTCAGAGTCACCTTCTGTTTCTGGTATCACCCTTATACCTTTGGTGTTGGCTGTCAAGGTCTCATCTCAAAGTCTGGAGGGTTTACTGAGGCTTCCCCCTTTGGCAACCCTCAGACTCTGGATTTTGTGTCCATGGTTCTGTAAGACTGTTATGGTACCAAAGGTCCTGCTCAGTTCCTTAACCTTTCTGAAGTCAGAAGATACCTGGAGTGGACAAGCACCCTCAGATTTAGCACTCACTTCTCCTTGACGTTCATTTCCCTCCTTATCTTGGTGTAATAATTTTTCATTGCCTTGTGAGCTGACCTGCCGGAGGGTGTTCAAATTATATAATCTGCTCTTACTAGAAATAGAAGTTCAAAGTCATGTACATTTTTATAAGAGTTTTATTTTACTAATAATGATTCATCCTCACTAATCTACATTTGTGCCTATTTTTGACCCAAGTCACAGATGACATTATCTTTAAATAGAAAAGACAAAAACATCTAACTGTATTTAAACTAGCTACTGTAGAGTAACAATAAATAAACATCTATTGAAACACTTAACTGTGTGCCAGGCGGCACTGATCCAAGTCCTTGCCATGTAATAGCTCTTCTTTTTTTTTTTTAAATTTAATTTAATTTTATTATGTTAGTCACCATACAATACATCATTAGTTTTTGATGTAGTGATCCACGATTCATTGTAGCTCTTCTGAGTCTCACAAATCTAGGAGGACTGTATTGCTATTATTTCCATTTGACAGTTGAAGAAAAGAATAAAAAAAATTTAGCTAACCAGCACTCCTAATTACTGCACTCTATAGACTTATTAAATGGAAGTGTAAATAAATTTCATATTGTCAAATTTTTCTTACTGCTTGCATATTCCATTACTAACAAATTAGACTTTTCATGGCTCCAGTCAAGAAAATGTAAACTTACATTAGATGTCCTCTTCAAGAGAATGGAAATGAGTAATGTGTTTTAGAGATATTCCATCCAAAATGATTAATTTTTAAAATCATAAAGTGAGAGAGGTAAGTTCAGTGATGTGTGCATGGGCAGGGAATGGCTGTGTTCCCATCATTCTTTCAAAAATTAGAATCACCAGCCAGATTGATTGGACGCACCCATCAGCCAATTTACTGCATTCTTTTTTTCTGTTTACTTTCCCTTTGTTTATTGTGGATTTTAATACAGAAGGTCCATATTTCAAAATGTTATATTTACATTTTTTTCATAGGATAGTCTTTGAATTTTAAGGTGGTGTTTTATACTCAAATTAGTTATTTTTATATGTTGCACCAGAAATTTGTTTTTATCACAGAATTGGTCTTCTGGTGTGATGCTGAAGTATTGTGCTGTAATAGGGCATACTTATTGCCTTAACAATCCTTCTATAAAATGTTGGCCTAATGATTTAATAGACATTATTATTTATGCGATGTGTATGTCAGTGAGATAGAATTCCCTTGCTAGTTGATTTTAGCTTTTATCTTTAATCGTGATCGATTCTAATAATAATTTAATTAGACTGTTGATCACCTTTTCAATCTGTGGAAAAAAATAGTTTATCAGGCACACACTTTTGAAAGTGCTGGGCTTGCTGAAAAGTTTTGTTATGATTTTTGTCCAACAGATTTTCCAAGCAGTCCTTTTGTGAAAGTATTTGCCTGTTTTTGCTACATGAAAGAAAAATAGCAATAATAAGTTTATGAAAGGGAAAACAAAACCAAGCAAGGAAGGGAGAGCTAAATTGATTTGCATGAAATTGTGCATGAAAAATACAAAATTGCTAGCTTGGTTTTGTGTACCAGTCTTCACAGCTGCACATTTTCAGAAGAGAAATGCATTCTTTAGCGGAGGCACAGTTTAAATGTTTTATAAAGTTACTCTGTTAGATAATATGACTATGGGGTAAACAAGCCTCAAGAAGTTTCAATCTGTTTCATTTGCTTTAGCCTGTCTGCAGAGAGGGTCCCTCCCAGGAATATTTGTACAATGTCCTAAGAAGAGGCTAAAAATTATATTTGTAAAGGGGTTCATTTTTATTTGATTCTTGTGTGGTATGTTTCAGAAGTATGAAGCCACTGAGTAGTTAGGTAGCTCATGTTTTTATTTATCTGAGTTTTATGTAAAGAATAATAATCTTTGTCTGCCAAGTCTTGCCCCTAAAAAGACATTAATTTGTGATTTTACCAACCCATTTTGGGGGGTAGGTTAGCCCATTGTATTTTAGAATATGGTCTCTTTCTCTGGCATTATTGAACAAGAGAGCTTTTATCTTTTACTGCCAGTTTAACTTAATCTCTTTTAGAGTTAATTGGGACATATATGTATGCCAACACCAGTAGCTCGGATCTTATAATACCAAAAGTGATGTGAAAATAGCAAGATGGAATAATATGTAAGAGAGTAATGTGCTCTCTGCATGCTAACCATACTGTTAGGATTTATATTTTGGGTTTGTTATGCTGCCTTGAAATCTAATATTTAGCTCCAAATAAAAATTTAAAAATTACTTCAAAGTAATTTTTTTCGTGTTCCAAAACTACAAAAGGTAAAATGACCTCCGAAAACTGACACACAGAAGAGAGTCAAGATCACCTATAATTTACCAACACACCATAACCACATATTAAATTTTGTTGCATATTCTAAAAGGCTTTTTTTCCCGTG
The DNA here is from genome assembly GCF_004348235.1 of Phoca vitulina. NCBI lineage: Eukaryota > Metazoa > Chordata > Mammalia > Carnivora > Phocidae > Phoca > Phoca vitulina. The sequence continues at coordinate 4,357,227 of NW_022589741.1, read as the reverse complement.
AATACACAAACACATAGAAATAGAGTTTACAGACTTGAAAAGTAGATTCTTTTAAAAATTGAATGGACTTCTTTCAATGAAGTAAAGTTAGGTGGCCGTATACCATGGATACACCTGCATCCTAAATACACAGCGGAGACTTGGGAAGTCCTAGGAAACATCTCTCGTTGTTCTTAACTCACTTTGATTTTGCATTTTCCTGTTCTGACAGTTGAATTTTCAAGTCACGGCAAGGCAACTCTTTAATCACCTGAGTTTCAAATGTGGTAGGAACAATTCAGTGTCACGAGTGCTTTTAAAAATCTGTTACACTTTGTGTTGATGTCATGTCAAGCATATGGTGATTGTTTGGGTCACCACTATAATATTCCTCATTTGGGATGTGGTTTCCTAGCAACTCTCGCTTTTTCCTAATGGCTGAATTGATTTCAGCACATTTGTAATGCTTTCTACTGCATCAGAAATTGTCACCTTGTGTGTAAATGTTACAACATCAAATTTACATGTAGATTCAATTCTAAGAAATTATTCTGCTTTATCACTTGCCTTTAATGTGCTCATTCAAAGGTTAATCCAACCATAAAAAATAGATTTAGTAAAACCTGATTAATTCAGATTGTACTCTTCGGGGAAATATGGTGAATTTGATGACAATGTCCGAAATACTTGCAAATAGTTCCTAGCCCGAGGCCTGGCGAAGTTGAAGAAACAGACTAATTTTAATGGTCAGATGACCAGGTAATCAGCAGGTTGGTAGGAACATAGGCCTGGACTCTGCTCTGAATGTCTCAGGGGCCAAAAGGGCTTTTTCTTTGGAGGCCGTTTGCAGTTTGCTGATTCTGTGTGATCCTGGCTGGAGCATTGCCAGGAGTGACTTTTACTCCTGTTCAACAAATGTTTTTTGAGTACTGATTATTTTCTAGACCACTGGTTAGGCACTGAGGATGTAAGGGCAATTAAACCGGATATGGCCCTGACCCTCCCAGAAATTACAGTCTATGGAACCAACACCTATAAATGAAGGACTCAGTTATCGAGTGGAAATAGACACGTGGATTTTTCTCAGTACTGTTTCCATCTTGAGTGAGAAATTTTTGTTAGGTTCTTGAAAATATGTAGCAAAGACCTTAAATTCTTCTTAGGAGATTCAAGATACTGTTGCTGTGCATTCAGATCTACATTATTTTGGTGTCTGTAGATTTTGTATGTATCTAGGGAACTGGAGTGGAAAGACAATGAAAACAAAGTGTGTGCCGGTAGCTGGGTTGATAGTTTATGTATCGTCCCATTCAGTCTCTGCAACAATCCTATGAAGCTTACAGGTACAGTTTTTATACATTTTAAAGATGAAGTGAAATGTCAGGGGTTAAAGAATCTGTGTAAGATCATGGAAAAATAATATATATATATTGTGCCTCTTCTCTATGTCAGACTTTGTGCCAGGTGCTTTATGTACTTTATCTCTTTTAATCCTGCCCACCCCCAAAACCCTGCAAAGTACATTTAATCTTATTATTTAATTCTTCAATCTTATTTTACATTTAAAGAATTTGAGATTCAGAAGTTTACATGATTTGGGGCGCCTGGGTGCTCAGTTGGTTAAGTGTCGGCCTTCAGCTCATGTCATGATCTCAGGGTCCTGGGATCCAGCCGCAGGTCAGGCTCTCTGCTCAGCAGGGAGCCTGCTTCTCCCTCTCCCACTCCCCCTGCTTGTGTTCCCTCTCTGGCTGGCTTTCTCTCTGTCAAATAAATAAAAAATCTTTGGAAAAAAAAAAAAAAAAAGAAATGTTCAGATGCAGTAGCAGAGCAATGACTTGAAGGCATTCTAATTTGGGGCAAACTCTATTGACTATAACTGTCCGTGAAGATGTTAAAATAATGAGGATAATTACGTCTGCATTTAAAAAGAGGGAGCCAAAAATTGGTAGTTTTATAAAATTTCAAAATCTCTGAAGGAAAAATTAATTTGGGAATAATATTGAAATATGAACTTCTGTAATATTAGCTTCCTCTGAAAAAAAAAGATGTGATCTCTTCTTTGTGGCAGTGTAATAATCCCAAACCAGGAAAACAGAGATTTAAAACCATAGCAGAGAATCCAAAAGAAATATTGTTCTTTAAGACATATTCTTTTCCAGATGGTATCTGTTGATTCTTTTGTATGTTAAGTTATCCAAGATCACTTTTTTGTTTACAATAACCAAAGCACTGATGGGAAGTGGAAAAATATAGTAAAATGGTTTGATCACCCAGCCAGCAAGCATTTACTGAATTTCTCTCCTGTACAAAACTACATAGTTGAGTAGCAGACTGCACTGCGGGAGTGCCAAATACTAATCTGCTTTTTCCTTGGCTCTCATTAAGTAAAAATTCTGTCTACACAATACCACAACATCTGGTCACTTAAATCCATTCAGTCAAAAATGCAATCAGCCGCCCAGATTTTCAGAGTCTAGGATTCCGTTCAGCTTGTTTGCTTTAATTATTAGTTTATCTGAAAGCGATGTCAAGTAGTCAGTAGCCTGTATGTAGCTATTTCATCGTTCTTGGCAGGCACCTCACCTAAGGAAAGGTGCAGACATGGAAGAGAGAAATGGCAAGTCCTGCTTCTCAGGGGCCCTCAGTCCAGAGTTTGCAGAGACTGGTGTGGTGTTCTCTGCTGTCCGTTCTGGTTGCCTGCTTGTGAGTTTGTTTTCCCCATCCCTAGCCCACCAGACCCCCGGGACCCCCCATATTTCCTTTCTCTTCCCATTTCATAAATGTGCTTGTCATTCTCCCATGGGCTACCTTAGAATTACACAAAATAATATCGTTATGACTCATGCACATAAAACCGTTGATACTGGTTCATTTAGGAGAAGGGGCCTTTTCTACCTTTAACCTTCAAGTTTTCTATTTGCTTAAATTTTCCAAATGTGGGCATGGATTACTTTATGTATTCATTTTTAGTATCCATAACAGTTATCCCAGCTGTGCTATAATGGACTGCTTTTCTTAACTTCTTTATAGGTATCTATGATTTTAAAAATATAAATACAGTTTAAAAATGAAGAAGCCCAAATGTTCACCTGTGTATTCAATTCATAAGGAGTAATCCAGCAGATCATGCCTAAAACTGAACAGAGCAGAAGAATTTTATTGGCTAAAAGTAATCTTTGGCAAAATTGTGCACTAAAGCATTTGGCCAGGAAAATGAGGGTTGGTAGAAATAATGGTCATAGAAGAAAAGTATGCTGGCAGAAATTAATATTAGCAAAGGTCTGATTACTGAGTCACAAATCGTCACTGTAAATTTTAAATGGGAAAGAATTGATGCCAATTAAAATATTTTCAGAGGAATACAACTAGAAATGTAAAGCATTAGAATCAGTTTAACTGTGTTATATAGAGAATAGATCAAGGAATTAAATTTACTTAATGGCAATTAGTTCAGAAAATTCTTCATGATAAACTTCAGCATTGGTAAATTGCTGCCTTCATTTGTTGTATTTCTTTGCTGGAATCCAAATGCCTCAAACTGTCACTGTTTTATTAGTCATAGGAATTATTTGATGTTCTAGACATCTATGCTCAATAAATGGAATTAAATTTTACCAAGTGGGGAAAGGAGAAAGTAAAGAATTTAGTTGTCACGATATCGATAGCTATCTTACTTTGCTTGTGTGTATACAGTTTCTTCTCTCTGATCTTTCATCGTACAAGTCAATATACTTTTACGTTTGCAAATTTTTTGCCATGTCACTTACCTGGTGTACAAGTAGATGCACTGACTTTTGGTGTTTGTATGAATTTAGAGTGGTCTCCATTTTTTTGATATTCTCATATTACTCTTTTGTTTTCTAGGTTTTCGTATTCCGAATTACATCTTTCGGAAAGTGCTAACTGTATCCCAGGCCCCTGTTTCACCTTTCCCACTGAAGGCAGAAATTAGTAATCGTGCTATCAAAAATATAATGAAGCAAAGTAGGACTTCTTCATCATGCCGACCCTGAGGGTATATATTACGGGGTTATGATCCACTGTGATGAAGTCTCTACACTGTGCTATATTGAAATCATTTTACTCTAGCTGTGCTATTATAGGAAGCTATATCCAAACATTATTGCCTATAAATGTCCTTTTCCTTTTCTTTATTTTTAACTCTAATTTATGAAAATGCTTATTATCTTATGATTAAAAAGGCATGCTCAGGGAAGTAAGAGTTGTGCCATACCATACACTCTATCGGGAGTCTAAGCCTACTCTATTGGCCATAAACAACAATGGCAAAGCTTCCTTTTAAGGTGGATGCTTCAAGGGTTGTTTATGACCTCAAATATTTGCTCCAAAATCACTAATCCTTATTTTCAGTTGGAAAAGTTAGTAGTGTGTTAAATAGATTAGTATTTTGATTTGCAAAATTATCGAAAGCGAACATGTTTCTCTCCAGCGCTATGGCATTGTTCGGATGGCCAATTAATGCCAGATTCTAGAGCCATATACATTTGTCTGAAGATTCCAGATGTTTTCTGATTTGCTGTTGCTGTCTGGTAAAGCCATACAACTATTAATTTAATTTCAGGTTTTTGGCTTTACTAAGCTGGGTATAAAATGACCTTCCTTTTTTTGTTTTTCTTTCTTCTAGTCTAATTTAGCCAGAACTAACCAGAGATAATTTACAAAAGGATAATTATATGGGAGCTTAGGAGATTCAGTTGTGAATAATTAACAATTGGTAATTGTTGATTGTAAAAATTAGAAAATTTGAAGGACAGTTCTCTCATTCCACATGCAATAAAACAGGTAGAAAAAATTAGGTAACTAGTTAGCAGGGGAATCTCAACATTTGAGATTTACCAAGAAAGCTAATGAAGAAAATAAGGCCAGACAGAAGCAGGAAAAATAATTTTGCAGTTTCTGTTTTTTGTCCCAGCAACTGCTCATTGTGATAGAAGAAATATCATTTGGAGTCTTTTTGAGGTTATTATATTAAAGAAGTAGAAAACATCGCACAAAGCTGTGTCAGGGAAGTCTAATTATTTTGACCTCTTGAGTGTCATTTCTGTCTATTAACAGACTATTGCCATTTTTACCATTTCATTTAATTCTTGTAAAAACTCTTTTCTCCCAGGTCCTGAGTCTTCCTTCCGTGAGAGACCCTCATTATGATTTTGGGGGCAACTCTTCCCACAGAACTCGGTCAAAGTTGACAAGTAGATTTCTTCTTTTAACCTTCAGCTTTTCCTGCTGTAAGCTGGGTCAGTTGTTAGTTTGCAAAACATCAGTACGTGAGTGCCCTTCTGAATCACCCATGCCTCTCCGTCTCCTCTCTAACAACATATTTATTTTTGAAAATAGTAGAGTGTCGTGATGTGTCTTCGGGTATGAAAATTTTCCTATCTCTTATATTTATTGTCATCTTCTTCAAATTTATCAAAGAAATTAATTACAGAAGAATTATTTTTAGACACTTTGCCTAAGTATCAAGTTATAAATACTATGAACTTATTATAAGAAGCTATTCTAAGGAAAAATTATGACCATTTAAAAATTTATGCTCACATGAATGATAATTCTACATTCGCCTGTTGTTAGAACCCACTTCAGAAATCCACACACAGCCATGCCTCAGGACGCATCAGAGCCTAGAACTGCTCCACCTCCTGATGTTCTGCCCTCTCACGACCTCTTGTTCTTCCGCCATTTAGTATTCTGCCATTCCCACTGATCACCGGGACCTCCAAGCTTATCCATTCATAGTTTTTCAGTCTGTAATTTGTCTTCTGGCTATTTGCCTTCTGTGTTAGTTTGCTATGGCTGCCATAACAAAGTACCACAAATTGGGTGTCTTAAAATACCAGAATTCTATTGTCTCACACTTCTGAGGCTAGAAATCTGAGATCAAGGCATCGGCAGGGCCAGAAGTCCCTGAAGACACCTGGAAAGGGTCCATCTGTAGTTCTTCGGCTGTGACAGCATAACTTCAGGCCTCCACATGGTGTTCTCCCTGCTTGCCTGTCTGTCTGTGTCCAGATTTCTCCTTTTTATCATAGCATCAGTCTTAGTGGATTAGAGGACCCCACCCTACTCCAGTACGACCTCATCTTAACCAGTTCCATGTGAAATGACCCTATTTCCTACATTACATTACATTCTGAGGTACTGGAGGTTAGAATTTCAATGTGTGAATTTGGTGGGACACAATCCAACCCATAAACACCTTATCTAGCCAGGTTCCCATCATCTCATATCCCAGTCAACACTGTTCCTAACAGCCTTCTAGTTTTACTCTTCATTATCCCCTGTCACACCGGACTACCAACATAGACCATTCTGGGTCTGGAATTAATGAACATTACTGGAGAAACTGACACAATCATGGTAATTAAATATCCATTACAAATGCATACCTTTGAATGCATCTGGTCCCTAAATTCTCCAGGATATCATTTTACTATCCCTTCTTGGTGACTCTTGCTAATATTTTTCACTCTTTAAAAGGGTTTGTCTCTTATCCTTGCTGCTTTGATTCTTAACAGACTCTTGCTTTCCCAATTGAATGAAATGTTGGAAGATCTCAATATGAATGATTTCACCTTTTCTTCCACACTGCTCGCCAGTTCTTTCTTCAGGTGTTTTCTCCTTTGCCTCTTTCATCTCTACTCCTCAACTTGTCCCCATGTGTCAGCAAAATTTCTTCTATTATTAACCTAAAATTTTCATTTTCTTTGAAAGCTTTCCTCTCTAACTATGCCATATTCTGCTTCTCTGTTTGTGACCAAACAACAACAAAGCCATTTGGTTGGCTCTTGATTGCCTGTAAACGAGGGACTGAATCCTCATCAATACCTTCAATCTGTCCCCCAGCTATCTTTTCAGACCTCCATCCAGTTAAATAAGTAACATCCCACCACAATATCATGGCATTAACAAAGCAGGCTAATTGCTGTTCTGTACAATCCTGCCTCTTCACTTTAGCCATACTGTTACTGGGTTGTTTGTTTGTTTTTCCTATTCTCTCCATCCTTCTTGGCCCAGCTTAACTCCTGTAAAGTCATCACTGACGCTTGTGTTCTCTTTAATGGCAATTATTTGCTGATGCTTTAGGAAATCTATTACTTTTGCCACATTTAACTATTGATATTTATCATATACTATCTTGCAAATAAATTGCTTATGTATATTTTAGTCACCAATTATGGGCTCTGTAGTAAAATGTCCTGCTACATAGCAAATTTAAGATAATAAATTTTGGGATTTGCCATTAAAAATTGTTTATGTATATTCCTGTGTGTTATGAATTAGACTGTAAGAATGTTCATATCTGGAATTGTGTCTTCATCTTTGTGCATTATACTGCAAGCAATTTATAATATTTGTTGAATTAAGTTAAAACTAATACACTAATGCAGAATATTCATTCTGATGAATAGGGAAAATAATATCCTGATATATACTTATTAATTCTTTGTTTTCTCTCATACATTGCTATTCCATCTAAAATATTTGTCAAGATACTACTCTGTGTTTGATACCAGATATTCAATAGGTATAGAAAAAAAAATGCAATTTATTATATAATTTCATTCTATAAATAAATCCATAACGATAGCATCAATAGCATTTGGGTAGTATATATGACTTTATATTTTAAACTAAAACAAAAAAGTTGATAATTTTTTGTAGACATGCATCTAATTGAATGTATTTGTGAACTTTTATAATTTTATCTTGAATATATTAATAATTATTTTGCACAACCTATCTTCCTTCTCCCCCATATTTTTCTTTTAATTTTTTATTCAGGTATAATTAGTATACAGTGTTATATTAGTTTCAGGTCTACAATATAATAATTCAACAACTCTACATTACTCCATGCTCATCATGATAAGTGCACTCTTAAACCCCATCACCTATTTCCCCGATCCTCTTACCCACCTTCCCTCTGGTGACCATCAATTTGTTCTCTGTAGTTCGTCTTTTTGGTTTGTCTCTTTTTTCCCTTTCGTTCATCTGTTCTGTTTCTTAAATTCCACATATGAGTGAAATCATATGGTATTTGTCTTTTTCTTATTTCACTTAGCATTTTACCCTCCTGATCCATCTGTGCTGTTAGAAATGGCAAGCACTCATTCTTTTGTCATGGCTGAGTAATATTCCATTCCATCTTTTTTATTGATTCAACTATGGATGGACATGTGGGTTGCTTCCATATCTTGGCTTTTGTAAATAATGCTTCCATAACGTAGGGGTGCATATATCTTTTCAAAGCTTTTTTTTTTAAAAATAAGTCAGAAATTTTTTGTGATGTTTGCATGTGGTCTGTTAATAACCATAGCTCAGGACCCTGGGTTGTAACATCGTATTATTCATATCAGTAGTCAGACACATTGGAAACCAGGTCCCTATGTCAAGTCCAATGAAGGGAGTCCCTGAAGGGTTAGAAAAGTGGTGTATAGGTGGGTGATGTTTGGAAGTGTACACCTGAAACTAATATACCACTGTATGTTAACTAACTAGAATTAAAAACTTAGAAAAAAAAGAAAGGTGATATAATCTAATGACCAGATGGATGCCACTAACCGAAGGAGAGCAAAACTTCATAAGAGAGTCCCATAAACTGGGCTTAATTAAACTGATCATGTCCATTTCTATTGTACATCCTTTACTGCCCAAGCTGACAAGACTCTAGAAATAGAACAGATTCTTCCTTTTGATTTGTGTACATTTTAATGTCTTGAATCTAGAGGCTGCTTGTGAAATTCACTGAAGTTACCAAAGACTGAATAATTAGCCCTTTCTCTCATCAACTATTATTAGAGTCATTATCATCCCTTTGCATTGAAAAGTACAAAATGTACCAATGGCTGAGATTTTCAAACATTTTACAGGGCGACATTATCCTATTAGGACAGTATCCTTAAAGAGGAGACATGTGAATTAATATGCAGGGACACAGAATTAACCAGGCATCATCTTTTCATTTAAGGAGCACTCACATGATTAAATCTGAGTTAAAAATTCATCCTTAGAAGTTAAACTGTAGCAGAATAACTGATTTTACTTTATGGCTGTCAACTTGATTGACAAGTAGGACCCATCAAGTATGTCTCTATTCCTGTAATTCAGGGGCACCTTGAAAATATTTCCTGAGAGAAAAGAAAGAAATATATGGAGGGGGAAAAAAACGGAAACAGCCTTTCTGATTAAGAACATATTCAAGATAAAATATAGACATTTTTCTATATCCATTATGGTGCTAAAACCACTGGACTGGAAAATGCCTCAGTTGTGGGATGATTGGTATAAATCAAATACTTCATTCTTACTTGGCAACCATTTATGGTACTGCATAATTCATTTAATTTTTAGTGGTGTCATTCTGTATTTTCATGCAATTGGAATTGGTACTTTATTTTGTAATTGCAGGAAGGGCTTATCTTTCCTGTACAAGAATTCAGAATTTTAGTTTTGTAATAGCTTATTGAAATAGTCAATATTTTATTATGTTGTTATTACTGGTACCTTTAGCTCTTGGTGTTTGCATGTGGCTGTGCTCTGCTGGAGGTCATCTAAGCCATGTGAGTAGATGTGGTTTTCATCACCCACTTCTGTCAGACAGACAGACAGACAGACAGACAGAAGTGCAGCTTTGGGGCCTGTGTTCTCTTTGGCATTTTATCGCTCCATGTCCTTCTGTCTTGGTGTAAGAAAGACTGGAACTTTGATACTGTATTTTTTTTAATGAGCTTTAATTAACATATAACATTCACCTTTTGAAAGTATACAGTTTGGTGGTTTTTAGTATACTTAATTAGTATTCAACGTTGTTCGACCATCACTATCCAATTCCAGAACATTTTTGCCATCTTAGAAAGGAACTCTGTACTTACTCATTAGCAGTCACTTCTCATTTCCCCACCCTCTCCCTGCCTCTGACATTGTTGATCGTTCTCCCTATGGATTTGCCTCTTTATGACATTTCATATCAATGGAATCATACAGTCAGTGGTCTTTTGTGACTGGCTTCTCGCACTTAGCATGAAGTTTTCAAGGTTGATCCGTGTTGTGGTTTTGTGGCTGAACAATACTCCATTGTATGGCTCTGCCTACCATGTTTTGTTTAGTAATTCATCCATTGGTTGTGCTTTTGGTTTTCTTTTTTTGTTTATTTTTTTGCCACTGTAAATACTGCTGCTCTGAACATTCCTGTAGGAGCTTTGGTGTGAAGATGTATTTTCAACTCTCTTGAGTACATGCCTGGGAAAACAGTTGCTCGTATGTAACTCTGTAACTTTTTGAGCAGTTGCCACACTGTTGCCCAGAGCAGCTGCACCATTTTGCATTCTGACCAGCCACGTTAATGTTTACTCATCCTCACCAACCAACCTTAATATTTACTCATCCTCACCAACCTTTGTGATTTTTGTCCATCTTAAATGCCATATTTTTAAGTAAAAATTTCATTGAGAGCTTGCATGGTCTTTTTTGCATGTGGATTTTGAGGAATTCCTAGCTTCATGTAGTATACATTTCTTCTAGAGATTTTATTTGGTTGGCAGCTACTTTTTCAAACCTTTTGAAATATAATGTCACTCTAAAAATGGTGATGCTCAGTCTCTTCCATAAAATTTTTTGAAAAAAGGCTTATTGTGCATTATTTAAGATTAATACTTTGGTGATTCTATGAAGAGCTATCGGTGAAATTGATGAGTACATTTCTTTACCTCACAGATACTGAACTTTCCCCACCTGCTTTTCAATAAGGGCAAATGGTGATATAATTCCAATGTCCCAAGCTTCACTCTCCTGCACTTATAAAAATAGATTGAAGAAAACATATCCTTTCACACGAACAAACAAACAACAGAAACCTTCAGCCCTCCTTTATATTTTTCTTATTTCTACTTATTAGTGACAGTAATAAGTAGAAAGATAGTTTCCTAGAATATTTCCATAAAAATTAAGCTGCATGATAAATACTTGATGAAAACTGCACCGGGTTCTTTCAGACATTTCAGAAGTATTTACTACTAAATATTAGTGCAACTGACAGAAGTGTGCGTATAAATTGGAAATACAGCTACTTCAAAGATAAATAGAAGACCCTTTGTCAGTGAAGTTAACCCAAGTTGGATCCTGGAAGTAGATGACTTCTCAGGAACCTCCCAAACTTAATACTTGATAATTCTAGGTTGAAATGTAGATGTAATGGCATGAGTTCCTTGAAAGAAGAGTCCGAAATAAGACCTTAGGTGTAGGTGGTTTGTTTGGAAGGTAATACCAGCACTCAGAAGTGAGAGTAGAGACTGAGACCAAGAAGGAGGAAAGAACAACATAAGGTTACATTTTCAAGGTCACACTCCTGTGAGCAGTGTGGACTAGATTCTGCTGGGGGTTCCTCCCAGAGGGCATAGGGAATGCCTCTGAAACTCTCTGTCTAGGGAAAGGCAGGCAAAAGCATAGACCACTGGCTCCATCCTATATGGGTTGAAGGTTACCCCAAGGGTATTAACTACCACTCATTTCCAGGCTGCACTAAATCACCCCAGTGAACGCCACAGCATTAGAGAAATTTCAGGGGAAAAAACAAAACAAACAAAGAAAACAAACATGGATAGGTGTGAGGTTAGCAATGCGGAGTGAGTCTAAGAGCTTCTAGAAATGTCCTCTAAAACTACGGCTGACCTCAGTGGTGGCTCAGAGGCTGCACAGTGGGGCACTGGAAGGATCTGATAGGGATTGTTGCTGATTCCACGGCACAAAGGAAAACTTTGACACCCAAATATCACCTAAAACAACAGATCTCAAATATGTTTTTTTCCTTATGAACAACAATAAGGAAAAAATATATATCATGAATCTACTGGGCATACAAAGACAAAAATTTATTGAACAATGTATACCTTTAACTGTGTACAAAGCAATCTAATCTGTACTATGCTGCTATTTTGTTCTGTTTTCTTCTTAATTTAAAACAGCTGTTCTTGGGGCACCTGGGTGGCTCAGTCGTTAAGCGTCTGCCTTCGGCTCAGGTCATGATCCCAGGGTCCTGGGATCGAGCCCCATATCGGGCTCCCTGTTCAGCGGGAAGCCTGCTTCTCCCTCTCCCACTCCCCCTGCTTGTGTTCCTGCTCTCGCTGTGTCTCTCTCTGTCAAATAAATAAATAAAATCTTTAAAAAAAAAAATAAAACAGCTGTTCATAATTCTAAATTAATTTTTGAAATTAATCCATAGTTTGGAAAACACTGGCTGAAAAGATAATTAAACTAACTTACTAAGAAGTTAAAAAAAATAGCATGCTAGTATAATTAAAATCATTTGAACTGGAGCCACATACAAGGAAATTTTTAGAAATCAAGGTCATACTATCAAGGTCAGCTAAAAGAGTAGGCTGAATTCTTAAGAAGTTAGGAAATAGGGTTGCTTGGGTTCATGTTCCATGGTTCTAAATTTCATCTGTCAGTGTTTCAGAATCTATAAATGGGTAAAGAACATCTAGCTCCCTAAGAGAACGAACAGGGTGGGAACACAGAAGGGCTGAATAATGAGGTGCTGTGTCTCCTGTTTTTCCCTCGGCCGCTGTGTTTCCTGCTGTCCAAGTGCATGTGTATGCAGGAGGAGACCTCATGCACGTTCTGCGTGGGTCCGTGCATCTATTCACAGCCAGCTGTATGTTGCTTGTCACTAGAGCTAGCTGGTATATTACCTCGGGATCCTTTTGCATTTTATGTTTGTTTCAGGTTTATTGTTTTGACAGTTGTCATTTTTTAAGCTTCTTTTCTCCTCTCATAGAGGAAGAGCTTTTAGTCTCATAAGAGCAGAGACCTATTATCATAATCACCTTTCAGAAAGGAGAAAATTACCTGTAATTTTTATGCTCTGAAGGTGTATCATAATAATTCAATCACCCACCTCACGCTCCAAATCAAATGGTGCTTTTCTTGAAAAAGAAACTACTTCATTCTTTCCTGTTTCTTCATGTTCTTTGGAGGAAGTGAGAGATCAAGAATCTGGGAAATCCCATGAAGCTTCCGTGAGCTTTGGTTGCCTCTTCTCGCTGTTAGCTGTTGTGATTAAGACTATCTTTGCCATGGGATGGGGCGCCCGGCTGGCTCAGTCCGTTAGGCACCCAGCTCTTGATTTCAGCTCAGGTCATGATCTCAGGGTCATGGGGGGGGGTGGTAGAGGCAGAGAGCCCCCTCCTCCCTCTTCCCCTGCCCCTATGCCCCCCTGCCTGCACACTCTCTCTCTAAAAAAAATCATTGCCGTGGGAATCCATAAGCAGCAGCAGTTATAACACATTCTAATAAAAGGGCACTGTTAAAGGGGATAGTAACCCTCGCATCAGCCGTAACCTTTTCATAAGGTCTTTCACATATAGGAACACCACCTTTGCTGGTGTAGACAGCCCCTTCTGGGAGCTCCCCCCACCAGCACTCCTGTAAATCCATCTCATGGGAAAGATAGCAGATGTATACATGGGCATGCATGCACGTGCGTGCACACGCACACACACACACCACTAAATCTGCAGGTTACTTATCAGTATTAAGAGCTCATAAAATTCCAGTTGTAACTATTATCTTCCAATATTGGAGAAAAAAAACAAAGGGATTGGTGGGGGTATGGAAAGCACCTTTTACCATTTATTGGTGGATGTCCTCTGCAACTGGGATCACACCTGTTTCTAAGAAGCATCTTTAGTAGTAACCCTTGGGTAGCTGTTGCATTCTTCACATTACAGTGGAGCTTTTAGTACAACAGCCCTGAAACTGACTTCATGTGACGTTATATGGGTTTCATTTGAAACCTGAGTTCGGTCCTGACGTGACTTTGGGGGGTGCTGCCTAGTGCACGAGCACTTGCAAAGCAGGTGAGCAGCTTCAAGATTCTGACAAGTCTCAAGGTTAAGAAATTTGACTTTTTAAACCCAGTATTTCCCAGATATATTATATCATAAACCATCTTTTGATATCTTGAAAGACAGTGGTTATTTGCATAACTCAGTATGGAAAACAGGGTTGGAACCAGAGTGCCATTTTGTTTTTTTCCTAGATGACCTTGCCATCGCTTTTTCTACAATGCTTTTTTGTCTTCAGTTCACTTGGGAACTCTCTCATCCCTTCAGACAAGGCTTCCTCTGCTGGATAATTGCTTTATCATACCCCCATAGTCTATGTCAGTGCTATTAGCTATAAACTACACAATCATGCCTATTTGTATATGCAGATTTAAAAAGTTCCAATATTGATCCTTGATTCTTGTCCTTTGATTCACTTGGCACATCAAGATGGCTTTTCATACTGCAGAGGAGTGAACTCCTCTGCTTCCCCCCCTCCATCCAGCAGTTTTGGATCGCTGTGAAAGCCTAATAGAGTTTGGGTGCTGGAGGGGTGAGGGGCTACACTCTGAGGAAAAGGAAAACAGAATATAGATGTGCATTTGGCTATTACCTTACTTCTCTGATGATGATCTTCATTTATCCGTTCAGACATTGTCATCATCATCATCATCATTTTGTTAGTAGGAGGACTAGTCGTTGGTTGAGTGTTCACTTCATGCCAAGCACATGTGAGAACATATGTCAGCGTTAATTTTCTTTAGTTCTCTCAGCACGCCCATAATGTATGCCTTGCTTTTCTCACTTTACAAATAGGCTCAGATCAATGAAGTGACTCGCCCACTCACATGGTAATAAATGGCAGAGCCAGAAATCAAACCTAAGCCATTAGAGCATGGAACTTTTCCCCCACCGTGACCTGCTGCTCCCCAGTATTGAACACCCCTTAGGTGCCCGGTGCTGACATGCTCCCCGATCAGTGCTGACATGCTCCCCGATTTCAGTAGCTTACGTCGCGGTTCTGCTTTACCAGGACTGTGCCTGAACTTCGAGCCAAAAAGAAAACACTTTTATTCTTGAATCTTAACCGTGGGGCTAAAAATGGAAACTCACCATGTGTTTCTCTAACAGATATTGATGGTGACTCTCAAAATAATTGAAAATATGCAGTTTTGAAAACAAAGGCCTAAGAAAGGGTATAATTTAAATTTACATTAGATGGTAAACATATCTTCTGGGCTCAAAATATATCCCCTTGTTATTAGTGAAGAACCTTGGCAGCATTTAAGGAATGCTTGAGAAACTTATTGACAAAAGATATAAATTGCTATTCAGATGCAAGACATTACATTGACCATGAGGGGCCAAAGTTGCAAATACAGTTTATTCTAACAGTGGCTGTGTTGCATATTAGGGCAGTCTTCTTGTACGGTTACTTATTATTTATCGAGTATCTGTTGTGTACAAATGGGTGACTAGTTGAAAGGAAGTATCCATTAGCCTTTATTGTTATGGAATAAACACTGATTAATGTTTATGCCATGTCATAAAAGGCATTTTAATATGAAAATCTCAATCCACTGAAATACTGGTATGTAGCAACAAGGGATAATTAAATACTTGATAGGATTTCATTGTTTAAAAGTGGGATGCAATTTAATGAGGGATGTAATACACAGTGGTATAATAAAATGGCTAATAAGTATTTTTTGGAAGAAGGCAAAAGCTAATTAGACATTTATTTTTTTAAAAGTGCGTGTGTGTGTGTGTGCGTGTTGTGCGTGCATGTGTTGCATGCATGTGTGCATGTGTTGCGCGTGTGTGCGCATGTGAGCATGTGCATGCGTGTGCGTGCGTGTGTGTGCAACTATCACTACATGTTACCCAAGAATTGTGGAGTCTAGTAAGACTCTTTAAGTAAAGATACCATTAAATAAAAATACAAGAGCTAAATAATTTTTAATTTGAATATTATATTCTGGTAATTGCTAGTCCCACTTGCTGTGAACTGTGGAGTATGAGCGAATCTATGCCGAACAGTTCAGTCCTTCCTTTACTTTGTACATATTCTGTTAACTAGTGGAGAATTTAACTTACTTTTCTCTTTCCACAATCTAATCATGTTTATTCTTTTTTTGTGTGTGATTAACAATGTTTTAGCATTTTAAATAATTTTATACGAAGTGGTTTACACTCAGGAGCTTAACAAAAAGAAGAAAATATTTGGGCAAGCTTTTTGGAAACGTCAAGGTAGAAACATAATTTAAAAGGTAGCAGTTCAAGGACAAAGAAAAGCCAATCCTTATCCACTTTTGACAATGTAAGTACATACTGAAATATGGTTTTTGAGGAAGTATGTAATTAGCTGTTTTTCTGTGGACCATAAAATGAATCCTGCCCCTAGCCCCCAGGTCATCATTCTGTGATGACAAATCATGATCCTCAAATGTTAAGGAGGTCTTAGGTGCCTCTGTTTTCACTAATACAGGTTCTCAATTGCTCTTCAAACAGCTCATAAAACAGGCTCGTTATATGACATGACAAGGAAAACTCTTCTACTCACTACTTTTCATAAGCATGTCTTTCAAAAAGGCCTAAGAAAACGTAAGGGTCAGAAGAATAAGCGTGGGGCAAGTGTGTACAAAATAAAGTTAAATCCTTGAGGAAGGCAACAGATCTGATCATTTAAAAAATTAATTTAATTTAATTTAAAATTTAATTTAAAAAAACCCTTCATTTTGATGAACACACAGGACAATATTTGCTAAATGAAAGTTTCCAAAGTTTCTTACACACTCCCCAACTGCCTTGTCTTCAGTGCTCTGAAACAGTCCTGAGTGATTGCGAACCATTTTCTCCCCTTAATGAAGTAATGGGTGATGGATATGTACACTCATCGTTTAATAACGATGTACATTGTACATCCAGGATTTTCTTGGTAGTGCATTTCTGACTTAGTTTTTAGTTGGGACATGATTCATCTAAGATTGGGGGGGGGATTCTTAAACTAGGGACCTAAAAAAAAAAAGGTAACGTTTTAGTTTCCAGAATATTATATTAAACTCTGGAATTTTGTCTCCAACTCTGTGCATGTTCATAGATTTAATTCATTTTGACAAACATGTACTTAGTGTCTTTTAGGTGTGAAACACTGTTCTGAGAAATTAGGTTCTTGAATGGAGAAGATCCTGGTATATGTTAAATTATGTGAGGAACTAAAGATTAAAAGAAACATTAATGACTTTCCCTGACCTCGGTGAGCTCAAACTAGTGGGAGAGACAGGCATATAAACACATGATGATATGTAAGTGAAAAATTAGTGTGTGGATAACATATGAAAGATCAAGGAGGACCCAAATCCAAGCTATAGTCAGGAAAAACACAGGTTCAGTGTTTGCACAGAGTGAATGGAGGGTAATCAAGGACACGAAATGAGACGTAGAGGGCAGACAGCACATCACGGAGGGCTCTGCAGTCAGGCTGAGGAGCACGACTTTTTCCAGGCAGGGAAAGGACCACTCGGGTAGCTCTGTGGCTCATGAATTTGAAGGGAGAATCTTGAGAACAGAAAGATAAATTAGGAGATTATTGTAGGAGTCCTGTGAGAGACGATGTGAGTCTGAACTAAAGCAACAGTATTGGTGGAAAGGAAAAAGGGTTCAAAACCACATATGACTCTGAACTGACAGCAATCACTCTTTGATTAGACAGAGTGCATGCGGGAACAGAAGAATGCTCCCAGGATCCTGGCTTGGGTGGCCACAGTTGAGTGATGCTATACTATGACCTTAACAGGAAGCTATCAAAGGCCAAAAGACCATTTTCACTCACTTTTCCTTTTTATTAAAACCTGAAGAAAATGTTTAGGTTAACAGACAAATACCAAAGGAAAAAAAATACCAAATGAAAATTGGATCTTCATGGAAAGAGCACTTCTGAAGCTCAGCATTTTCAATATCTCTACCTATTGAGATGTCATTCAATTGAAATTCTGGGTGCTTGTTTTTTTTTTTTCCTCCACTTATTATTTGATTTTGTTGAATGTATTTTGATAACAACATGAACTGTGGCAAAATAGCTCAAATGATAGTCACTTGAAAGACCGCAAGTGCTAAGTGATACTAAGTAGATGTGGTGGGGTCATTTCTTCTTATCAAATAATAAATCTGTTAGCCTGAGGAAAGAATAACGAGCAGGCTTCTTACATATTCATATGTCATAAGTTTATTCAGGCTTGTCTCTTTAGCCATATGCACTATATAGAAATGAATATTAGTCCCATTCAGGAAGCGGTTATCTAAATTAAGAACTAAAAGGATTCAGTGCACTTGATTGTGACATTTTTATTTAATGGTAAAATCCATCATGTTTGCTGTCATTGCTTGTGTTTGCACAGGGGGAGGTCACATGTATTTGTCATGACCATAGTAAATTTTTTTCTAAATGCCTATATGTGGGTGATGCTAGAAGAGGTACCACACTTTTGCAGAAAGCATTATATTTCTTTCCTTCAGAATAATTTGACAGCAGCATAGAACTTACCACCTCTTATTTTAGTCCCTCAAATTCTCTGGTTCCAGTAATTTCTCTCTTCCTACTAAGGAAACACCATCTCTGATTCCTTGCTGATCTTCTCTTTGCACTGCCATCTTCATTTGGTAAAAATGTAAGGTCTGCCTCCTATTCGAGCTTCAGTGTGTAGCTCTTGAGCTGCTCTGTCCGGTACTCCAGCCCTGAGCCACAGTGGCGAGTGGGCAATTTAGACATAGCTACTCTGAACTGAGGTGTGCTGTGAATGAAAAACACCAGATTTCAAATGCTTCTTATAAGGGACGCCTGGGTGGTCATTCCGATGAGCCTCTGAATCTTGGTTTCTGCTCAGGTCAAGGTTGTGAGATGGAGCCCCAGGTCAGGCTCCATGCTCAGTGGGGAGTCTGCCTGAGATTGTCTCTCTCCCTCCTTCTGCCCTTGCCCCCTGCTTGTTCTCTTTCTAAAAAAAACAAAACAAATACTTCCTACAAAAAAAGGAATATAAAATCTCAATTTTCAATTTGATTACGCTTTGAAATGGTTGTATTTTGGATATATTAGGTTAAATAAAACGTACGATGACCTGTTTCTGATTTTTAATACAGCTCCTAGGAAAGTTTAAATTTCGTATGTGGCGTGCATTGCATTTCTCTTGCACAGAGTTGCAATAAATGTCACTGGAGTTAAAAATGTCATGCTTTCTGCTCTGAGGTGACAGAACTAGAGGTGAGGGGAACACCATCAGCATCATGTGGTAAGATCCACCTAAGGGTGTGAAGAGGACAGTGAGCCATCGCTTCTGACAGAGCGCCCGAGGAGGGATCTTCGACCATCCTAAGAGCAGGACATGAGCATTTTGGTAGAGAAAACCACACTGGTAAAGGCCTGGTGACAAGAAAGGCTGCTGAAGTAGGTTCCTCACGTGTTATTGATCCCATCTCCTTAGAAACTGAACATCTGTCTGGGAAATATTTATAGACCTTAGCAGTGGCCCTGAGCAGCATGTCTCCCCTGCCTGCCTGCCTCTTGCCAGCCCAGCCCTGCGGGTGAGGATGGGGACGAGGGACTGTGGAAGCACTGGTCAGTCCTGCTGGTTGGGAACTATGCAGAGCTCAACTCAGCTTATGGCTCCTGAAGGGGGGAAGGCAGGATGCAGCTCCCCTGACACCTGTGGGTGACCCCCCTAGGGAATGGGAAGAGGAGAGCAGGATTCCTAGTAGTGTGTCTCCTGAGAATTAGGATAGCTTAGTGTTCACCACAAAGTATTTCATGAGTGAGGAAAGTGAACACAAGAGATAGAGACAGAGAAAGGAATGAAGGAAGGTGGGGGGGCAGTTTCCAAAAGGAATGTTTTATAGACGGAGATAAGCCCATGAGAGAGGCTGAGAGGATAAGAGAGAAGTGAGGGTCATAGCTGAGGCAGTGGGGTGTCTTGAGGGTTTGGATGCAGGCTTGGGCATGCACTGCCTTTTGATCGGGGGCACGTTGCTTTATCTCTGAGTTTCAGTTTCCTGATCTGTAAAATGTAGAACAAAGCCTCCCATGCAGACCGGTAAGAATTAGAAATAACATGAGATGCAGTGTCTGGTACCTTGTGGTATTCAGTAACTGTCAGCTATTATGTTTGACCACTCTTGGTTAACGAATTTTGAATATTTTTCTGACTTTGGCTGACTCCCAACAAGGAATTGGGCTGGTTAAGTGTCTTCATCCAAATCTGTCGCTGATTATGATTTTTTTTTTTTTTTTAGAAAACTGGTATTTATTCTTTTTTTTATTATGTTCTGTTAATCACCATACATTACATCACTAGTTTTTTATTGTTATGTTATGACCATACATTACATCATTAGTTTTTGATGTAGTGTTCCATGATTCATTGTTTGCGTATAACACCCAGTGCTCCATGCAGTACGTGCCCTCTTTAATACGCATCACCAGGCTAACCCATCCTCCCACCCCCTCCCCTCTAGAACCCTCAGTTTGTTTCTCAGAGTCCATAGTCTCTCATGGTTCGTCTACCCCTCCGATTCCCACCCCCTCATTCTTCCCTTCCTGCATTCTTCTTCTTTTTTTTTAACATATAATGTATTATTTGTAAGACTGTGATTCAACAGTCTTACACAATTCATAGTGCTCAACATAGCACATACCCTCCCCAGTGTCTATCACTCAGCCACCCCATCCCACCCCCCCCACCTCTCCAGCAACCCTCAGTTTGTTTCCTGAGATTAAGAATTCCTCATATCATTGAGGTCATATGATACATGTCTTTCTCTGATTGACTTATTTCACTCAGGATAATACCCTCTAGTTCCATCCACGTCGTTGCAAATGGCAAGATTTCATTCCTTTTGATGGCTGCATAATATTATGTATTATGTATTGTGTATATATATACCACATCTTCTTTATCCATTCGTCTGTCGATGGACATCTTGGCTCTTTCCATAGTTTGGCTATTGTGGACTTTGCTGTTATAAACATCGGGGTGCATGTACCCTTTCAGATCCCTACATTTGTATCTTTGGGGTAAATACCCAGGAGTGCAATTGCTGGGTCATAGGGTAGCTCTGTTTTCAACCTTTTGAGGAACCTCCATACTGTTTTCCAGAGTGGCTGCACCAGCTTGCATTCCCACCAACAGTGTAGGAGGGTTCCCCTTTCTCCGCATCCCCGCCAACATCTGTTTCTTGTGCATGTGGCTGTCCAATTTTCCCAACACCATTTGTTGAAGAGACTGTCTTTTTTCCATTGGACATTCTTCCCTGCTTTGTCGAAGATTAGTTGACCATAGAGTTGAGGGTCCATTTCTGCACTGTCTGTTCTGTTCCATTGATCTATGTGTCTGTTTTTGTGCCAGTACCATACTGTCTTGATGATGACAGCTTTGTAATAGAGCTGGAAGTCCGGAATTGTGATGCCACCAGCTTTGCTTTTCTTTTTCAACATTCCTCTGGCTATTCGGGGTCTTTTCTGGTTCCATACAAATTTTAGGATTATTTGTTCCATTTCTTTGAAAAAAGTGGATGGCATTTTGATGGGGATTGCATTGAATGTGTAGATTGCTCTAGGTAGCATTGACATCTTCACAATTTTTGTTCTTCCAATCCATGAGCATGGAACGTTTTTCCATTTCTTTGTGTCTTCCTCAATTTCTTTCATGAGTATTTTATAGTTTTCTGAGTACAGATTCTCTGCCTCTTTGGTTAGATTTATTCCTAGGTATCTTATGGTTTTGGGTGCAGTTGTAAATGGGATGGATTCCTTAATATCTCTTTCTTCTGTCTTGTTGTTGGTGTATAGGAATGCCACTGATTTCTGTGCATTGATTTTATATCCTGCCACTTGACTGAATTCCTGTATGAGTTCTAGCAGTTTTGGGGTGGAGTCTTTTGGGATTTCCCATAAAGTATCATATCATCTGCAAAGAGTGGGTGTATGACTTCTTCTTTGCTGATTTAGGATGCCTTTCATTTCTTTTTGTTGTCTGATTGCTGTGGCTGGGACTTCTAGTACTATATTGAATAGCAGTGGTGATAGTGGACATCCCTGCCGTGTTCCTGACCTTAGGGGGAAAGCTTTCAGTTTTTCCCCATTGAGAATGATATTCACTGTGGGTTTTTCATAGATGGCTTTTATGACATTGAGATATGTACCCTCTATCCCTATACTCTGAAGAGTTTTGATCAAGAAAGGATGCTGTACTTTGTCAAATGCTTTTTCTGCATCTATTGAGAGGATCATATGGTTCTTATTCTTTCTTTTATTAATGTAGTGTATCACATTGATTGATTTGCGGATGTTGAACCAACCTTGCAGCCCAGAGCTAAATCCGACTTGGTCGTGGTGAATAATCCTTTTAATGTATTGTTGGATCCTATTGGCTAGTATTTTGGTGAGAATTTTTGCATCCATGTTCATCAAGGTTATTGGTCTGTAATTCTCCTTTTTGTTGGGGTCTTTGTCTGGTTTGGGGATCAAGGTAATGGTGGCCTCATAAAACGAGTTTGGAAGTTTTCCTTCCATTTCTATTTTTTGGGACAGTTTCAGAAGAATAGGTATTAAGTCTTCTTTAAATGTTTGGTAGAATTCCCCTGGGAAACCATCTGGCCCTGGGCTTTTGTTTGTTGGGAGATTTTTGATGACTGCTTCAATTTCCTTAGTGGTTATAGGTCTGTTCAGGTTTTCTATTTCTTCCTGGTTCAGTTTTGGTAGTTGATACATCTCTAGGAATGCATCCATTTCTTCCAGATTATCTAATTTGCTGGCATAGAGTTGCTCATAATATGTTCTTATGATTGTTTATATTTCTTTGGTGTTGGTTGTGATCTCTCCTCTTTCATTCATGATTTTATTTATTTGGATCCTTTCTCTTTTCTTTTTGACAAGTCTGGCCAGAGGTTTATCAATCTTGTTAATTCTTTCAAAGAACCAGCTTCTAGTTTTGTTGATCTGTTCTACTGTTCTTTTGGTTTCTATTTCATTGGTTTCTGCTCTGATCTTTATTATTTGTCTTCTCCTGCTGGGTTTAGGCTTTCTTTGCTGTTCTTTCTCCAGCTCCTTTAGGTGTAGGGTTAGGTTGTGTATTTGAGACCTTTCTTGTTTCTTGAGAAAGGCTTGTATTGCTATATACTTTCCTCTTAGGACCGCCTTTGCTGCATCCCAAAGATTTTGAGCAGTTGTGTTTTCGTTTTCATTTGTTTCCATGAATTTTTTTTTAATTCTTCTTTAATTTCCTGGTTGACCCATTCATTCTTTAGTAGGATGCTCTTTAGCCTCCATGTATTTGAGTTCTTTCCAACTTTCCTCTTGTGATTGAGTTCTAGTTTCAAAGCACTGTGGTCCGAAAATATGCAGGGAATGATCCCAATCTTTTGGTACCAGTTGAGACCTGATTTGTGACCTAGGATGTGATCAGTTCTGGAGAATGTTCCATGGGCACTAGAGAAGAATGTGTATTCTGTTGTTTTGGGATGGAATGTTCTGAATATATCTGTGAAGCCCATTTGGTCCAGTGTGTCATTTAAAGTCTTTATTTCCTTATTGATCTTTTGCTTAGATGATGTATCCATTTCAGTGCAGGGGGTGTTAAAGTCCCCTACTATTATTGTATTGTTGTCGATGTGTTTCTTTGCTTTTGTTATTAATTGGCTTATATAAATGGCTGCTCCCATGTTAGGGGCATAGATATTTACAATTGTTAGATCTTCTTGTCGGATAGACCCTTTAAGTAGGATGTAGTGTCCTTCCTCATCTCTTATTACAGTCTTTGGTTTAAAATCTAATTTGTCTGATAGAAGGATTGCCACCCCAGCTTTCTTTTGGTGTCCATTAGCATGGTACATGGTTTTCCACCCCCTTACTTTCAATCTGGGGGAGTCTTTGGGTCTAAAATGAGTCTCTTGCAGACAGCATATCGATGGGTCTTGTTTTTTAATCCAATCTGATAGCCTGTGTCTTTTGATTGGGGCATTTAGTCCATTTACATTCAGGGTAACTCTTGAAAGATGAATTTAGTGCCATTGTATTGCCTGTAAGGTGACTGTTACTGTATATTGTCTGTGTTCCTTTCTGGTCTATGTTACTTTTAGGCTCTCTCTTTGCTTAGAGGACCCCTTTCAATATTTCTTTTAGGGCTGGTTTTGTGTTTGCAAATTCCTTTAGGTTTTGTTTGTCTTGGAAGCTTTTTATCTCTCCTTCTATTTTCAGTGATAGCCTAGCTGGATATCGTATTCTTGGCTGCATATTTTTCTCATTTAGAGCTCTGAATATATCATGCCAGTCCTTTCTGGCCTTCCAGGTCTCTGTGGATAGGTCTGTTGCCAATCTAATGTTTCTACCATTGTAGTTTACAGATCTCTTCTCCCGAGCTGCTTTCAGGATTTTCTCTTTGTCTCTGAGACTCGTACGTTTAACTATTAGATGTCGGGGTGTTGACCTATTTTTATTGATTTTTGAGGGGGTTTCTCTGTGCTTCCTGGATTTTGATGCCTGTTTCCTTCCCCAAATTAGGGAAGTTCTCTGCTATAATTTGCTCCAATATACCTTCTGCCCCTCTCTCTCTTTCTTCTTCTGGGATCCCAATTATTCTCATATTGTTTCATCTTACGGTATCACTTATCTCTCGAATTCTGCCCTTGTGATCCAGTAGTTGTTTATCTCTCTTTTTTCCAGCTTCTTTACTTTCCATCATTTGGTCTTCCATATCACTGATTCTCTCTTCTGCCTCATTTATCCTAGCAGTTAGAGCCTCCATTTTTTATTGTACCTCATTAATAGCCTTTTTATTTTGATTTGGTTAGATTTTAGTTCTTTTACTTCTCCAGAAAGGGTTTCTCTAATAACTTCCATGCTTTTTTCAAGCCCAGCTAGTATCTTTAAAATCATCATTCTGGGGGCGCCTGGGTGGCTCAGTTGGTTAAGCGACTGCCTTCGGCTCAGGTCATGATCCTGGAGTCCCTGGATCAAGTCCCGCATCGGGCTCCCTGCTCGGCAGGGAGTCTGCTTCTCCCTCTGACCCTCCCCCCTCTCATGTGCTTGCTCTCTCTCATTCTCTCTCTCTCAAATAAATAAATAAATAAATAAATAAAATAAAATAAAATAAAATCATCATTCTGAACTCAGTTCTGACATCGTACTAATGTCCGTATTGATTAGGTCCCTGGCAGTCGGTACTGCCTCTTGTTCTTTTTTTGAGATGAGTTTTTCGTCTTGTCATTTTGTCCAGAGGAGAATAGATGAATGAGAGAACAAACTGCTAACAAAGCAACAACAACCCCAGAAAAATATACACTAAACAAATCAGAAGAGACCTGAAACCAGGGGATAAGAAAGGGAAAGAAAGAAAAAAGAAAAAAAAAAAAAGAAAAAGATAACAAACAAAAGAGAGAATATGATCAAATATCACGCTAGTGCATAGATCAGTGCCAGACACTAGATTTTGGGTGTATTTTGGTCTGTTAGAAGAAAGTGCCTCCCAAAATTTTAAAGAAAAACATATATGTATAAAAATAAGCATAAATACGATGAAGGGATGGAATATGACTAACAATGAAAATTATAAAAGATTTTATAAAAGGATTTGATAAGATAAGAAGTTGGTTGAAAAAAGAAAGAAGAGGATTTAAAAAAAAAAGGGGCGAAAATGTGATCAGGCAGGAGACTAGAACAAAGCTATATACCTGAGATTTAGGATATATTTTGGTCTATTAGAAGAAACTGTATCCCAACATTTTAAAGAGAGAACAACATATATATATATACACACCAAAAATAAGGTTAACTACTATGAAGGGGTAGAATATGACTCTAAAAATGAGAAATAAAAAAGATTTTTTAAAAAAGGGATTGATAAAATGTTGGTTGAAAAGGGAGAAAAAAATTCAAATAAAAAAAAAGAAAATTTAAAAAATTAACTTTGAAAGATTAGAGAATCATGGTAAAAAAGCCATGAATTCTATGTGCAGTGTTCCCCTAGCGCTGGAGTTCTGCCGTTCTCACTGATCGGTAAACCTGGTCTTGGCTGGCTGTTCTCGCTGATCTTCTGGGGGAGGGGCCTGTTGCCGTGGTTCCCAAATGTCTCTGCCGGAGGCGGAATTGCCCCGCCCTTGCCGGTCCGGGCTAAGTAATCTGCTCGGGTTTGCTCTCCGGAGCTTTTGTTCCCTGCAAGCTTTCCGTACAGCTTTGGAGGCGGAGAGTGAAAATGGCGGCCTCCCAGTCTCCGCCCCGGAGGAGCCGAGAACTCGGGGTCCCGCTCCTCAGCGAGCCCCCAGAGAAAAGCCGTCAGTCACTCCCGTCTCCCCGGTCTCCGGCCCACTCCGCGCTCACCCGGCCTGTGACTGAGCATTTCTCTATCTGGCACCCGAGCCCGGGTGGAGTCTCCAAACCCAGCAGATCCCCGCGGTGCGCTCCCGCCGCTCCTCCCGGGGGAAGAAGGTGAGTCTCCCCGGATCTGCCGCTTGTTGGGTCCCTGCTGGAGGAGCAGTGGCCCGACTGTGCCCCGGATCACGGTCTATGACAACCCCGAGCTGAGAGCCCGCGCCTGGGCTCCGTCTCTGCAGCCGGCTTCCCTGCTCCGATACCTGGGAGCTCTGCCGCACTCAGGCACCCCCGGTCTTTCTGTGACCCCAAGGGTCCTGAGACCACACTGTCCCGCGAGGGTTCCACCCCCCGCTTAGCCACCAGAGTGACGTCCCTCAGCGGAGCCGACTTCTAAAAGTCCCGATTTTGTGCTCCGTGGCTCTATCACTTGCCGGAAGCGGCCGACGGAGGCCCCTCCCCGCCGTCTATCCTCCCGAATATCGCCTCGGATTCACTTCTCCGCACGTCCTACCTTCCAGAAAGTGGTCGCTTTTCTGTGCAGAGTTGCTGCTCTTCTTTTCTTCGATCTCCTGTTGAGTTTGTAGGTGTTCAGAATGGTTTGATCCCTATCCAGCTGAATTCCTGAGAGGAGACGAAATCCAGGTCTCCTACTCCTCCGCCATCTTGCTCCTCCTCCCCGCATTTATTCTTTAATTCAAAACCCTGGCTCCCAGGGCATTTGGGGGAGCCCAGCCAATGGTGTCACTGAAGAGGTGGTGGCCATAGCAGCCCAAGCAGAGTCTAAATCAACTGCAGGGAACAGAGCCGTGAACTTTGCCGCTGGGCTGAATAGTTTCAGAAGGACATCTTCAGCTGAGGCCAACCTGCCAGGAGCCCTGGAGAAATCCTGTTACTGATTATTTTTAAAGGGAAAGTAAAAAGACAATACAAGGAAAATGTATTTTATTTAAGAATTCTAAAACACCGAGTCCCCCACCCCACCCCGTTACGTCGGTGGACCTACGAGCTGTCTTACAGTAGTTGTGTCGTCATCACGTCCCCAGGCTGACGTCTTTGGTCCTGACTGTGTGTATGTAGCGTTGTTACTGTTCCTGGTGGTGTGTGTACATACATGCAGCCCTAGATACCTCGATCTATCAACCATTTCAAGACGATTTGAGGAAAGACTATGAGTCATAGTAATTGTTTGCAAACGATCCTTTTTTCACATTTTGGTAAAATCCAGACCTTTCAACGTTCGTGCTTGCTGAGGAATGGAACCTGTGGTCACAGAGGATGACACAGATGAGAAACCATGGACAACAGTCATTTGGAAAATGAGTCAGAAGAGTCCGAGTCTGAACATGAGGAACTCTTAGGAATAGCTTCACCCAATTATTTGGCTCCTACTTTTTTTTTTATGGGTGTGCAGAGTGAGTGTGATAAAAAATTTATACCTAAATAAGTATAAAGAAATATTTTGGTATTTGTTGTAGGAAATTCTAAGAGATATGAAAGCATTATGTTATGGTTTAATTGCTTGTGTTTTTTCCCCCTTTCTTAATGGTACATAAAATAATCATGCATCTTATAACTTATTGAGTCTTCAAGTTTATGAAATACAGTGTTTTTTCAACCTATTGTGAAAGAATATAAGTAAACAGATGAAGCCCCAAATAATATCGTCAGGTTTGTGGAATATTCTTAGTGTGAATGCCGTGAAATGCCTCGGTGGGCCAAGGGCAAAGCCATGAAGTAAGGAAAGTGTATCTTGGATTTTGGCTCCTTTTGTTCTTTCTCAATGGAAAAGCAGGTCAGTACAATCAAAGGGCAAAGGATTTGGAGTGCAAAGACTCATGTTTTTAGTTCTTGCTTCAATAATTGCTGGATTTTTGAATTGTATGGGTCATATCCCCTCTGGGTTTTCTCTGGGGAAAATAATATACCTGCTTTGTGTTCTGTAGAAGGTGGTTACATAAAAAGCACATTGGAAAAGCACTCTACAGTATTAGTTACTATTGAATGGTCCTTCTTGTTTTACCAATAAAATAGGAACTCAGACTGATTTGTCTGGAGGAGATGGGATGGAGGAAGATTAATATATTCTTCTCTGTTCACACCCACAATCATATGCTAGGACTGACCAGTTAATCTACAGGCTATATGTGGCCCAATGTTTGAGGCTCCAGGAGTTAGAGGAATACTCCTCTAGGAGCTGATGAATGCATGCTCAGGAGAAGACTGATAATATTTCTAAGAGATACTCCCTGATTTCTTCTGCTACTCAAGTTAGGGCATCGCTTCCCTGAAGTTCCTCCTCCTGGCCCAGCATCCTCACTGTTTCCTTCTGGCTATTGAGGAGACCAGGTCCCTGCCCTTTCCTTTACCAGTTAGTGCCCCTTGCTGGTCCCCCCACCACTCCATTGGCTCTCTCATTAGGAAGATGTGGTATTTGTGCTCAGTATCTCTTATTCCCTTGGAGCCAGTCTTTCTGTGGCTTCAGTCTGTTAAATAGCTAATATCATAAAGTAGACTTTAAAAATCATCTCATTTTAATAAAAATCATTACTTTAAAAACGATCTTGAAGCAGACTTTTTTTTCAGTCTTAAAGAAGTATCAGTGGAAGTGAGGAGCTATTGTTCAAAGGGTATCAATTTCCTCTTATAAGATTAATAAATTTTGGGATCTAATACACAGCATGGTGATTATAGCTAACAATACTGCATCATGTACTTGACTTGTTGGTAAGAGAGTAGATCTCAAATGTTCTTATCAAAAAAAGAAATGATAACTATGTCTCTGAAGCGAGATGGTAGCTAATACTATGGTGGTAAATCAAAGCAACATGTTACGCACCTTGAAGTTGCAGTGTTCTGTGTCAGTTACATCTCAGTAAAACTGCAGGGGGCACTAATGGTGAGACTTCAAGGTGAGGTGGAAAGAGCATGGCGCCTTGGCCAGTGTTAGGGAATAAACTTGCTGAGAAAATAGTGCCTAGAGTCTTCCATCAACTTATTAGAAGGCTTCATTTAGTTCATTTATACCTTGAGTTAATGTTGCCTCAGAGAATTTATACATTTCTGTTAAACATAGTTAATATATTCATGTTCTTTAAAATGATGGCTTTCAAATGGTCTAACTATAAGGCATAATGAATAAATTTTACTCCCTGACCCACTGCACACGTATATGTTCATGTGTGTATGTAAGGTATACATAATTAAAACAAAAGAATAATAAAACAAAACTTAACCTTACAACTCACTAAAAGATTGGAAGCAGCAGTTTAAAAAGCACTGATTTAGAAAATAAGTTCTTTTGGCAAGCTTGATCAGAAATACGTTTGGAAGCCTGTAAGTTACTTTGCTGGAAAATAAGTATTTCAGAAAGCATTACAGTGCTAAAGTGTAACAAATAATCTTAGATCACAGTCGTCTGTGACTATTCCAATTCTGAATTTTCCATTCCTGCTTACTTTTGTCTCAGGGACTAAATTTCTACACATGATTTTGTAGCAGATAGATGAGAGACAGAGAGTAAGGGTATTGTTTTTATAAAATTTAGTTTATACTTTCTACTCTCTTTGATCCTATCTTGGGCTTCGTTCTTACTTACCTTTGCTTAAGTGATTTCCGGATCCATTTGCCTTGTTCATGAATGAGTCCACTCTCTCTTACATTCTGTAGTGAGAAAAATCATCCATCTTAAAGTCAGAGCTTGAAGGATTTCCTGCTCCCCATATTGGTTTCTCACAAAGTGTAATCCCATTAAACATTTCAGGGTTAGGGATAACATATTTTTTTTCCTTCAAGGAAATGCTTCATCATCATCATTTTTGCCTAAATATGTTGTTGGCAGTATGGAAAGGCAATCATAATATTTGATATTTAATATCATGGGTTAAAGATTTATTATTCCATTTTGTCATCATGAACAAATTCAGCAGAGGTGGATAAATGTCTTATGAAGCTAACTGTATGTACCTAAAATTGAAGAATGTGAATACAAAAATACTGTATTTTGATTAAAGGAGGATGATAGCCATTTAAGGAGTGACTTCTCTTCCTTATCACTTTAAAATGATATGCTTGGTTAAGCCAATGTAGAAACACAGAAAGATAGCTTCTGGGGATTCAAGGTATACATGGGCCCAAGAAGATTACAATCTAGAATAGGAAGCAGGCTTATAAAAATAATTAAAGTACAATGTTATCAATGAACCAGTTGATATACATATAGAGTACAGTGGTACTAAATGTCATGAGAGAAGCGTTCAAAAGATGGGTTCCTTAAGCTGGATCTTGGAGGAATGTAGAGGGGAACTGATTCCAGAGGAGAGAGAGTTGTGAGGAACTATCAGGCTGTTTTCCATCTTTCTAGCCCTGCCGTAATTAACTGTGATGATTCTGGCAGGTATGACATCCTCTAAATTTATAAAAAGAGCTAATTTGTCATTGAGGGAGTCATTTTTTTCCCTTGCTGATTTTACAACAATTGGCTGGCTTGTGTCATCGTAGAAAATGGTCTCTAATTAAGTTTTACTGAATTTCTAAAGGGAAGTTTCCACTAGATAACTACGTATTTTTTCCCTTTGGTTTCTTCAGCTAAGTCTCTCCCTATGACAAAAGGAAGACCTTTTTACCTCTCAGGTTCCTGGCAAAGTTGTGTGTTTGCAAAGTCACACACCCAGCCCAGAGAAATGAAAAATTGTTTTAGTCATTCAGTTGGCAATGCTATTTATACAAACAGGTTCAGAACACTACAAGGATTTGAAAAATATTCAAGATCTGAAATTTCAAAGCTCAGAGTTTGCCTTGTGCAGTGGAAGCAGCAGAGAGTGGAGCAGTTCTTCCCTCCTAACTTCAACCCCCATATCTAAGTTTTTATTAGGTTTTAAAAAGAATAGATGAATTTTTAAAAATATGAATTTGTGGTAGTATGAGATTTTTATTCGCTTATTATATGTCCATTAGAATGCAGATGTCATCAAAGCATAGACCTCATCTTATTGTATTTATTCTTGTCTCTTCAATACATAGAACCTTGTGTAGCATATATTAAGAACTCTACAAATATTTGGTTTGTGAATGAATATATAAATGAAATAAATCAATACTGAATGAATTACATCTTCTAGCAATAATACTATTTATAAATAGGAAGACACAGTTACATTCTTCTCGAAACAGGGGAGAAGGAAATGAGCATTTTGTGATTTTTTTTTTAACATTGCAATTGAATTTCAGGTATTTGGTTCATTTATTCATTTAAAATTTATTAAACATTTACTATTTCTCACATAAAAATAAATAGACACAGTCTTTCTTCTCGTGGAATGTAGATTTAGATGGGGTGGCAAATGTTTAAACAAGTAAGTGCTATCGTATTGATTCTTGGTATTTATAACATTTACTTTCTCAGTTTCAATTATTCACTAGTGAGTACAGGGTAGGTATACATCATAAATAATATTTTCACCTAGATGTAGGAGTAGTCAGTGACCTTGAATTGTTGTTCACCATCTACACATTTTGTGTTCTGTTTCCTTTTAAAAAAATTTTTTTTAAATTTAAATTTAAAAATTTAAAATTTTTAGGCAGGGAGGGCGGGGAGAGAGAGAATCTTAAGCAGACTCCATGCTGAGCGCAGAGCCTGACGCAGGGCTCAGTCTCACAACCCTGCGATCATGAGCTGAAATCAAGAGTCAGATGCTCAACTGACTGAGCCACTCAGGCACACCCCTCTTTTTTTTAGAGGTGGGGGGAGGGGCAGAAGGAGAGGGAAAGAGAGTTTCTCCTTCTTAAATAAACATTTTCAGGAGAAAGTATTTGATGATGTAGTATTGTGAATTTAGAGATTTCCTAAGATTTGTTTGGATTGCCAAAGGAATGCCGTCTTCATCTCTTCAGTAAAATTTTAAGAGTCTACTATTATTTATACATGGGTAAAGTAGAAGAGTATACAAGAAACCAAGATACAGGAGAGAATGGGATGATAAACTATGGCTGGTGAAGGGTGGGAAGAGGGAGGTCAAGAGAGCAGGAAAATCTTTATTAAGAGGGAATTTGAAATGAGTAGTGAGGATTAAATAGAATGAATAGGAATTTCTCAGGTAATTGAGGTGGAGAGGACAGTACAAGCAGAAGAAATAACATATACAAAATCCCAGAAAAGTGAAATTATTCAGTGAATTTAGAAAACAACAAAGCACGGGGTGTTTTAAGAGCAAAACTGTAAGTAGTATCAGATGAAATGGGACCATTGTCAAGGAGCCAGGCCATTAAAAAATCTGAATTCTTTGCAAAGGGGTTTGGATATTATTCGGGGGGAAGTTAGGAGCCATTGGGGGATTTTAATTGGGGAGAAACCTTTTCAGATGAATGTCTTAAAATGTTTTAGAAAGTACCATTGACAGCTATGTATTGGAAGATTGACGAGGAACCAGGCTGGACACAGGTAGACGAGCTAGGAGATCATTGTGACAGTGTAGGTAAGAGAATGACAACTCCAGGTAAGTGGGAACAGTAGGAAGGGGAAGAGAAGCCAAATAGAGATTTCTAAGTAATTTCAGTGTACCACGTCTAGTTTCTGAATAGGAGTTGTTTTTCTTTTTAAGAGATCTGTGATATTTTTTTCCATAAGTGTTACAGTATTTTTCTTCTTGTTGAATTCTTTTAAAATGACTGGGGCAAAGGAACAATTCAAAAATGTGACCTTAGTGCTGTGTTTAGTACATTGAAAATTCTTCTGAGGTTTAAGAAATTAAGAATGTCTGTGGTTTCCTTCCAAGATCAAGAGACGAAGGTCACCTAATTGAGACGCTCATGTCTTCCATTGCATGTTCTCATCTTGCAGATGTGGGAAAATGCCAGTGG
The DNA here is from genome assembly GCF_004348235.1 of Phoca vitulina. Classification (NCBI taxonomy): domain Eukaryota; kingdom Metazoa; phylum Chordata; class Mammalia; order Carnivora; family Phocidae; genus Phoca; species Phoca vitulina. The sequence goes on along the minus strand of NW_022589741.1, from coordinate 4,324,191 downwards.
CTGGATTTTGTTCGCCAGATGCAGTGAGTCTGGTTCAGGGGACTCTGAGCAGGGAAACTCTCCAGATGGGCTTTCTCAGGACATCTCTTGAATTTGGTCTCCCATTGTCAGAATGAGTCCCCGAGACTTTGCTCACCACAACATAGATTCCTTCCTACCTGCCTTCTTCTTTCTCCAGAACTTAGGCAGGCTCTGCTAAGGGACTGACTCTTGTTTTGACAGGTTTTCTTTATTATCAAAGTCCCCTTTCTTTCATGGCCTCAAACTTCATTACTTAACTCCTCATGCATCATCTACTTCTTGGTTTTGTCCTGCCATTTTGCTCTGATCTACAACTCCTACATATGTCTGCTCTACAATTTCAGACTCTTGACTTGGGTTCAGATCCTTGGCTTTACTTTGATTATGAATCTTTTAAATATTTTTGTTCTTCAAAATTATTTAACCAGCTCTATTTTTTTCCTTCCCCCATGCTTCACTGGTTAATCTGCCAAAGCCAAGGCTTCTGGAACCGCTTCAGAGCGGCTATCTCCTATTCAAATCTAACTCATGTTTAATGTTCCCATTCAAATCTTCATCTCACCCAAAGGCATGTCTTCTTTCTTCTATAGCCCTTATGACACCCAGCACACTAATCCAGTTTGGGGCATCCTCCCCTATAATTCTTCTTTTATCCTTACCTGCATTCATTCACCAAGTCCTGCCAATTGGCTGCCTACATGTCTCTGTAAAAAGGCTCCTTGTTTCCATCAGCATTATCACTCTCACATTTCACTAAGAACTCCTTTAGCCTGTAGTCTTGGTTGCTTAGCCAAAAGTCTAAAATCATTTTCTACCCTGTAGCCCATATTAATACTCTAAGTCAGAAATATAATCTGCCAATGTACAACTTAAGTTTTGCTTGTTTGCCTAATACATAAATATTTATCAGTCACCTATTTATAAGACAGACACAGTTGAGTCTCAGTGTCCTGATGGCTTTCTGAATCACATCAGAGGTCCTTATCATATTTGAAATCCACAGTCTGGGGCGCCTGGGTGGCTCAGTTGGTTAAGCGACTGCCTTCGGCTCAGGTCATGATCCTGGAGTCCCTGGATCGAGTCCCGCATTGGGCTTCCTGCTCGGCAGGTAGTCTGCTTCTCCCTCTGACCCTCCCCCCTCTCATGTGCTCTCTCTCATTCTCTCTCTCACAAATAAATAAATAAAATCTTTAAAAAAAAAATAAATAAAATCCACAGTCTGTTCTTCCCTACCTATTGAAAAAATGGGAATCATACTGGATAAGATATGCTTTTATTTGGCTTCTCCCCCCCCCCCCCAAAAAAATAGTACTCCATAGTCCGTGCATGGCTATAGAGAAGGGACAGAAACAGTCTGGTGTAAGAAGCTAGGGTCCATTGCTGTCACTGTGATAGTCCCTAGAGATTCAGGCACTTAATTTAACATGCAAATGTCTGTTACCATCTACCTCTTGAGTTCATAATACAAACTGGTATCTTAACATTTCTGATATTTTGTTCAGAGTACTCTGAAACGCTTCTGATTCCTTTCAGTGAGAATATATTCTTCATTAATATTGTGACAGAAAGCAATTACCTATTGAAATGTGTTATTTTATACTAAAAATGATATTCTACCATGTCTTGATTTTTGTTTTGATAATACCTTTCTCTAATTGAAATAGCTTTAAGATATATATATATGTTTAAAATTGCAGTATTTGGTATAATTTTGGTAATTGTTGGAGATCTGTGTCCCCCGCCGTACACCAAATAGACATCACAGCTCCCTATTTTAGTGACTAGTGTCCATAGAAGGTAGGTTTTGGCTGCATTTTGCTGTGTGCCTGGCTCCTGGTTACAACTCTCACAGGCAACCCTTAGGTTGTTCCACAGGGCAAGTGCCTTTGCTCAGATACACTCACTTAGCCTGACTTAGTTACTTCTGTTTGTTCATGTGATTGTTTTTAACTCGGTAGAAGAAGTAAAGTGAAAAGAAATAGAGGAATACCTTAGGCAAGTTTCTGGCAAATTATTCTTTACTTAAATCCATTTTTTGGGGGGGATATTTCTTTTATGAAGAGGAACAGTTGAAGAAAACAAAATACATTTCACATATCTAATTCAGAAGGCATAGTAAGATTCTGAGGTGTTTAAAGAAATTACTTATTCATATTTCACTTCAGTATTTATTGAGCCACTACTATGTGCAGAACGTTCTGGTAGGTGTTGGGCTATAACAGTGAGCTAGACAGATGCAATCCTGTTTTCCCAGATTTAGCCCCAAGCAGACGAGATAGATAATGAAAAAAATTAATAAAATGTAGTAACTGTTGGGGGAAATACGGTGACTACAGTTCATGCCAGGGTTACCTGTCTTCCTGATGAAAGGCTACCTGGGAGAGGTGATATACAAGCTGTGGTCTGAGAGATGAGAAGCCATCCAGATAGGTCAGGAATTAAGGGAAGCAGAGGGAGCAGCTGATGCACAGGCATGGGGGCACAGATGATGGCTAAGCTGGGTCTCTGAAGATGATGGGAATTACCCCAGAGAAGTGGGAAAGAACCAACAATAAAGGCCCAGGGGAGTAGAGCAGGTTGGTATTTTTAGGTACCTGTAGGTGACTTGGTACCCTAATAAAATATATCAAAAGAACTATATATATATTTTAATAGTTTTATAAAGTCATACATTAATAAACACAAAGTAAGAATCAGAAATCCTTTTTTTTGAAACTAAAAAATGGTTTAGTTAAAGCTACCAAGTTCTTATCCTGCATTTCATGTGCTCAGAAAATGGGTTCAAAACAAATCCATAAACGCTAACTGTTCCAGGAGTTCATGTGTGAAGAGATTCCTTACAGTTAACATTGTGTGCGACACACACACACACACACACACACACACACAATTGGTCTCTGATGACTGCTTTGTATAGATTCTTCATTTATCAAGTTACCTTTTCGAAGAAAAAAGTTTCCTACTCTTTTTTCTTTGGCTTGCTTGGATGGCGTCAGGGCCAGGCTAATTAGAAGTAAATATTACAAAGCCTTTCATTTCAAACCTCAGAGCTTTTTCTCAAAACCCAGGTTCAAGGCAGAGCCCTAGTTAAATCAGATGACTTACTCTAGTCCATGGACTCAGTGATTCATGAGAATCTATTATCCTTGTATTTTGTACGAGAGAACACCATCAAAAATAAAAACATCACAGCTGGACTGAAGCAGCCCTAAAAGAACAATTTTGAGATTTGAATAGTAATTTTAGCTCCAGTTGCTAAGCTTTTTGTTTTCTTTTTGCAGCCATTAACTAGTTTCTACTCATTTTTAGCCAGATTTGGGATGATCTAAAGATACTTATAAAATTCTGGGATGATGTTACTGTATCAATTACTAGACCAAAAAGACAAGCAGAGGCAGGGTCATATCTAAAACATTGATTCAAGGTCCATTGTTTAAAAGATGCTTTCCATTTGTAGTTTGCAAATATTGATGAGAGTTACAAAGATAAATAAGTATCCAATAACTTGAGTGGTAAAAATATACTGCAGTAAGTTATTCGAGGAAGGAAAGGGGGACGTTTGTGTTCAGCATAGAATTTCCTTTTATTCATTCTTCTGATCAGTTCACTTATTCAGTCAACAAACTTTTAAAGATTGTGTACTAAATACAAAATTGAGTGGTAGGTGTTGAAGATACAGACATGGTTTGAAACTGAAAGGAATATTAAAGTAATGGTTCTCAAATATTGGGGTATCCATGCCTCTTTCATAAAACTGATAAAAAGGATGGATACAACACATAAGCACATCTTCAGGAGATCTGTAGATGCCTTGAAGTCTACCATTGGACCCCTTGGGATTTATGAATCCTGCTTAATGATTTCTTAATTTCTAGTTTTGCTTATTGTTTGAATTTTGCCTCCCAACCCAAGGTTTATTTAAACTTTATTATGGGGTTAACTGTGTTTTCAAACAGTTTACCTTAGGCCAAATCTTCCAGATGCATCTCCAGTTGAGAGATCTGTTGCTGATATTCAGAAGCCAACCTGCTCTGTAAAATGAGCATGAGCGCCATCTAATGCCCAAATGGAATAAATGTTGGTAAGAACAATAGTAACACAACAGGATTAGGGTATGTAATATTTGTAAAGATAAAAAAAATTGTACATTTGTCCTTTTATTGGTGGAGGGTCATATGATTTACATTTTAAAATAAACTTTTTATTTTCTAACACTTCTGGATTTTCAGAATAATTACAAAGATAGTACAAAGAGTTCCCAAAACTCTACATCCAGTTTTTCCCCCAAAATAGTATGGCACTATTGTTACAATTAATAAACTGACATGGATACATTATTATTAACTAAAATCTAGAATTTATTCAGATTTCCTCAATTTTCCCTTACTGTCCTTTCTCTGTCCCAGGGTTCCATCTGGGATAGCACATTGCATTTAATGATCACATCTTCTTAGGCTTAGTTATGACAATTGTATATTTGAATTTTATTGTAACTTTCTGTTAGTTTATAAAATATTTCTTAAAAATTTTCAGAAGACAATTTCCCTTGTTTTGTTCCTTTGATAATAATGTGTAACTATTTAAGCAGATTTTATGGAGGTTTGTATAAATATAAATTATCATTGTGCATTTTCTTCTCTTATAATGATGAAAAAAAGATTAAGAAAGAGAATTACCAAAATGTTATTATACAAAGACTAATGCAGTAGAAACTGTAAGAATTATGTTTCCACTTGGAGTCTAATCCTCACTAATTGTGTTCTTTAGCAGGCCATTTACCCTTTTGCTTGTTTTCGTATTTGTGGAATAAGGTCTGTGAACCAGGAATTCCCCAGCCCTTGCACTATGAGAAGATTAAAAAAATATTTTCCCAGTGCAAGTTAATAATCCTAATGTTTCATATTGGATATGAGTGAAGATTTATTAGGTACCTACCTAAGCTGATGCATTATCTCTATATTATGGATGACAAAATTTAGAGAAGTAATTTGCCCAGGACCATTTAGCAAAGAAGTGATGGGTCAGATTCCCAGTATGACAACTTCCAAAGAGACAGCACCCCTTTCAGTACCCATAAGCCTACAGTGCGCTCCATCCCAGCTGCCATGCTTACGCTAGGACCCCTCTAATGACCAACACTCCAAGATGAGATGGTTTCTCTTTATAATCCTATTGCCCCTAGCCATGTGAAACTCTTATGAAATGCTATATATGAGCCTGGGTTGCCAACCACCCACAAACAGATGTGATGACCTCTCAAAGAAACCTTTGTCACCAACCAACTGAAATGCATTAAGTCTGAGGAGTATTCACAGTTCTACCCTATTTGCTGATTTTTTAAAAAATTTTATTTTGTTATGTTAATCACCGTACATATCATTAGTTTTTGATGTAGTGTTCCATGATTCATTGTTTGCGTATAACACCCAGTGCTCCATGCAGTACGTGCCCTCTTTAATACCCATCACCAGGCTAACCCATCCCCCCACCCCCCTCCCCTCTAGAACCCTCAGTTTGTTTCTCAGAGTCCATAGTCTCTCATCATTCATCTCCCCCTCCCATTTCCCCCCCTTCATTCTTCCCTTCCTGCTATCTTCTTTTTTTTTTTTTTAACATATAATGTATTGTTTCAGAGGTACATGTCTGTGATTCAACAGTCCTACACAATTCACAGCACTCACCATAGCACATACCCTCCCCAATGTCTATCACCCAGCCCCCCATCCCTCCCCCCCACCACTCCAGCAACCCTCAGTTTGTTTCTTGAGATTAAGAACTCCTCATATCAGTGAGATCATATGATACATGTCTTTCTCTAATTGACTTATTTCGCTCAGCATAATACCTTTCAGTTCCATCCACGTCATTGCAAGTGGCAAGATTTCATTCCTTTTGATGGCTGCATAATATTCCATTGTATATATATACCACCTCTTCTTTATCCATTCATCTGTCGATGGACATCTTGGCTCTTTCCACAGTTTGGCTATTGTGGACATTGCTGCTACAAACATCGGGGTGCCCGTACCCCTTCGGATCCCTACATTTGTATCTTTGGGGTAAATACCCAGTTGTGCAATTGCTGGATAGTATGGTAGCTCTATTTTCAACTTTTTGAGGAACCTCCATACTGTTTTCCAGAGCGGTTGCACCAGCTTGCATTCCCACCATCAGTGTAGGAGGGTTCCCCTTTCTCCGCATCCCCGCCAACATCTGTCGTTTCCTGACTTGTTAATTTTAGCCATTCTGACTGGCGTGAGGTGGTATCTCATTGAGGTTTTGATTTGGATTTCCCTGATGCCGAGTGATGTAGAGCACTTTTTCATGTGTCTGTTGGCCATTTGGATGTCTTCTGTGGAAAAATGTCTGTTCATGTCTTCTGCCCATTTCTTGATTGGATTCTTTGTTCTTTGGGTGTTGAGTTTAATAAATTCTTTATAGATTTTGGATACTAGCCCTTTATCTGATATGTCATTTGCAAATATCTTCTCCCATTCTGTTGATTGTCTTTTGGTTTTTTTGACTGTTTCCTTTGCTGTGCAAAAGCTTTTTATCTTGATGAAGTCCCAATAGTTCATTTTTGCCCTTGCTTCCCTTGCCTTTGGTGATGTTTCTAGGAAGAAGTTGCTGCGGCTGAGGTCGAAGAGGTTGCTGCCTGTGTTCTCCTTTAGGATTTTGATGGACTCCTGTCTCACATTGAGGTCTTTCAACCATTTGGAGTCTATTTTTGTGTGTGGTGTAGGAAAGGGTCCAGTTTCATTCTTCTGCATGTGGCTGTCCAATTTTCCCAACACCATTTGTTGAAGAGACTGTCTTTTTTCCATTGGATATTCTTTCCTGCTTTGTCAAAGATTAGTTGACCATAGAGTTGAGGGTCCATTTCTGGGCTCTCTATTCTGTTCTATTGATCTATGTGTCTGTTTTTGTGCCAGTACCATACTGTCTTGATGGTGACAGCTTTGTAATAGAGCTTGAAGTCCGGAATTGTGATGCCACCAGCTTTGCTTTTCTTTTTCAACATTCCTCTGGCTATTCGGGGTCTTTTCTGGTTCCATGCAAATTTTAGGATTATTTGTTCCATTTCTTTGAAAAAAGTGGGTGGTATTTTGATGGGGATTGCATTGAATGTGTAGATTGCTCTAGGTAGCATTGACATCTTCACAATTTTTGTTCTTCCAATCCATGAGCATGGAAAGTTTTTCCATTTCTTTGTGTCTTCCTCAATTTCTTTCATGAGTATTTTATAGTTTTCTGAGTACAGATCCTTTGCCTCTTTGGTTAGATTTATTCCTAGGTATCTTATGGTTTTGAGTGCAATTGTAAATGGGATGGATTCCTTAATATCTCTTTCTTCTGTCTTGTTGTTGGTGTATAGGAATGCCACTGATTTCTGTGCATTGATTTTATATCCTGCCACTTGACTGAATTCCTATATGAGTTCTAGCAGCTTTGGGGTGGAGTCTTTTGGGATTTCCCATAAAGTATCATATCATCTGCAAAGAGTGGGTGTATGACTTCTTCTTTGCTGATTTAGGATGCCTTTTATTTCTTTTTGTTGTCTGATTGCTGTGGCTGGGACTTCTAGTACTATGTTGAATAGCAGTGGTGATAGTGGACATCCCTGCCGTGTTCCTGACCTTAGGGGGAAAGCTCTCAGTTTTTCCCCATTGAGAATGATATTCACTGTGGGTTTTTCATAGATGGCTTTTATGACATTGAGATATGTACCCTCTATCCCTATACTCTGAAGAGTTTTGATCAAGAAAGGATGCTGTACTTTGTCAAATGCTTTTTCTACATCTATTGAGAGGATCATATGGTTCTTGTTCTTTCTTTTATTAATGTAGTGTATCACATTGATTGATTTGCGGATGTTGAACCAACCTTGCAGCCCAGGAATAAATCCCACTTGGTTGTGGTGAATAATCCTTTTAATGTACTCTTAGATCCTATTGGCTAGTATTTTGGTGAGAATTTTTGCATCCATGTTCATCAGGGATATTGGTCTGTAATTCTCCTTTTTGTTGGGGTCTTTGGTTTTGGGATCAAGGAAATGGTGGCCTCATAAAATGAGTTTGGAAGTTTTCCTTCCATTTCTATTTTTTGGGACAGTTTCAGAAGAATAGGTATTAAGTCTTCTTTAAATGTTTGGTAGAATTCCCCTGGGAAACCATCTGGCCCCGGGCTTTTGTTTGTTGGGAGATTTTTGATGACTGCTTCAATTTCCTTAGTGGTTATAGGTCTGTTCAGGTTTTCTATTTCTTCCTGGTTCAGTTTTGGTAGTTGATACATCTCTAAGAATGCATCCATTTCTTCCAGATTATCTAATTTGCTGGCATATAGTTGTTCATAATATGTTCTTATAATTGTTTGTATTTCTTTGGTGTTGGCTGTGATCACTCCTCTTTCATTCATGATTTTGTTGATTTGGGTCATTTCTCTTTTCTTTTTGATAAGTCTGGCCAGGGATTTATCAATCTTGTTAATTCTTTCAAAGAACCAGCTCCTAGTTTCGTTGATCTGTTCTACTGTTCTTTTGGTTTCTATTTCATTGATTTCTGCTCTGATCTTTATTATTTCTCTTCTCCTGCTGGGTTAGGCTTTATCTGCTGTTTTTTCTCCAGCTCCTTTAGGTGTAGGGTTAGGCTGTGTATTTGAGACCTTTCTTGCTTCCTGAGAAAGGCTTGTATTGCTATATACTTTCCTCTTAGGACCGCCTTTGCTGCATCCCAAAGATTTTGAACAGTTGTGTTTTCATTTTCATTTGTTTCCATGAATTTTTTTTAATTCTTCTTTAATTTCCTGGTTGACCCATTCATTCTTTAGTAGGATGCTCTTTAACCTCCATGTATTTGAGTTCTTTCCGACTTTCCTCTTGTGATGGAGTTCTAGTTTCAAAGCATTGTGGACTGAAAATATGCAGGGAATGATCCCAATCTTTTGGTATCGGTTGAGACCTGATTTGTGACCTAGGATGTGATCAGTTCTGGAGAATGTTCTATGGGCACTAGAGAAGAATGTGTATTCTGTTGCTTTGGGATGGAATGTTCTGAATATGTCTGTGAAGTCCATTTGGTCCAGTGTGTCATTTAAAGTCTTTATTTCCTTATTGATCTTTTGCTTAGATGATCTGTCCATTTCAGTGAGGGGGGTGTTAAAGTCCCCCACTATTATTGTATTGTTGTCGATGTGTTTCTTTGCTTTTGTTATTAATTGGCTTATATAAGTGGCTGCTCCCATGTTAGGGGCATAGATATTTACAATTGTTAGATCTTCTTGTTGGATAGACCCTTTAAGTAGGATATAGTGTCCTTCCTCATCTCTTATTACAGTCTTTGGTTTAAAATCTAATTTGTCTGATATAAGGATTGCCACCCAGCTTTCTTTTGGTGTCCATTAGCATGGTAAATGGTTTTCCACCCCCTCACTTTCAATCTGGGGGTGTCTTTGGGTCTAAAATGAGTCTCTTGCAGACAGCATATCGATGGGTCTTGTTTTTTTATCCATTCTGATAGCCTGTGTCTTTTGATTGGGGCATTTAGCCCATATACATTCAGGGTAACTATTGAAAGATATGAATTTAGTGCCATTGTATTGCCTGTAAGGTGACTGTTACTGTATATTGTCTGTGTTCCTTTCTGGTCTATGTTGCTTTTAGGCTCTCTCTTTGCTTAGAGGACCCCTTTCAAGATTTCTTGTAGGGCTGGTTTCGTGTTTGCAAATTCCTTTAGGTTTTGTTTGTCCTGGAAGCTTTTTATCTGTCCTTCTATTTTCAATGACATATTTGCTAATTTTTAAAAAGATTTTATTTATTTTTTGAGAGAGAGAGAGAGAGCATGAGCAGGGGGAGGGGCAGAGGGAGAAGGAAAAGAAGACTCCCTGCTGAGCAGGGAGCCTGATCCCAGGACCCTGAGACCATGACCTGAGCCAAAGGCAGATGCTTAACTGATTGAACCACCCAGGTGCCCCACATTTGCTGATGTTTAATTAAATGTATATTTTTACTGATTTCAAAAGTCTTCAAGAGATACACAGGAATGTTGTCTTCTGAAAGCCTATGAGTATATGAATATGAAAGTGTTTACACTGTGTTGACTAAAACCATTGGCTGGGAAAGAGAAGTGCCTTTGAAACTACTTGGCTCCTGCAGTATTGATAATTTGTTAATATATCTGTGAAACTTAAATGATGTTCTACACTTCTGGTTCTCAACTTTGGATGCACATTAGCAACTCCAGAGTTAAAGTCCCCACACCCACATCTCATTCCAAACTCATTAAATCAAAATCTCTGGAAGTGAGAAACAAAACAGCAATTTTAAAACTCCCTAGGTGATTCTGATGTGTAGCCAAGAGTTATACATTGTAATGCAGTTTAATTGTTACTTTCCTTTTATTTGGGGGGTGAACTTGTCCATGCCATCAATTCTTATAAATGAGAAAGGTATGGATTACAAAAGAGGATAATCACTAAAGTTCAGTAATCAAGCTCATTAAAGTTTTTTTTTACTTAACACATCTATCAAGTGCATTTTTTTCTGAGATATAGAACTTTTAAGACGTGAAATGAACTAAATTTTCCCTGAAGAAATTAGATTATCAGCAGTAAGCATGGACATCACAATAAAATATATGCCATTTTCTCATAAAAGAACTTTGTTTTAAGTAGTATCTAAGTGGAAAATCATGTATTTGCATATTTTATTTTTAATTTTTGTAACATAGTAATTTTAATATCTAAAATTTTGAAGGTGGTATTTGTTGACCACATGTATATTTTTTTCTTAAATAAGATTTCTGTCTTTCCTTAACTTTGTAAGATCTGAGGTTCCTTGAAGTGAATAAGGTCTTTCTGTCCTTCCTGTCTTCCACAATGCCTAGTAAGTGTTTGAGATTGAATTGTTACGTAAGAACCTTTGGAAGAGAGAAAGAGAGAGGGGTATGCAGGGAAAGGAAGACATGGGAGCTAAGGAAGGAATGGGGGATGGGAGAAGGGCAAACAAGTTCTCACATTTTGTGTCTTACAATTCTTTTGAGGTATGAAAAAGCTGGGGTTATTTTCTGTTCTTTGAAATTGTGCATTTCACAGGTTACTATTAAAAGGGCTCAAGCTTCGGGATATTTTTGTTGAAAGGAAAGTAATTCTATTGGCTGACTTTGGTCCTTGGTCTTGAGAATAAGATATAAATAAATAGATAAAAATATTAAAAATAGAAATAAATAAAAACATAAATATAAATTGTTTACAGTTTAGATGGATTAATTTATAAATTGATAAATACACACTCCTTACTATTAGAATTCTTTGCTAAATCCCATTATCCCATTTCTACATATTTAAGCTTTTTTAAAATCATTTTTTTGAATCCACAATATTGTAAAGTTTCTTTTAGACTAGAAATTTGCTCCAGATTATCTGTTAAAATCTGCTTTCTGACAGAAAATGATTTACATCAGTTAACAGAATTAGTAGCAATATTTTTTAGTGGTAGTCTTGAAATAGAAGCTTCTAAGAGCTTTGAAGTTTAAGCAATTAACAGACTTTGTTAGTTAAAAATGAAGCCATTAACAAGGAATGCCTTTATGATATTAGAAATAAATTTCAATCTGTGTGATTAAATAGCAAAGATGTATGTGATACAATGATTTGATTAATGTTATGATTAGTAGAGTGTTTCCTTAGCATCCTTGGTTAGATAGCCAAGATTGGATGTTTCTTAAAAAAAGTTTTGAATTCTTTTCTGCATGTCAGAATGAAAATCAAATGCTGGTAGAAAATAGTATCAATCACTTCCTCAAATTTCTAAAATATTCTCTTTAATTCTGCTATTGTTATTATAATGAGCAGTTCCTTATGTTTTAAGTTGTAGCACTGTGTTAAGGGATGTATCAACTGTCCATATTTCTGGCACAAAATGGTATGTTTCTCAACTGCTCATTATATGTTGGTTATTCCTAAATATATGCACTTTTAACTTAAATATGTCAATTGCTTTAAATCAGTTTCTCCCTTTGAGAAACAATTCTTAAAGCATTTTTTTCTGCACAAAGGTAACTTTCAGATTCAACTTAGAGGCCTTAATAATAACTCTCCAAAAGTTCAGTCAAGTTTAAATTTTTTTATTAGGCATGTATTTAAATAATTTAAATAACCACATACTTAATGATTAGTGCCCCATGAGAAGGTGGTGGTGATGAGCTATATTGCTGTATGCCCTTCACAGTCTCCAGTAACATGTTCAGTGGTATCTGTTGGAGGATTCCAGGCATGCCCTCCTAATCATCTTTTGTAAGGTCCTATCTTTCCCCATCAAAAACACATAAACAAGATTACAAATTCACTTTCTCCCCTAACTCTAAAGTACCAATTATTTGAAATTTCACCATTTTATTTTATAGAAGTAACTATATTTCTTGTGTCTGAAACTATAGGTTACCATACCAGTGATGAGAACCATTTTTTTTTGGTCAAATATTTCTGTAAATTGAAATTATCTATGAATGGTACTTCTGTAATGTTTAAAGTAAACACAGTAAGACATTTTGCCCAAAGTGCTATTTGTTCAAGCATATTACTTGAGAATGTGACATTTTGACACCACCAGTTGGAGGCTGAGTCCCCTGATAGAAGGAAAAATGCCACATATCTACAGAGATTATTTCTCCCTGTTTTCTTGCACATGGGGGAAACAAGGAGAAATTGTAAAAATCTACATAGGTTATATGGGTTTATTGTATTCTGCCTAAGAATCTTGAGCTCTTAAAATTAGAATTTAAAACATTAATTGATATTTTCTTGTCAGGGAGATAGTGGTTATTAATAACAAGATAAAATATGAAGATAAATTTCATTTATTTTTATTAGTGAAAGGAATATTTTATGATAAAACTTATGCATGTTAATACTGATAGAAGGATGAAGTACTTATTTCCTAACCCTGTTTCCTAACCATGTGAATCGTGATTTTAGTGTCCTGACTATTAAAACAGTTAATTAACTATTTTTAACAGCTTAAAATCTTAACTACATGAAGCTAAGAATAATACTTAAATGCAAACATGAGTAAAACACTAACTGGCTTTTTCTACTGGAAGTCTTTCTTGTTTTTTCTACTATGGACCTTCTGTTTTAATGTGGAAATTCTGTCTTGCTCAAATAGGACTATTTCAGCACAAACTGGTATTTGTTTAATAACTTGCTGGCTCGTAACTCATGTTAATCATGGTTTCAGTTTGATTTGGCCATTGGGGAATTAGTAAATCTATTTACTGAATTATAAATGGGTCTGTAGTATCGTCCTCGACACCATAAGCAGTGCAATGGGTACCATGAGGTATGGGAAGGGAACTGACATTTTTTAAGTGCCGATTATGGACTAATTGCTCTTTTTCATTGTGTTCCTCTGGACTTCAGTTTATTTGTGAAATGAGCCTGACTAATGAATCCGTGCTGCCCTCCCAACCCGAAGATTCCTTCTTGACTAAACCAGGGAGAGTTTTGGCTAACTGAGGTTGAACTGCATAAGCCTTCTATTTTTAGGAGTCGTGGGAGAAATGTTATCTAAAAATGCAGTTGTTTATGTGCCTCAGCTAATGAATGATCGGTACAGTATTATGAGAATAACTGCATCTTTTGATAATTGGGGACTTTGATGTTTCCCAGAGTTGTGTAGTATTTCACACATATAGGTATAGGAGATGGGGTAACAGATATCCTAACCTCAGCATAGATCCAAAAGTTACTGTGTTTTTCAGTAAATCCCTAGGACAAATACTATTTTTTTTCCATAAATGTTCTCTAAAAAATGAAGTCTGGTGTTACACATCAAAGCTTTGATCCGATTATTTTACATGTGTGTTGGTCTACTAAGTATCTATCAGTTGCCAGAAGTCTGTTTAGTGCAGGGTTTCTCAGACTCCACACTACTTATACGTTGGACTGGAAAAATCTTTGTTGTGGGGAAGCTGTCCTGGGCATCTCTAGCTCGATTGAATAGATGCCAGTAGCAGCTCCCCATCCCAGTTGTGAAAATAAAAAATGTCTCAAGACATTGCCAGATGTTGACTGAAGGGCGCAAATGTCCCCCGTTAACAACCACCAGTTTAGTGCACAGTACCCCTCTTTAGTTAAGACATACTGGGCAGAGAGATGCCAATGTGACTCACTGGTTAAATTATTTAAATAATGTTAAATCCTTTCAAAGTGAATCTAAATTCCTCCTTGAGCGTTAAATGCAACTATTTTGTGTAACTTCTAGATGTTCTTGACATACTCTGAGGGAGGCAATCATTTATTTCCGAGGCAATAATTCCTCGGAAATCTCAATAAGTTGTCAAAGGAAATGCAAAATAGAACAGTCTGATGATTCAGTTTGTAAGTTCCCAATGATATCTCCTTACTTCCAAGATTAAATAATTCTCTGAGTTCCGTTTTATTATATGGTAGAGACAATGACAACAAATTTGTGCTATTTGTGTGGTTGTTGATATTTTTGTGCATGTTTTAAGTGGCCTTCTAAAAGATAATTTTTTTTAAATGACCATTTCTCCATCCACCAACCACCCCCCTCCCCAAGGATATCAGGGTTTTTATTGCCAACATTTTTCAGGTTATAATAATTCTCCTTTTGATAATTTGGTTTAAAAAAAACTCTCAGGTCTTTTGAAAGGAGGCATTGGTAGAACCATATAAACCTTCTATATAGTTGGTGTGGGGTGTAGAGTCTTTTTCTCAAACAAAAAGCACAGAATAAAGAGGCCGTGAGGTGTGTCAATGTGATATTCACTTCTTTTTGCCTCCTGCTTAAAGGGATCAGTACAGTGATCATAGGCCCAAACTGATAATCTTTGTATCTGAGGTCTGGGTGTTTTTCAGGCAAGCCTGTGTTACACAAGGGAGTTTAATATAAATAGGCCTTATAAAAGCAAAAAAATCCTAAAGAAATATAATATTATTGCAAAATGCTTTGCTAACTTTAGAGAAAGGTGGTTTATAATTATCTTGATTAAAAAGACTATTATTATTCAGCATTTATTTTTTACCTTTTTAAACCCAAATAGACAGTCACTCATCTAAACAGGCCTACATTTTTCAGAAAGTTAGGTTTCTCAAAAAAAAAAAAGTATTATCTCATTTCTGCTTCTACTTAATATAGAATAACAGACACTGGATTTATATTCCTACCTTAATTAAAAATCTGGAGAAAAAATACAGTAGAACAATGTTTATGACACTGGCTACTAGGCAGTAGAAAACAGTGATCCCTGAGAGATAGGAAACAAATAAGATGAGACATATGATTTCCCTGGTATATTGCTTTGAGAACATCCAGGCTATGGTGCAAGGAGAAGCAAACCAGGAGGCATTCAACAAACTCCTGGAGTGGAAGAGATGGAGCTGAGAGTCTGGAGAGATGGAAGAAGTTAGAGGTCACAGACAGAGTACGAGCAAGGAGAAAGTTGCACAGACACCACCAGAGATCTTGCAAGGGGCCTCCTATGTGTTCTGCATGGGTTATTGTTTGTGTGTGAGAAGACTACCTGAACCCAACAGGGAAAAACACCTGTAAGGACTAGAGGAAAAAGTTCCTGGCACTCACACAGTACCTGGACAAAAAGATGCCTGTTCCCATCAGGAAGACTGGAGAACCTCCTAAATCATGGGCACTGGGTACAGGGTATTCTTGCCTCAGTAGTGGGGAAAAACTAGCCCTACATGAAATACTGCTCAGGTCTTGCCCAACAAATCTTAAAAAGCAAGACTTGAAAAAAACAAATTATTTCCAAGTAACTTGATTGCATCCCTAAATAGAACTCAAGAATACTTATAAAAATATAAAAAATAGGGGCACATAGGTGGCTCAGTGGGTTAAGCGTCTGCCTTTGGCTCAGGTCATGATCTCAGGGTCCTGGGATCAAGCCTTGCATTGGGCTCCCTGCTCAGCAGGCAGTCTGCTTCTCCCTTTCCTCTGTCCCTCCCCCTGCTTATGCTCTCTCTCTCTCTGTCTCTCAAATAAAATCTTAAAGTAATATAAAAAATATCCAGCACTCAACAAAGTCAAATTTATGATACCTAACATCCAACCAAAAATTACTAGCATACTGTAAAGCTGAAAAATATGACCCATGATGATGAGAAAGACCAATCAAAACTGAATAGACCAACAGATGTTAGAATTATCAAAATATTAAAACAGTTATTTTAACTGTATTCCATATGTTCAAAAGGTAATTTGATACCTGAAAAAGAAAAAGAATTTCCAAACTGAACTTCTAGAGATGAAAATCCCAATGTCTGAGATGAAATATGCCCTGGATGAGGTTAACAAAAGATTAGACATTTCAAAAGAAAAGATTAGTAAGTTTGAAGGCATTACAATGGAAGTTATCCAAAATAAACAGAAAAATATTTTAAATGAATAAATTAGTCAACCATGGAAATACTTCAAGTATCCCAATAGACATGTATTTGGAGTCTCTGAGAGAGAAACAGAAAGGTGGATAGAAAAAATATTTGAAGAAGTAATAGGTGAAATTTTTCCAAATTTGATGAAAACTATAAACCAACAGATCCAAGACACCCAACAAACCCCATACATAAGAAACATGAAGAAAACAACATCAAGATAAATCATAAATAAATTTTGCAAAACTAGCAAAAAATAGAAAAACTTAAAGCAGCCAGAAGAAAAAAGATCTATTACATATAAAGGAATTAGGATAAGCATGGCAGCAATGTTTTCATAGGAAACAATGCAAAGGAGGAGACAATGGAGCAACATCACTAAAGTACGGAAAGGATAGGGAAAAAAACTATCAACCTAGAATTCTAAACCCAGTGAAAATATCTGACAGATAGGAAGGCAAAGTAAAGACTTTTTCAAACATACAAAAGCTGAAAGAATTCATCATCAGTGGACCTATAGTGCAAAAATTCTTTAAGAAATTCTTTTAGAAGGAAAATGATAGCAGACGTAAATCTGGTTTTTCCCAAAGGAATGAAGATCACCTGAAAAGGCGATCATGACTTTTCCCCTGGACAGAAAGGGTCTATCTTGCCCCATCATGAGTTAGAACATGAGGGTGCTCCTGATTCAGCTTCAAGTTTCCCAACAAGGAATATGTGACAAGCATGAGGAGGAACATGATGATAAGGAACTGGTCCCTGACTGAACAGAGCTTCCTGACAATCTGGACCACTCACCTGGAAACTATTACTGAGAGACTAATAGAAGTGTACTTTTTAGGGTTTCTGTATTTTAGAGTATTACTGATACTGTACATTGACCTTTACCTTATTTAAAACAATTATTTTTAAAGCTGTAAATTTGTGCCTTCTACATTAAGATCTTTAATCTACTTGGAATTTTTTTTTCAACATAAAGATAGAGTTGATTCAGAGCATCCTAATGAAAATACCATCTTTTTCTCACTAATCTGAAATGCCAACTCTATCGTATATCAATCATATATGTATGGAAGTCTTCCTGTCCTATCTCTTCTCTTAGTCTGTTTCTCTGTCTATACACCAGTATTATGATATCCATGCACTAATTAGATATATTTATACTAATAGGGAAATTATTCTTTCTTCTTTCTGAAATGTACCTTGATTCTTCCTAGCATGTTGAATTTCCAAATAAATGTTAGGATCATTTTTTAAAAAGTAGATGAAGAGGTTTATTAAGAGTTGCAGCTGGATCACATTGGTTTCAGCCTGTCTTATTAATAGTTGATAAGTACTGAACTCTCCAGTCCATGACAAAGGTTAGTCACAGAATGACTTCTTGTCTTTACAACCGCAGGGGCAAAAGCAGATATGGTAGTGAAGAGTGATACTTTACTTATGTAGTAGGCATCTAGGGGTCAGATCTCTTCCTTCTCGCCCACATTCCCCTAGGACTAAGGATATCATTCCCCACTGGGTCAACATTAGCTTCAGTTATTTTGGTGTAGACTGTGTAGAAGCAACTGCATTGCTGTAATCACATTTAAGTGTATATCAGCTGCACATTGAGGGCTCCTTCAAAGCATGGGCCAGACTAATATTTATCAGATTCACAGAGTAAAATATACAGCGCTTATTTTCCAGGGTTTTCAATAGGCACTTCTTGACTGACTCAAGGGTTAAATTCTCTATAACTCCATTTTAATATAATATTGAAGAATTTTGACAATTTATCAACAATTATCATTTACTGTTGAGGGCCTGCTTTGCTCTAGGTACAATACTAAGTACTGAATATTCAGCAGTAAGGAAATAGACATGGATCCTTCTCTCATAAGACAATCCAACATTTAAACAAAATAAACAGAAATATATTTAATTTATAATAGTGCTTAATTCTGTGAAAGGAAAATAGGGTCATATATAAGAATAACTGGAGGGAGAATAATACATTTTTTATATATTAGAACATGTTCTGTCCAAAAGAAATGTGATTTGACTTGTAATATAGCTGGATTTATGTAGCAAATTAAACATAATTTTTCCTATAGTTAATTTATTCATTTATTCCACAGTATTCATGTTCATTGTCTTTGTAATGATCCAGATATCAGGCTCACAAAAATGACCAAGACCCAGTTCCTGTCTTTGAGGAGATCCAAGTTCAGTGGCTTACAAAATTACCTTTCACTAAAATAACTGCATACCAAAAGAAAGTATAAATATATCCTTTTCATTTTTTCTTTTTTAGATGAGGATAGGCATTCACTCGGGTTCCGTGCTCGCTGGAGTTGTTGGGGTGAGAATGCCACGATATTGCCTGTTTGGAAATAATGTCACTCTGGCAAGCAAATTCGAATCAGGAAGTCACCCTCGGCGCATCAATGTCAGCCCGACCACTTACCAGTAAGTGTTCTCTGACCTCTTCTCCTCCTCCTGTCTTTGGCCTTGCCTTGAGCTAATAATATCCTGTCATTTGTGAGACCCTGTATATTTTTTTTTATCCTGTGATTCTCTAAGGTAATAGGAGTAGATCCGCCCAGTCTGAAAGATAGCAATTGTGACATAAACGTTTATGTGCACCCTGAGAGAGTGCACGAAGAGCCTGACTTGACTGAGGTAAACATAGGTTTGTCATTTCCCACAGTTGCCGTCCTTCTGAGGTACACCTGTTTAAATACAGGAGAACAAGTGTTGAAGATTGGCTTCACACCCAGAGTCCTCACATTGTCAAAATGTTCCTCAGTGTTTGTAAAAGTCAAAGAATGAGATAGAAAAGACATTTTATCTGCTTTTATTCTTTGGAATAATTAAGGTAAATAATGAATCTCTAAAGTTAAATATATATTGGGCACAGAGTAAAACTTCAAATTCTATTTATCTTAAAGATCATATTTGACAACTCTACACACACAGTTGACAGCCAAACACATCTGTATTTTCTACCCGGTGGAGGTCCTCTCACCCGCTAGTTATTACACTTCCTACAGGCAGGGACCATGCCTGTTTTAGCTCATCATTATATTCCCAGAACTTATAAAACATGCTTAACACATAATAAGCACTCTCTAAATATTGGTTGAATTAATGAATGCATTGGTAGGATCGACTGCTCTAGATTAGGAAGATGGTATGACTATCTCCTGTATGCTAGACATTGGTTTTATGCTGGGCATTGTTGTGCAAGCTAATTGGTGCCATAGTTTGGATAACTAAAAAATCATACTGTAAAACTGTAGAGTGGAAATAGTGACCATTGATATTTTTTATTATTATTTTTTTTAAAGATTTTATTTATTTATTTGAGAGAGAGAATGAGAGACAGAGAGCATGAGAGGGAGGAGGGTCAGAGGGAGAAGCAGACTCCCTGCCGAGCAGGGAGCCCGATGCGGGACTCGATCCTGGGACTCCAGGATCATGACCTGAGCCGAAGGCAGTCGCCCAACCAACTGAGCCACCCAGGTGCCCGATATTTTTTATTTTTTATTGAAGTATAATTAACATACAATGTTATATTAATTTCAAGTGTATAACATATTACTTTGACAATTCCATACATTACTCAGTGTTCATACAATAAATGTAGTCAATCATAAGTCACCATAAAATGTTTTTATAATATTATTGACTATATTCCCTATGCTGTAGTTTTCATCTTTGTGACTTATTTATTTTATATTGGAATTCTGTACTTCTTTATCCTCTTTATCTATTTTACCCATCCTCCCACCCACATCCCTGATGGCAACCAGCAAGTGTTCTTTGTACTTAAGCATCAGGTTTTTTTTTTGTCTCTTTCCTTCTTTGTTTTGGTTTTTAGATTCCACATATAAATGAAATCCTAGTTGTTCTCTGACTTATTTCATTTGGTGTCATATGCTCTAGTGTGGTGCCCAGCTGGAGTGTCTCTGAATCAAATGGGGGCCTCCAAATGTGGGGCAATGGGCAGCTGGAAGCTGCTGGCAAGGGAGGTGAACGGATTCACCCAAGGCAGAACAAAGGAGATAGAAGTTTATTGAATACCCCACAAGGGAGTGGTGAGCAGGACAGTAGAGGAGTGGTTGTCTACCATGAGGCAATGGGTGAGGGCTGCATGTCTACCATGAGGCGGAAGGTGAGGAGGTATGGCGACATATGGAATTCTCCCTTTTTTGGTAACTGTGCCTGGTTGTAAGTAGCCCATTGGTCAGCTAGGGCCTAAGGATGTTTTGAGGTGGGGTGGGTTCCTGATGGGTGTATCTGTAGTCATCCAAGTGGTCCATGTGGTCCTTTTCTCATCCCATTGCTAAAACCTGTTTGCCTAAAAGTGGCCTCTGTATTCAGGTCCATTAATGTTGTTGCAAATGGCAAAAGCACATTCTTTTTTTATGTTTGAATAACACACACACACACACACACACACACACACACACACACACACACATATATATATATATATATATACACACCCCTTATTTATCCATTCATCTATTGATGGACACTTGGGCTGCTTCCAGATCTTGGCAATTGTAAATAATGCAGCCATAAACATAGGGGTGCATCTATCTTTTCAAATTAGTCTTTTCTTTTTCTTTGGATAAACACCCAGTGGTGGAATTACTGGATCATATGGTATTTCTGTTTTTAATATTTTGAGGAAACTCCACGTTATCTTCCACAGTGGGCTGCACCAGTTTGCATTCCTACCAACAGTTGCCAGGGTTCCCTTTTCTCCACATCCTTGCCAACACTTGTTGTTTCTCAGCCTTTTGATATTAGCCATTCTGACTGGTGTAAAGTGTTTGGGTTTTTTGTTTTGTTTTGTTTGGGGGGATTGTTTTTTGACATTTCCCTGATGATGAGTGACATTGAGCATCTTTCCATGTGTCTGTTGGTCATCTTTAAGTCTGTTTGGAAAAATGTCTGGTATCACAGTAATGCTGGCCTTGTAGAATGAGTTAGGAAGTTTTCTTCACTTTTATTTTTTGGAACAGTTTGAGAAGAGTAGATATTAACTCTTCTTTAAATATTTAAATTTACCTGTGAAGCCATGTGGTCCTGAACTTTTGTTTGTTGGGGGTTTGTTGATTATTGATTCAATTTCATTACTAGTAATTGCTCAGTTCAAATCTTCTATTTCTTCCTGATTCGGTTTTGGAAGATTGTATGTTTCTGGAATTTATCCATTTGACTAAGTCATCCAGTATGTTAACATATAATTTTTCATAATATGTTCTTATAATACTTTGTATTTCTGTGGTGGCAGCTGCTATTTCTTCTCCTTCATTTCTGATTTTATTTGAATCCTCTCTCTTTTTTCCTTGATGAATCTGGCTTAAATTTTTTCAATTTTGTTTATCTTTTTAGAAAACCAACTCTTGGTTTCATTGATTTTTACATTGTTCTTTTAGTCTCTATTTTGTTCATTTCTACACAAATCTTTATTTCTTTCCTTCTACTAACCTTGGGTTTGTTTGTTCTTTTTTTTTTTCTTTGTAGCTCCTCAAGTGTAAGGTTAGGTTCTTTATTTGAGAATTTTCTTGTCTTTTGAGGTAGGCCTGTATTGCTATAAAATTCCCTATTACTGCTTTTGTTGCATCCCAAGAGTTTGGACTGTTGTGTTTTCATTTGTCCCTATGTATTTATTGATTTTTTTCTTTGATTTCATGGTTGACCCACTGATTGTTGAGTAGCACATTATTTAGCCTCTGCATGTTTGTGTGTTTTTTTTCCAGATTTTTCTTATAATTGATTTCTAGTATCATACTGTTATGGTTGGAAAACATACTTGATATGATCTCAATCTTCTTAAATTTACTGGAACTTATTTTGTGGCCTATCATGTAATCTATCCTGGAGAGTGTTCCATGTGCATGTAAAAGAATTTTTATTCTGCTGTTTTGGGATGGAATGTTCTGTATATATGTCAGGTTCATCTGGTCTAACGTGTGTTTCAAAGCCACTCTTTCCTTGATTTTCTATCTGGATAATCTATCCATTGATGTAAGTGGGGTGTTAAAGCCCCTACTATTATTGTATTACTGTCAATTTCTGTTTCTGTCTGTTAATATTTGCTTTATATATTTTGGTTTTCCTATGTTGTGTATACAGATATTTACATTTGTTATATCCTCTTGCTGGATTGTTCCCTTTATCGTTATGTAATGCCCTTCATTGTTTCTTGCTGCAGTCTGTTTTGAAGTCTACCCTTTGTGCACTTTCATTTGCATGGCATA
This sequence comes from Phoca vitulina, assembly GCF_004348235.1. NCBI lineage: Eukaryota > Metazoa > Chordata > Mammalia > Carnivora > Phocidae > Phoca > Phoca vitulina. Next base: position 4,301,509 of record NW_022589741.1, on the reverse strand, counting down.
TGTTTTTCTATCCCTTCACTTTTAGTCTGCATATGTTTTTAGGTTTGAAGTGAGACTTGTAGGCAGGATACATATGGGTCTTGGTTTTTTTTATTCATTCAGTCATCCTATGTGTTTTAATTGGAACATTTAGACCATTTACATTTAAAATGATTGATAAGCATATACTTGTGAATTGTTTTCTGGTTGTTTTTATAGTTCTTCTATGTTTCTTCTTCTCTTGCTCTTTTCCCTTGTGGTTTGATGGCTTTGATTAGCGTTATGCTTGGCTTTCTTTCTATTTTTTTGTGTGTATATTATAGGTTTTTGATTTGTGGTTACCGTGTGTTCATATGTAACATCTTATGTGTATAGTAGTCTATATTAAGTTATAGTTCCTTAAGTTCAAATACATTCCAAGCACTAAATTTTTATTCCTCCTCCATGTTTCATGTTATGATATTGTATTTTACATCTTTTTATTTTGTGTATTCTTTGACTAATTTTTGTAGATATAATTGATTTTATCACCACTTTTGTGTTTTAACCTCAATACTGACTTTATAAGTGATTGATCTATTTTTACTATGTATTTGCTTTTACCTGTGAAATTTTTTCCTTTCATAATTTTCTTCCAGTTATGGCCTTACCTTTATACTTAAAGAATTCTCTTTAACATTTTGTATAAGGCTGGTTTAGTGATGAATTCCTTTAACTTTTGTTTGGGAAACTCTTTTTCTCTCCTTCTGTTCTGGATGGTAGTCTTGCTGGATAGAGTACTTTTGGTATTTTTGTTTTGTTTTGTGTTTTTGGTTGTTTGTTCATTTGTTTTTTAACTTTCAGCACTTGGAATATATCCTGCCAATTTCTTCTGGCCTGCAAATTTTCTGCTGAAAAATCAGCTGATAACCTTATGGGGTTTCCCTTGTATTTTGTTTGTTTTGTTTGTTTTTGTATTGCAGCTGTAAGATTCTTTATCATTGCTTTTTGCTGTTTTAATTGTTATTTGTCATGGTATGGACCCACTGGGTTTATCTTGTTAGGGGTTCTCTGTTTCCTGGACCTGAATGTCTGTTTCCTTCCCCAGATTTGGGAATTTTTCAGCTATTATTTCTTCTAATAAATTTTCTTCCCCCCTCCCCCCGTTTTTTTAAAGATTTTATTTATTTGTCAGAGAGGGAGAGAGAGTACAAGCAGGGGGAGCGGCAGGCAGAGGGAGAAGCAGGCTCTCTGCTGAGCAGGGAGCCCAATGCGGGGCTCGATCTCAGGACCCTGGGATTATGACTTGAGCCGAAGGCAGACGCTTTACTGACTGAGCCACCCCAGGCGTCCCTCTTTTCCCTTCCTTTTCTCCTTATGGGATCCCTATAATGTTAATGTTATTATACTTGATGTTGCTGAGCTCCTTTAACTTTTTCTCATTTATTAATTTTTTTTTCTGTTTGCTGTTCAGCTTGGTTGCTTCCCATTACCCTGTCTTCCAGATTGCTGATCCATTCTTTTGCATCCTCTCATCTGCTGTTGATTCTATGTATTTTTTTATTTCATTAATTGAATTCCTTATCTTTGAGAGGTTATTTTTTTCTATTTTCTGTCTTATTGTTGAAATTCTCATTATTTCATCCACTCTTTTCTCAAATCCAGTGAATATCTTTATGACCATTGCTTTGAATTCTTTATTAGGCATATTGCTTATCTCTGTTTCATGTAGTTATTTTACTGTGATTGTGTCTTTTTATTTCATTTGGGACATACTCTTTTATCTCCTCATTTTGTCTGACTCTTTGTGTTTGTTTCTGTGTATTAGGGAAGTCAGTTATGTCTCCTGGTCTTTAAAGTAGTGGTCTTTTGTAGAAAAGGTCCTGTGGTGTCCTATAGGGATATCTCCTTGGTCACCAAAAGTAGGTGCTCCAGGGGTGTCCCTTTTGTGGGCCACATGTCCCTTTCCATTGTGGCTGAGCCGTGATTGCCTCCAGCCCAGCCTGCTGCTATGACCTGCTTTACCTAGCATTGCTGCACTGAGCAGTGTTTAGTTTCCCCACTGTTGAGAGACTTGAGGCTGCTGTGGGTCATTAGTGGGCCAGTTTGGAAGTCCAGCTGACTGTCTGCAATTAGGCTTTCTGCCAGAACTGCAGGTAGTACCAGAGGGCAGGATTTGCTCCCTGTTAGTCCGAGCGGTTCTCAGCGGGGCGTGAGCATCTCTGCCACAGCTGTTGGCACAGTGAACGGCAGGGCTTCCTGCCTCTGCAGACAGCTAAGAGGCCATGATGCTGGAATTGAGGGCACTCTGGTGTGTGGGGTTATCTTACCTCTTCCCCAGGGCAGTGGGAGTGGTGCTTACCCTTGCTGGAGCTATTTACAAGGTGTGGCAGGGCAGGAGCTGCTTTGGAAGGGTGTCTTGCTAAGTTCGGTGGGTTGAATTGTGGTGGTCACATAGGAAAGTGGGGGCTGGGTACGCAGTTCTAGCAATGTAGATAGAAAGTGTTAGTGCTGGCTCCTGTAAGTGTCCAGCTACCTAGGGGAGGGAAGAAAAATGATGCCCACCAGCACTTTTCTCCTTGGAGAAATCTCTTGAAGATCCCTGCCTGTCCAGACCATATTCTGAGATTAATAAATAAGTCTCCTTCACATATACCCCAAGCTCTTTTCAAACTGCTGTTTCTGTGTTGTTTCTCAGGGTGAGTTATTATACTAGCTCTTGAAGGGTGGGGTCTCAGTTTCCCACTGCTCTCCATGCTTGTGAAGTTCTTTCCACTTATAGTTAGTCTTGCTGGGAGTTAGGTTCCCAACTACACCTCCACGCCTCCTCCCTTATTCAGTGTAGCCTCTTCTCAAGAATTAATTGTTTAGGGTTTGCTCTGCCAGTCTTCAGGTCATTTTCAGAGTTAGTTGCTGTCAGGGGAGCTTAGGATCCTCCTACTCGTCAATCTTCCCTGAATTTCCCTTGATTTTTTAAATTATATCTTAAAAAAAAAACCTGAAGCAAAAAATTTGTATATATAGATAACAAAAGTTGATAATAATCAAATGGTGATACTTTGAAAATTTTGATACTCTATAGAGAAAGTTACTCTTTTAGATGAAAGAAATATCCAGATTTCTGAGGTGATGAGAAAAGGAATTGAAATTTCAAATATAAATTCAAGAGAAAGTTGCTTAAGAACTACCTGTTATTTAAAGGGTATTTATATGAGGGTTTTGCCTCTTTTAAACTTATTCCACTTTTTCTAACACAATTCTGGGCATAATACAGATGATCTGACAGTTTCCCTGTTAAAATTTTTCTATTTTAAAAAATGACATGTAAAGAATGGATTAACTGTTTGAGGAGTTCGTGCCCTGAGCTGAGACATGATAGCTGTAAATGGTTTTGTTTACACATGAACAGAAAGGAAACCCCCACAAGCCGCACAGGACCCGTGCCCTTGGGTCCTACCTCTTTCATACTCTTTTTCACATTGAGTTTATGATGATCCTCAGTGAGGTGATTAGTAAGGTCTTCAGCCTGAATCATTTCAGCCGCTGTAGGCACCAAAACATTTTGTTGTGTTAGTGTCTGCCCCCCCCCACTCCCATGGACAAACACATTGAGCTGCCATGTGGATAGATTCTAAAAGATATTTTTTCTGATTGGCCCCAAATCATGTCATTCCTACTAATGCTTTATAAAGATATTTTTACATTTACTTCATTTTACAAAAAAACCCCACCTTTTCTTCCTCTTTCCCTGTGTTCCCCACCCCCCTTCCCTTCTTTTAACAAACACTTGCTGAGAACCTCTTACATTCCAAGCAGATAGGCACTAATATAACGATGATGAACAGCATCAATAGGATCTATCCCCTCATGGATGAGACCAGAGACTAGATGATAAATGTACCTGAGTAAAACAATTAATTACAATAGACTGGTGCTGAGGTGAAGTAACCCCAATTAGAGTGTTAGAGCAGGAGGAGTGAGCTAAGATGAAGCTGGTAGGTCATGTTTAGAGCTTTCAGCCTAATACTAAGAGCAAGAAAAGATACTGAAGACTTTTTTTTTTTTAAAGCTTTTATTTATTTGAGAGAGAGAGAGCGCACAAGCAAGGGAGGAGGTAGAGGAAGACTCAGGCTCCCTGCTGAGCAAGGAGCCTGTGCTGGGATGGAGACTGAGCTGAAGACAGAGGCTTAACTGACGGAGCCACCCAGGTGCCCGATACTGAAGACTTTTAAGCTGAGGAGTGACTTGACCAGATTTGTGCCTTAAAAATCACCAAGGTTCTAGAAAGGAGACCAGATTAGGGGGTGCAGAGGGGCAGCACTCCATTGATTGAGGGCACAGCTTAATGATACTGCAGAGTCCTTTTGCTATTTCTACTTGTCATCCCATGCTTTGGAAGAGCAGTTGGACTCACTGACCTTTGACATCCATTTAAATCTGGGATACCATTAAAAACAATGCACCTTGGGTCCTGGCAATGATCTTGGTGTGACTAAGTACCTTCTGTTGGTTTAGTCTATGCTAATTCGCAGAGTTCAGTCACTGCACAAGGTGACTTGTAAACCCGCAAGTATAGAAAGTACTTCCCTTTTCCAAGGATGCTGAAAGTTAAACACCAGGATTGAATTCTCAGGGACATTCTCTATAAGGAGGCAATTTGCACTTTTTTAGAGCAAATGGGAATTTGTAAATTAAAATTGAAAGTTTAGCTCATGAGAGCTTGAAATTTCCAGTTTTCTTTCCTGAATTAAATCCTGTAGAACGTCCAATATTGTCTGGTTATCTTAAAATCTTCAGAGAGGTTTATATTGACTTTATTTTTAATAAGACTATAGGATTATGATAAACATTGTGTGGATTATTTGCATATTATGATAAACTGAAATAATTTTCTGAATTGTTCATTTTAAATACATTTTGCCTGAAATACTATTTTTTTTAAATCAATGAACTTTTATAAATATTTTGGAGCACTAAAAATTAACAGGAATAATACCCAGGATCTCAGCACTGGTTTAATACTTTACTGTATTTGCCTCAGGTATTACTTAATAAAATACAACTTTTCCAGGGCACCTGGTGGCTCAGTCGTTAAGCGTCTGCCTTCGGCTCAGGTCATGATCCCAGGGTCCTGGGATGGAGCCCCGCATCAGGCTCCCTGCTCAGCGGGAAGCCTGCTTCTCCCTCTCCCACTCCCCCTGCTTGTGTTCCCTCTCTCTCTCTGTCTCTCTCTGTCAAATAAATAAATAAAATCTTAAAAAAAAAAATACAACTTTTCCTTGGGAATTTTTACTCCCTTTCATTGTGACAAACACCCTAATGAATTTGGTGTGTTTGAAGTTTACTGTTCTATGCATTAACTTTCTCAAAAATATCCATACACAATAGAATTTTATATATTTTAATTTGCATAAGTGATATCTCACTATATGAAAATTTCTCTAACATTGGTTTTTATTTAAACAAAACTTTGTATGTTTAAGATCAATACTATGATGAGACTTGTTCATCATTTTAATTATTATACAACCTTCCATTGTATGACCACACCATATTCTAGTATTTATTCATCTGTTCCTCTATTGATCAACACTCATTTTTTTCCTAATTTTAACCATTACAAAGTGTGTTCCTATGAATATTACTTACATGTAATTACTTAAGCCACTTTACATTTCATATCATATAAATTGAGTTTCTTATACAAGAGTTGGAATGATTGGGTATTTTCTCAAAATTTTGTAGACATAAGGAATAAAGTTTTAAGAATCATAGTCATAACTTCTATATGATAAGTCTTCATTTTTTCAGACCTTTTGTGTGTGAGTCATCTTTATTGCATGCAGTAATGGCCAAGGACCATTCCTTCTTCACCTAGAGCAGGTTATTGCTTGTTTTATTTCTGGAAAAAAAGAGAAATAGTTAATTAGATTTTAGTTTTCTATGTTTGATGTTTTCCCCCTTTTTCTCCAATAAATGTGAAGTTTATACCCGTCTTTATTCTCACTCATCCCAGTTTTGAAATAGTGCACACTTAATAAACACTTGTCTCTTGTCATTATGTTACTGATCTGTGAAACCAAAATAATTGATTATATTAAGGATTGTGTTAGCAAATTTTGAAATGGCATGAATTATCAAATGATTTGCCTAAGCAAAATTGATTTCCTTGCTAGTTGCAAACTAAACATGTGCAAAGACTCTTTAACTACAGTGATAGGAAATAGTTTCCTTAACCTTCAAACAATTTTCGTTTTTCTCATTTTACAGTTGATGTACTTCTCGGCTTTTGAAAATACCTATTTTTCATTCACAGTGAAAGTCTCCTCTTAAAACCAAGTCACCATGTGACTACTGCCATATGGATAGCTCATCACATTAGGGGACCTATAATAGATACGATAAGGTAGTGGTTGAGTGCACGAGTTTCATGATCAGAGTGCCGAGGTTGGAATCCAGGGTCTAAAGCTTAATGTCTGTATGAAATTTAGCAATTTAATTTCTTTGGACCCAGTTTTCTCATCTTTAAGATTGGTACCTATTTCTAATGATTATTGTTTGGATCAAACGTGTTATTTATAAATCTCTTAATACTTTGAACATAGTCAAAATTCATTTACTGCTTCATCCCATTCTTTTTTTTTAAAATTGTAGTTGACACACAACGCTAAATTAGTTTCAGGTGTACAACATAGTGACTCAACAAGTCTATGTTACGCTCACCACAAGGGTAGCTACCATCCATCACCATATAACACTATTAAAATACCACTGACAATATTGTCTATGCTGTATTTTTCATCCCTGTTGACTTACTCATTCCATAGCTGGAAGCCTGTATCTACCGCTCTCCACCCATTTCCTCCATCCCCAACTCCTTACCTCTGGCTGCTACCAGTTTGTTCTCTGTATTTATGGGCCCACTTCTGCTTTTTTGTTTGCTTATTTTGTTCCTTAGATTCCACATATAAGTAAAATCACGTGGTATTTGTCTTTCTCTTCTCTCTCTTAGCATAATACCCTGTAAGTCTATCTATGTTGTTGCAAATGGCAAGAGCTCGTTATTATTTTTTTTTTTTTTGGCTGAAAAATTGGATATATACAACATCCTCTTTATCCAGTCATCTATTAATGGACATTTACGTTGCTGCCGTAAACATGGGGGTGCATATATCTTTAGGAATTAGTGTTTTCATTTTCTTTGGGTAAATACCCAGTAGTGGAATTACTGTTACCACATTATCTACACCAATTTATATTCTCACCAATAGTGCATGAGGTTCTCTTTTTCTCCACATCTTTGCCAACATTTGTAATTTTTTGTCTTTTTGATACTAGCCATTCTGACAGGTATAAGGTGATATTTCATTGTGGTTTTGATTTACATTTGCCTGATGGTAAGTGATGTTGAGCATCTTCTCCTGTGTCTGTTGGCCATCTGTATGTCTTCTTTGGAAAAAATGTCCAATCAGGTCCTCTGACCAGTTTTTAAAATCATATTTTTGTTTGGTGTTGACTTGTATAAGTTCTTTATTTTGGTTGTTAACCCCTTATCAGATATAACATTTGCAAATACCTTCTCCAATCAAGTAGGTTGACTTTTTTACTGTGCAAAAGGTTATTTTTTTAGTCTTGCTACTTTATTTTTTATTTTGTCTTCTTTGCCTGAGGAAACACATCTAGAAAAATGTTAATAATTAGGTTGACGTCAAAGAGATTACCACCTGTATTTCTTCTAAAAGTTTTATGGATTTGGGTCCCACATTTAGATCTTCAGTGAATTGTGAGTGTTTGTGTATGGTGTAAGAAAGCGGTCCAGTCTTCCCAGTACTATTTATTGAAGAAACTGTCTTTACCCCATTGTATATACTTGCCTTCTTTGTCATAGATCAATTAACCATGTATGTATGGGTATATTTCTGGAGTCTCTATCCTGTTATATTTATCTGTGTTGTTTTGAATACTATAGCTTTATAGTAGATCTGTAAATCTATGATTGTGATACCTCCAGTATTGTTCTTTTTCAAGATTATTTGGGGTATTCAAGGTCTTTTGTGGTTCCATATAAATTTTAGGATAATCTGTTGTAGTTTTGAAAAAAATGCTACTGGTATTTTGATAGGGATTGCATTGGATCTTTAGATTGCTTTGGGTAGTGTGGACATTTTAACAATACTGATTCTTCCACTCCATAAGCATGGTATATCTTTTCTTTTTTTTTTTTTTTATGTTGTCTTGAATTTCTTTCATCAGTTTTTTATAGTTTTCAGAGTATAGGTCCTTCACCTCCTTGGTTGAGTTTATTCCCAGGTATTTGATTCTTTTTGGTGCAAATATAAATGGAATTATTTTCTTAATTTCTCCTTCTACTACTTTGTTATTAATGTATAGAAATGCAACTGATTTCTCTGTTTATCTTGCCACTTTATTGAATTCATTTAATAGTTCTAATAGCTTTTGGTGCTGTCTTTAGGGTTTTCTTTTTTTTTAAATTTTTGAATTTATTTATTTGACAGAGAGAGACACAGCGAGAGACGGAACACAAGCAGGGGGAGTGGGAGAGGGAGAAGCAGGCTTCCTGCTGAACAGGGAGCCAGATGTGGGACTTGATCCCAGGACCCTGGGAACATGACCTGAGCTGAAGGCAGACGCTTAAGGACTGTGAGCCACCCGGGTGCCCCTGTCTTTAGGGTTTTCTATATATAGTATCATGTCATCTGCCATAGTGACAGTTTTACTTCTTCCTTACCAATCTGGATGACTTTTATTTCTTTTTCTTGTTTGATTGTGTCATTAGGACTTTACACTGAATAAAAGTGGCAAGAGTGGACATCTTCATTTTGTTCCTGATCTTAGAGGAAAATCTCAGTTTTTCACCATTTAGTATGATGTTAGCTGTGGGTTTTTCATATATGGCCCATGTGGGCCTCATATATAGCCTGAAGTATGTTCCCTCTAAAACTACTTTGTAGAATTTTATCATTAAAGGATGTAGAATTTCATCAAATGTTTTTTCTACATCTACTAAGATGAGCATTCACTTTATCGTGGTGTATCGACTGATTGGATTGCAGATATTGAACCATCCTTGCATCCCTGAAATAAATCCTACTTGATCCTGGTGAATGATCCTTTTAATATATTGTTGAATGAGGCTTGCTAATATTATGTTGAGGATTTTTACATCTATATTCATCAGAGATATTGGCTGGTAATTTTCTTACTTGTGGTGTCTTTATCTGGTTTTGCTATCAGGGTAATGCTGTCCTTGTAGAATATATTTGGAAGTTTTCCTTATTCCTCTACTTTTTGTAATAGTTTGAGTAGAATACGTATTAACCCTTCTTCACATGTTAGGTAGAATTCATCTCTGAATCTATCTGGTCCTCGAGTTTTTTATTTTTTTTGTTTTGTTTTTCATTAGTAAGAAAATTGAATGGTAATTAGTCTGTTAAATTTTTCTATTTCTCTCTGATTCACTTTTGGGAGATTGTATATATCTAGGAATTTATCCATTTGTCTAGGTTGTCCAATTTATTGGCATATAATGTTTTTGTCCTAGTTTCTTAAAATCCTTTGTGTTTCTATGGTGTAGGTTGTTATTTCTCCTCTTTCACTTCTGAGTTTAATTATTTGGGCTCTCTGTTTTACTTGATGAGTCTGGCTAAAGGCTTATTGGTTTTGTTTATCTTTTTATTTATTTTTATGTTCAGTTAGCCACTGTATAGTACATTAGTTTTTGATGTAGTGTTCAATGATTCATTAGTTGCATATAACACCCAGTGCACATCACAACACATGCCCTCCTTAATGTGCATCACCCTATTACCCCATCCCTCCACCCACTCCCTTATGTAACCCTTGGTTTGTTTCGTGGATTCAAGTCTCTCATGGTTCTTCTCCCTCTCTGATTTCTCCCCATTCAGATTTCCCTCCCTTCCCCTATTATGGCTTATGTTCCACGTAAGAGTGAAACCATATGATAATTGTCTTTCTCGGCTTGACTTATTTCACTTAGCATAATCCCCTCCAGTTCCATCCATGTTGATGTAAATGGTGGGTATTCATCCTTTCTGATGGGTGAATAATATTCCAATATATATATATACCTTTTTAAAGAATTAGCTGTTTTACTGATCTTTTCTCGTATTCTTTTTACTCTATTTCCACTATGATGTTTATTATTTCCTTCCTTGTATTAATTCTGGGTTCCATTTGTTCCTTTTTTTCTAGTTCATTCAGGTGTAAGGTTAGATTGTTTGAGATTTTCCTTGTTTCTTTAGGTAGGCCTGTATCACTATTAATTTCCCTCTCAAAAGTGCTTTCACTGTGTCCCAAAGATTTGGGACCATTGTGTTTTCATTTTCATTTGCCTCCATGAATTTTTTTAATTTCTTGGATTTCTTACTGATCCATTGGTTGTTTAATAGCATATTGTTTAATCTCCATGTGTCTGTGTTTTTTCCAGTTTTTTTTTCTTCTTGTAATTACCTCAGAGAAGAGACTTGATAGGATTTCAGTCTTCTTAAATTTATTGAGACTTGTTTTGTGGCTTAACATATGATCTGTCCTGGAGAATGGTCCATGTGCACTTGAAAAGAAATTATGTTGTGCTGTTTTTGGATAGAGTGTTCTGTATATATCTGTCAAGTCCATCTGGTCTAATGTGTCATTTGCAGACACTGTTTCCTTATTTATTTGCGGCGTAGATGATCTATCCATTGATGTAAGTGGGGTGTTAAAGTCCCCCACTATTTCCAGATTATGGTCAATTTTTCTGTTTATGTCTCTTAATATTTGCTTTATGTATTTTGGTGCTCTCATGTTGAGTGCATACATGTTTACATTTATTATATTCTCATCAGTATTTAGTGCCCTTCTTTGTCTCTTGATACTGTTGTATTCATCATATAGATGGGTCTTGTTTTCTCATCCATTTTGTCACACTGGGTGCTTGGAGTATTTCAACCATTTTCATTTAAAGTAGTAATTGATAAGTATGTACTTCCTGGCATTTTGTTAATTGTTTTGTGGTTGTTTTGTAGTTATTCTCTGTTCCTTTTTTCTTCTCTTGCTCTCTTCCCTTGTGATTGGAGACTTCTTGAGTGTTATGCTTGGTTTTATTTGATCTGTATCTATTATAGGTTTTTGTTTTTTCATTACCATGAGGCTCATATATAACATCCTAAGTATATGGCAGTCTATATCAAATTGATGGTCAGTTAAGTTTAACACATTCTAAAAAATCTTCATTTTTACTGCTAGCCTCCACATTTCATGTATATGTTGTCCTATTTTACATATAATTTTGTGAGTCTGTTTTACTAATTTTTTGATAATAGATTTTACTACTTTTATTTTTTAACCATCATACTAACTTTATAAATTATTGCTCTACCACCTTTATGTTAGGTTGTATTCATGAAGGTTTTTCCTTTCATAATTTTCTTCTAATTATGGCATTTTCTTTTCCATTTGAATAAGTCCTTTAACATTTCTGCTAAGGCATGTTTAATGATGAAGTCCTTAATTTCTGTTTGCCTGGGAAGCTATTTTTCCTTCTATTCTGAATGATAATTTTGCCATGTAGAGCATTCTTAGTTGTAGTGGTTTTTTTTTTCCTTTTAGCACTTTGAATATATCATGTCACTCCCTTCTGGCCTGCATAGTTTCTCCAGAAAAAAAATCAGGTGATAGCCTTATGAGCTTTTGTAGTATGTAACTAGTTGCTTGTCACTTGCTGTTTTTAAATTCTCTCTTTATGTTCCATGGTATGAACCTCCTTAGGTTCATCTTGTTTGGAATTCTGTGTGCTTCCTGGACCTGGATGTCTGTTTCCTTTCCCGGGTTAGGGAAGTTTTCAGTCTTTTTCTCTCTTTTCTCATTTTGGGACCTCTATAATGTGAATGTTTGTTCACTTGTTGTCCTAGAAGTGCTTGAACCTATCCTCATTTCTCTTTATTCTTCTTTCTTATTGTTGTTCAGCTTAGGTGCTTTCCATTAGCCTGTCTTCCCAATAGCTGATCTGTTTTTCTGCCTCCTCTAATGTATTGTTGATTCCCTGTATTTTTCAACTTTGGTTCTTTTTTTATATTTTCTATCTCTTGAAGTTCATCCACTTTTCTCTCCAGTCTGGTGAGCATCTTTATGACCATCAACTAGATTGCTTATCTCCATATATTAATTCTTTTTTCTTAGGTTTTATCTTGTTCTTTGATTTGGGACATTTCACTGTTTCCTTATTTTGCTTGACTTCTTATGTTTCCATGAACTACTCAGAAATGGTCTTGTGGACTGTTGTGTCCTGTGCAAACTGCATGTGCTTGGTAACTTTGGTGGGCTGGAGTTTCGGCTGTGATGGACTGGGGATGTTGGTGCACTTCATGCTGGGGCACCCCTGGGGGGATGTATGGAGCTGCACTTGCAGGCTGACGCAGTTCCCGGCTCTCTGTGCAGACAGTGCCCTGGCAGGACACCTGGAGCTCAAGTGGTTGCAGATGGGGGGAATCCTGTGACTCTCCACACAAAGGACACCCAGGTAGGAGTGCTCAAGTGGGTGCAAGGTAGGGTGCTCTGCACAGGGTGCTGTCTGGCAGTGTGGCTGGAACCATGGCATGCAAGGGCTAGGGTTTCTGGGTTCCTCCACATAGAAGACAGCCTGGTGAGTTGCTGGGAGCCTAAGTGGGCATAGCTGGGATGTGCTGTGTTACTTCGTGCTGGGGGTGACCTGGCATGCCCTTTAGAGCCAGAGGGGTACAGGCCTGGAGTATTCCATGATGCTTTGTGCTGTGTCACCTTGGTGAGATGCCTCGAGCTGTAATGAGGGCTGCTCTAGCAGAAACAGTGATGCTCTTCATTCCTTCCAAACTAGAGAGAGTTCCAGCAGCAGCCTCCCCACCCCCGCCCCCATGATTTGGCAGGCTTCTGACTGGTTTCTTTATATTCTAGTTGCCCTTTTATATTGGGACTTTTTGTGTGTGGCCCAAAGCAGACATATCTGCTCAGTGTTCCTCAGTACTATCCCTCCTCACTGTAGTTCACAGTGTTGGGATGGGATTCCCTTCCTTACCATGTTTCTGTTTCTCTTGCCATTTTCTCTGTCGCCTGTGGTTTGATGTGTAGAAGCTGTTCAGTGAGCCTTCAGTTCTTCTGGAGGAGGAATTGCTCTGTAAGTAGGTGTAGATTTGGTGTGTTTGTGGAGGAAGTGAGTTCAGGGTCTTCCTACATCGCCGTCTGGGACCAGAACTCCATCCTGTTATTTCCATGAAGGAATAGATCATCTTATTTCTGAACTTGACTCTCATTTTATAAATTTAGCCATGTTGAATTATGTGTGATAGCTGGATTACAGGCCTCATCTGGCAATCCCAAAGAAACACTGTTTGGTAATTTGGCCAAAGCCCTTTTAAGCCATGACTCAGAATTGAGCTACAATCAGCTTATTCCTACAAGTTTTTATTAGCAAAGGCCTCTTCCTGATGACTAAGTCATAGTAATGTGATTTTTAAAAAATAACCTATTTTCTTTTCAAATCCCCAGATTTAAGCAGAGGTACATAGATTACCACATACTTTTTGGCTTAAATGATACAAGTTCATTATCTTGCAGTTTTGTAGAACAGAATTCTAACATGGGTCTCACTGGGCTAAGACCAAGTTGTCATGATGGCTGCATTCTTTTCTGGAAGTTCTAGGAGATACTCAAGGCCACCTGTATTCCTTGGTTCATTGCTTCCCTCCTACATCATAAAGCCAGGAATATCGCATCTTTCTAATGCTGCTTCTATTGTCACATCTCTTTAATCTGACTCTTCTTCCTCCCTCTTCCACTTTTGAGGATCCTTGTGATGACACTGGGTCCACTGGATAATCCAGCAACCTTAATTCATCTTTGCCAGTATCCTAACATACTCAGTTTCCAGACATTAGGACATGGGCATTTTTTTTTTTTTTTTTTTTTTTTTTTAGTGAGGGAGTAGTTTATTCTGCCAGTAACAAGAGAAAAAATCCAAGGGCTAAATCTGCCTAGAACTATAGCTCTGTCATAGTCTGGGCAGCTTATAGACAACTGAAATGTATTTCTCACAGCTGTGGATCCTGGAAATCCAAGATCATGGTGCCAGCATGGTTGGTTCTGCTGAAAGCTTTCTTAGGGCTTTCAGGTGGCTGGCCTCTTCTTACATCCTCAGAGGGGAAGCCAGTTCTCTTACTACTACTATAAGAGCACTAAGTTCATGACCTCACCTAATCCTAACTCCTTTCCAAAGGTGCCACGCCCTATACCATCACACTGCAGGGTAAGGTTTGAACAAATGAAGTCAGTCCATAATAAGGACTGAATTACACTTCTCCATTTAAGAAGTAGTGGGGGCCTTTCCTTGAGGAGATTAAGGAGTGGCTCTGAGAAACATGGAATTTTTATAAAGATGAATGCTGTCTCCTCACTTCACAGTCTGCTTGCAGACATAGCTACCCGCCCCCACCATATAATCTCTTAAAAAGCTAGGCACTTCCAAACTTGTAATACTTAACTTAAAACACTAAGCTTAACACTCCATAAACCATGTTGTGGAGGCTTGAGTCATTATAATGCATAGAACCAGTTCTCTGGAGTCCTAGGCTAGGAATCTCATCTTGGTTCAGGGATTAATTTGCTGTGTAATTTTTGGCAAACAAGGTAAAGTTCCTGGGCTTGGTCTCTTCATGTCTATAATCTTCATGTCTATAGTGACGAAGATGCTCTCTAAAATATCTTTTAGCTTTAAAAGGTAATAGCAAGGTGGTATCTCATTGAGGTTTTGATTTGGATTTCCCTGATGCTGAGCGATGTTGAGCACTTTTTCATGTGTCTGTTGGCCATTTGGTTGTCTTCTTTGGAAAAATATCTGTTCCTGTCTTCTGCCCATTTCTTGATTGGATTATTCTTTGGGTGTTGACTTTGATAAGATCCGAAGGGGTACGTGCACCCCAATGTTATAGCAGCAATGTCCACAATAGCCAAACTATGGAAAGAGCAAGATGTCCATCAACAGATGAATGGATAAAGATGTGGTATATATGTATACAATAGAATATTATGCAACCATAAAAAAAAAAAAAACCGAAATCTTGCCATTTACAATGATGTGGAGGGTATTATGCTAAGTGAAATAAGTCAATCAGAGAAAGACATGTATCATATGGTTTCACTGATATGAGGAATTGTTAATCTCAGGAAACAAACTGAGGGTTGCTGGAGTGGTGGGGGGTGGGAGGGATGGGTGATAGACATTGGGGAGGGTATGTGCTATGGTGAGCGCTGTGAATTGTGTAAGACTGTTGAATCACAGACCTGTACCTCTGAAACAAATAATATATTATACATTAAAAAAAAGAAGATAGGAAAAAAAAGTAATAGCAAATGTTTATTGAATTACTTATTCTCTGGAAGCAAATCATTCACATCATTACCTCATTAATCTTCAGAGCAAGCCTATGAGTGTCTATTTTTTAGGTAAGAGGAAAGTGAAACTTGGATTAAATCAGTTGACAAGGACTCACAGCTAAATAAATGTGGGAATCAGAATTCAAATTTATACTCTAGAGCCTTAATTTGGGGCTGGCTGCAATATACTTACTTTTCATAAAGATAATGTGGGGGAAGATAGCCGAAGAGCTTCAGAAAATTCCTATCTAGTAGTTTACCTGTAGCCTCCTGTTTTTATTTTATTATTATTATTATTTGATTTTATTATGTTATGTTAGTCACCATACAATACATCATTAGTTTTTGATGTGGTGATCCACGATCCATTGTTTTCGTGTAACACCCAGTGCTCCATGCAGTACGTGCCCTTCTTAATACCCATCACTGGGCTAACCAGTCCCCCTTCCCCTCTAAAACCCTGTTTGTTTCTCATAGTCCATAGTCTCTCATGGGTCATCTCTCCCTCTGATTCCCCCCCCCTTCATTTTTCCCTTCCTTCTCCTAATGTCCTCCATGCTATTCCTTATGTTCCACAAATAAGTGAAACCATATGATAATTGACTTTCTCTGCTTGACTTATTTCACTTAGCATAATCTCCTCCAGTCCCATCCATGTTGATGTAAAAGTTGGGTATTCATCCTTTCTGATGGCTGAGTAATATTCCATTGTATATATGGACCACATCTTCTTTATCCATTCATCTGTTGAAGGGCATCTCGGCTCTTTCCACAGTTTGGTGATTGCGGACATTGCTGCTATGAACATTGGGGTGCATATGGCCCTTCTTTTCACTACATCTGTGTCTTTGGGGGAAATACCCAGTAGTGCAATTGCTGGGTCATAGGGTAGCTCTATTTTTAAATTTTTGAGGCACCTCCACACTGTTTTCCAAAGTGGCTGTACCAACTTGCATTCCCACCAACAGTGTAAGAGGGTTCCCCTTTCTCCACAACTTCTCCAGCATTTGTTGTTTCTTTCCCTGTCCATTTTTGCTATTCTAACTGGTGTAAGGTGGTATCTCAATGTGGTTTTGATTTGATTTCCCTGACGGCTAATGATGATGAACATTTTTTCATGTGTCTGTTAGCCATTTGTATGTCTTCTTCAGCGAAGTGTCTTTTCATATCTTCTGCCCATTTTTTGACTTGATTATTTGTTTTTTGGGTGTTGAGTTTGAGAAGTTCTTTATAGATCTTGGATACCAGCCCTTTATCTGTAGTGTCATTTGCAAATATCTTCTCCCATTCTGTGGTTTGCCTCTTTGTTTTGTTGACTGTTTCCTTTGCTGTGCAGAAGCTTTTTATCTTGATGAAGTCCCCAAAGTTCATTTTTGCTTTTGTTTCACCAACCTTTGGAGATGTATCTTGAAAGAAGTTGCTGTGGCTGATGTCAAAGAGGTTACTGCCTATGTTCTCCTCTAGGATTTTGATGGATTCCAGTCTCACATTGAGGTCTTTCATCCATTTTGAGTTTATCTTTGTGGATGGTGTTAGAGAATGGTCAAGTTTAATTCTTCTGCATGTGGCTGTCCAATTTTCCCAACACCATTTATTGAAGAGACTGTCTTTTTTCCATTGCATGTTTTTTCCTGCTTTGTCGAAGATGAGTTGACCATAGAGTTGAGGGTCCATATCTGGGTTCTCTATTCTGTTCCATTGGTCTATATGTCTGTTTTTGTGCCAGTACCATGCTGTCTTGGTGATCACAGCTTTGGAATATAGCTTGAAATTGGGCAACATGATGCCCCCCAGCTTTGTTTTTCTTTTTCAACATTTCCTTGGCGATTCAGGGTCTTTTCTGATTCCATATAAATTTTAGGATTGTTTGTTCCAGCACTTTGAAAAATGTCATTGGAATTTTGATCGGGATGGCATTGAAGGTATAGATTGCTCTGGGTAGCATAGACATTTAAACAATGTTTATTCTTCCGATCCATGAGCATGGAATATTTTTCCATCTTTTTGTGTCTTCTTCAATTTCTTTCATGAGCGTTCTGTAGTTCCTAGAGTATATATCCTTTACCTCTTTGGTTAGGTTTAGTCCGAGGTATCTTATGGTTTTTGGTGCTATTGTAAATGGAATCGTTTCTCTAATTTCTCTTTCTACAGTTGCGTTGTTAGTGTATAAGAAAGCAACTGATTTCTGTGCATTGATTTTGTATCCTGCCACATTACTGAATTGCTGTATGAGTTCTAGTAATTTGGTGGTGGAGTCTTTTGGGTTTTCCACATAAAGTATCATGTCATCTGTGAAGAGAGAGAGTTTGACTTCTTCTTTGCCAATTTGAATACCTTTTATTTCTTTTTGTTGTCTGATTGCTGTTGCTAGGACTTCTAGTACTATGTTGAACAGCAGTGGCGAGAGTGGGCACCCTTGACGTGTTCCTGATCTTAAGGGAAAGGCTCTCAGCTTTTCCCCATTGAGGATGATATTTGCTGTGGGTTTTTCATAGATGGATTTTATGAACTTGAGAAATGTTCCCCCTATCCCTATATTCTGAAGCGTTTTAATCAGGAAAGGATGTTCTATTTTGTCAAATGCTTTTTCTGCATCAATTGAGAGGACCATATGGTTCTTCTCCCTCCTCTTATTAATGTGTTCTATCACATTGATTGATTTGTGAATGTTGAACCACCCTTGCATTGCGGGGATAAATCCCACTTGTTCGTGGTGGATGATCCCTTTAATGTATTGTTGGATCCTATTAGCTAGGATTTTGTTGAGGATTTTGGAATCCATATTCATCAGGGATATTGGTCTGAAATTCTCCTTTTTTGATGGGGTCTTTGCCTGGTTTGGGGATTAAGGTAATGCTGGCCTCATAGAATGAGTTTGGAAGTTTTCCTTCTGTTTCTATTTTTTGAAACAGCTTCAGTAGAATAGGTATTATTTCTTCTTTGAAAGTTTGGTAGAATTCCCCAGGGAATCCATCAGGCCCTGAACTCTTGTTTTTTGGGAGGTTTTTGATCACTGCTTCAATCTCGTTACTGGTTATTGGCCTATTCAGGTTGTCAGTTTCTTCCTGTTTCAGTCTTGGCAGCTTATAGGTTTCCAGGAAGGCCTCCATTTCATCCAGATTGCTCAGTTTATTGGCATATAGTTGTTGATAATAATTTCTAATAATTGTTTCTATTTCCTTGGTGTTAGTCGTGATCTCTCCCCTTTCATTCATAATTTTATTAATTGGGGTCCTTTCTCTTTTGGATAAGTTTGGCCAGTGGTTTATTGATCTTATTCTTTTAAAGAACCAACTTCTCATTTCATTGATCTGATCTACTGTTTCTGGTTTCTAATTCATTAATCTCTGCTCTAATCTTAATTATTTCTCTTCTAATGCGTGGCTTAGGCATCATTTGTTGCTTTTTCTCTAGTTCTTTAAGGTGTAGAGTTGGTGAATTCGGGATTTTTCTATTTTTCTGAGTGAGGCTTGGATGGCTATGTATTTCCCCCTTAGGACCACCTTTGCAGTATCCCATAGGTTTTGGACCGATGTGTTTTCGTTCTCATTGATTTCCATGAATTGTTTAAGTTCTTCTTTGATTTCCTGGTTGACCCAAACATTCTTGAGCAGAGTGGTCTTTAGCTTCCAAGTGTTTGAATTTCTGCCAAAGTTTTTCTTGTGATTGAGTTCTAGTTTTAAAGCATTGTGGTCTGAGAATATGCAGGAAATAATCTCAATCTTTTGGTATCGGTTGAGATCTGATTTGTGACCCAGTATGTGGTCTATTCTGGAGAAAGTTCTGTGTGCGCTCAAGAAGAATGAGTATTCTGTTGTTTTAGGGTGGAATGTTCTGTATATATCTATGAGGTCCATCTGGTCTAGTGTGTCATTCAAAACTCTTGTTTCTTTGTTGATTTTCTGCTTAGATGATCTGTCTATTGCTGAGAGTGGAATGTTGAGGTCTACTACAATTAACATATTGTTACCAATATGACTCTATTTTGGTTAACAGTTGGCTTATGTAGATGGCTGCTCTCATGTTGGGGGCATAGATATTACAATTGTTAGATCTTCTTGTTGGATAGACCCTTTAAGAATGATACAGTGTCCTTCTGTGTCTCTTATTACAGACTTTAGTTTAAAATCTAATTTGTCTGATATAAGAATTGCTACCCCAGCTTTCTTTTGAGGTCCGCTGGTATGGAAGATGGATCTCCATCCCTTCACTTTCAGTCTGGATGTATCTTTAGGTTCAAAATGAGTCTCTTGTAGACAGCATATGGATGGGTCCTGTCTTTTTATCCCATCTGCAACCCTGTGCCATTTTATGGGAGCATTTAGGCCATTCATGTTGAGTGATTGTTGAAAGATATGAATTAATTGTCATCAAGTTGCCTGTGAAGACGTTGTTTTTATAGATTGTCCCTGTAAATTTCTGTTGTATATCACTCTTGGGGTCTTTCTCCTTTTATAGAACCCCCCTTAATATTTCTTGCAGGGCCGGCTTAGTGGTCACATGTTCTTTCAGCTTCTGCCAGTCGTGGAAGCTCTGCATCTCTCCATCCATTCTAAATGAAAGCCTTGCTGGATAAAGTATTCTTGGCTGCATGTTCTTCTCATTTAGTACCCTGAATATGTCTTGCCAGGCCTTTCTGGCTTGCCAGGTCTCTGTGGATAGGTCTGACGCTATTCTGATGTTCCTCCCTCTGTATGTAAGGAATCTCTTCCCCTTAACTGCCCTTAAGATGGTTTCCTTGGTTCTAAGATTTGCAAGTTTTACTATTACATGCCGGGGTGTTGGCCTGTTTTCCTTGATCTTGAGGGGGTCCTCTCTGCCTCTAGGACATGAATGTTTGTTTCATTCCCCAGATTAGGGAAGTTCTCAGCTATGATTTGCTCAAATATATCTTCTAATCCTCTCTCTCTCCACTCCCTCCGGGATTCCAATAATTCTGATATTGGAACGTTTCATGGTGTCACTTATTTCTCTGATTCTATTTTCATGGATTCTGAGTTGTTTTTCCTTGTTTTTCCCTAGCCTCCTCTTTTCCCTTTTTATCTGTTAAATTGTCTTCCAGGTCACTAATTCGTTCTTCTGCCTCACTTACCCTAGCTGTTAGATTATCTAGATTAGATTGGATCTCACTGATAGCATTTTTAAGTTCTGCCAATTCAGCTTTCATTTCTACCCTTAGAGACTCTATGTTGCCATTAATCAATTTCTCCATTCTCGCTATTGTCTTCACAGTTTCTAGCCTGAATTCCATCTCCGACATCTTGGTTATATCTGCATCCATTTGTAAATCTGTGGCATAAGTCATAATCTCTGAGTCTTTTGGGGGCTCCTCCTCCTAGTCATTCGTTGATGGGTGGTTGAGGGGATGTATAGAGTCCAAATTATTGAGCAGAACCCAAGCAAGATGCACCTGTTTTCTAGGGACCTTAGGGTTGCTGGCCTCTTGTTTTCCCAGCCTGTCTTCTGTGGGAGGGTCCTGCCGTGCTGTTACTCAGGCAACCCTGTTTGGGCAGAGTTGACCTGCCCCCTGTAGCAGGGGATGGGCTCATTGGGAATAGTTTTTTTGGGGGGGCTTTTGTTCACTGGCAGCTTTCCCTGGCTGCTTTCCACGTCTCTTCCAAGAGTCAGAGCAGAAGAGACCATTTCCAACCCTCTGCCTCAGAGCAGAGAGATCGCAGGCTGTTCTTCAGTGAGCTCCCCAGGCCACACTATCTCCATTTCTGTCTGTGCTGCTATAAACTGCAGCATCCTGGGTTGTGCGCCCTTCCACAGTGCCCCCAGTCCTGCCTCTAGGTCGGGGCATGTCTCTGCCCTTTGTGCTTCTAAAACCACCAGCCGCTCCCAGTTCGCATGGGCGACCCCACCACTCAGGGTTTCCGTCCTGGGGGGCTTCCCTAAAGTCCTTTCCCCACTGCAACCCATCCCCAGCACGCAAGGCTGTCGCTCACCAGCGGTGTAGGATCCCCATGGCCAGGCTCCCTCCCACTGCCATTTATCCTCCCATATCTGCCTGTGGAATCAGGGCTCCCTGCTTTGTACCTTGAAACCAACCGCCTGCGATATTCTTCCAGATCTTCTTACATCTCAGGCTGATTTTGTGGGTGCTCAGAGTGGTCTGGTAGATATCCAGCTCAATTCCTGGGACCAGTTGGAATAGGGTCCCCTACTCCTCTGCCATCTTTTCTCCCTCTAGCCTCCTGTTTTTAAAAAATCAAAATGCTCATATGCACCAGTCACTTGATGTTTAAAGAAAATAAGTATTTGGTCTGTTGTTTTATGCTGTCCTGTCAGCCTCATAACTGACTTTATTGATCATCTTATCCTTTATGGAAGCATCAAAGCAGTAAACACGATGTTTTACGAAAAAGAAAAATAATCATTGAAGACAAATGACTTAATGGTTTTCCCAAAAGGAAAACTTGAGTGGTGCCTCAAGAATTATATTTCTACTTTTCCAATTACAGACAGCAACATTAATATTACCCTAGTAAATATGCCAATAAAAGTCTCATCTAGCTAAATTGAATGATCTATGGATTCTCAACCTGCACTAAATGTTAGAAATATTTTGATCGAATTTATTTCAAAGCTTATTTATGGCTCTTTTTCCACAAGGAAATTGAGAACCAGAGAACTTAAGTGATTTAATCAAGGTTATTTGCTAATTTGTTCTTATGTCACCTGTATGGGGGAGGGACGCTAAAATTTAAGAGATCAGATTTACATAGTTTATCTACCAGCCTCTTCTCCTGTATCGTTTCTATTACTCCCTTACCATATTTGCTCCCCACAAAAATTAGTATTTTTGAGAAGCATGACCTTAGGGGAAGTTGCAAGGAATGTTTACTTTTGTTTTTTAGCTTCTAAATATTTTCCTCATGCTGCCTTGCCTTCTTTGGGTCTGAACTCATTATAACTCTTTATCTAGGTGAATTCTACATCTGATTGGTTCAGGAATATTTAAAATAGAGAACAAAGACTTCCTTAAAATTGACTGTGGTCGCAATTTTTAAAATAATGAAATCAATGGAGAATTGTCCATTTCTCAAAATAAATGTTCATATGTTCTTTCTACTCTGTCCCTTCTATACAAAATGGCCAGTATGATGATGGACTTGTTTTTAAGAAATAATTTTGGTCAGAGAGAAGTGAAAAAATGTGAGGCAATTATTTAATTGACAAGAGCTGACTACAGTTATCTTTTCTAATCTCTCATTTTTCATCTCTTAAGTTCTGCTTTTAGACATGGGAAACTTTTTAGTGTTTTGAATTTTAAATCTCTTTGGTATTTGGTCTGTTAGATGGAGTTTTTAGGCTGGTAAAGGTCAGAATTGACAATGTCTGCAGAATCCACTGGGGCTGAATCATCTTTAGCTATTTAGTATCCTGAAATTCATGAATTTAAGAGGCATTTATTTTGGCCTTCAAATAGGAAATGCATGCCAGAAAAAAGCACCAGGCATGCAGACTATGGAGTCCATAGTAAGCACTTTGCTGTCAATATTTAACTATGGGTGCTTCCAGAAAAAAATGAGTCACAGTGTCAGAGTAGGGCTCTCTGCCCTATACTTTTCAGAGAACATACAGGAAGACTATCCCTTTTTGAGAACTTAACTTGAATTTTAATACCCATAAATTGATAATCCTATAGAATTGCCACAAAATCTGCAATTTCTAATGTCTGTAACCTTAAAATGCATACAAATTTGGTGAGATCCTTCTGTTTTCATAGTGAGCTAGATTCTTACTTTCCTTATTTGAACAGGAATGTTATTTCCAGAGCACGAATTATTGAATTTCAAGGGATTTTAGGCTGTCTAGCTGACTCAATAACTATAGTTTCATTGGACCTATCTTCAAACTGCATCAGATCATGGAACAATGAAGCACAAAGCAAAAATACAGAGCAGAGTTCCATTTCTTCCACTCAGTTGGAAAGAAGAGGAAGAGGAAAAATTCAAGACCTACAGAATACTTAGGAAAATACAAAGAATCTCCATCTTTTTTTATTTTCATTTTTCAGAACTGTCATTCTTCTCCAGCACTCAAAGGTATCATGTCTAAGGCCATTATAATACTATCAAAAAGATATTCAGATGACTAATTAGCAAAAGAGACCTGTAATTTAATACAGCAGATTGAATGCCTGAATTTATCATTTTTTTCTGAAACAATAGTAACATGATGGTAAGCATATAAAAGAAGTATAGCCCTCTCCCAACATATACATACAAGGAATGGAAGACAGCAAGATGGAAGGTGCATTCATGAGTGGTATTTGGCTTTGTACAGAGGCGAAAGCTGAAGTCTCAGGTTCAAATGAAAAAGGTACAGATAAGGAGCAACCATATTCACTCTAAATCTAAATATTGGTTGATTCACACACACACACACACACACACACACACACACACACAATAAGAGAAAGGAACTAATTACCGGATTAATCCACCAAGTGCAGCGTAAAACTGAGAGGATTTCCGGAATAAGAACAAGAAGGAGAAACTGCCCAGGTATTTTAAGCAGGAGGAGTTTTCATACAATGAGTGATATGCTTACAAAATCAATAAAAGGGGAAAAAGAGCAGATTCTAAACTGAATATCTCTAAACAATGCCCCTAAAATATAGAACTGGCCAGTTAGGCAAGCTCCAACCCCTGAGGTTACCACTCGAGCCATGGCCACAACCATACCTGCCTCTGAACATCAGGAAACTGAAAAGTGGATGCCTTATATATACATTCCAGTGATTAGAAAATTAGGTGAGAAAGTTAACAGTACGGGGACATTTTTTGACACTCAGGAAACTAGGAACTAGAGACATCTGCAAAATTCTAATCTTGACAATGCTAATTGTTGCTAAAGGAAAATGGAGTCTACTTCACTTCTGCCATTCAAATATTGGACAAATACATCTAACACAAACAGTTGCCAGGAATTTTTAGAAGTACGGTTTTGTTTTGTTTTTTTAGTTGGGTAGTTATGTGCTTACCTGAAGCTCCATTACTAAGAAAGAATAGATTTGAGGGGACAAGTAACTCTAGAAGGATATAAGAGGTCTGTGTTTCTTGAGATATTGAACCAAAATTGTTCTAAATTTCGGTAGGTGAATATAGGGGGTTAAGTAAAAGTCCGCATACTGAACAGTGAAATTTCTAGCTCATTTCCTCCATTCTGCATCCAGAATGCTAGAAGCGGTGTAATGCAGTGGGCATGATTGCAATATTAGTATTTGGGCAAATTAGCCCAAAGGAAAGCCACTAAATGTATTTATATTTAGAGAGCATAATGACATGGTCAGGGGAAATCTACAATTCCACACAATCTAGCTACTTTTATCATAAAGCTTCCAATCAAATTTTAACGCCTAACAGTTAAATAGAGAATCCCAAGCATACTAGTCATTTCCTGAATGCTTTTAACATGGAAAAGAAAGACCAAAATAAACACGAAAATAGCAACTAGCCAATTAACATCTGGAGAAGCAGAAACAATACAGAGAAAAACAACCAAAGCCAAAAATCAATAAAAAGATGATTAGTATTGTCATAAGTTTCAGATGGTAATTAAGAGCACAGCAGAGTAAAAAACAATCATGTAACACAAATTAAGTTTGGAAATTAAAAATGTGATAGCTCGACTTTTAAAATTCTATAGAATGAGAAGATAATACTGAAGGCAATCTCGCAGAGAGTAGAAAGTAAATCAGAGAGAAAAGAAAACAATTGAAGAATCAATACCAAGTCCAATATCTGACTAAGCGGAAATACAGAAGAAGAACACATACAGAAAAAGCATAAGAAATTGTCAAAGAATTAACAAAAAATTTCCCAGAACTGAAAGATAGAACTTGCTATATTAAAAGCTTCCACTAGGGGTCATTTTAATGATTAAAAAAGATGCACTGATGGGAGTTGTGGACCAAGATGGCGAAGCAGAAAGACTGCACTCCCCTCCTCCATGGACATAGCAAACCTACATCTATAGAGCAGTTCCTCCTAAAGAACTGAGGGCTGACTGAACAGCATCTGCACAACAAAAGATAGACCACCTAAGAGAATGGCAAGAGAAACAGGGACATGGTAATGAAAGGATTGCCCACTCCCCAACACCACAAACAGCAGTGGGGAGGAATAGTACTGAAGAAGGTAAACTAGAATATAAAGGAAACAGAACCCAACCCAGAACCCTGCCATATGGTGGAGGGGCTGGTGAGAGCCACCGTTTGCATTCCCTCTCCAACTTGATAGCTTGGACAGACCAGAGTCTGGGTATAATAACCAACCAGCTGCTTCAGTGAGAGCTGGATCCCTACCCCACAACAGCCGCAGATAGCCTGAGACATAGAAAAAAAAAAGGCATGGTTTCAGAGAACAACTAGAAAATAAAGGATCCAGCCCTAGAGCACTACCAAATACCAGGGGAGCTGCTGGAACTCCCTCCCTGTGGAAGGGACTGGCAAGTACCATAGTTTATATCCCTACCCCCTTACACACCTTGACAGCAAAGACAGGAGCACTGTCCGGGACTCCTTGCCAACCTACCACCTCAGTGACTCCTAGGCATCAAGCCCACACTCGCCTCACCTGTTTTACCTAGGCAGCCCCCACAAGGGACACAACAGGACACCCCCGATCAGTGCTCACTATAGGTCCAGCCATCTCACCAAGGTGACAGAGATGCAAAGCAGCCAGTAACATTCCAGGTCCACACAACTTTGGCTCCAAACAGAGTACCCCAGAACCCCTCATCCGTGCCTGTTTTGGCTCCAGCCAGCAGGCCAGAGGGCCCCTGCATGGAGTTCCCCAAGAGCTTCCCACCCACACACCTGCCTCTGATCCAGCTGTTCCCACCAGGGCACCCCCTGTGCAAAGCACTCAGGGAACCACCAGCCCACCCCTGTCTTGGCTCTAGCTAGCCCACCACGGTGCCCCTGTTGTAGGGCACTCCAGGACTCTTGGCTTGTACTCACTTCAGCTTCACCTGTCCTCCCAAGGGCCCCCTGCCTAAAGAGTCCCAGGTCCTCCCCGGGCAATGCCCACTTCAGCTGTCCTGCCAGATTTCCTTTTGTGCAGAGAGCACTGGGACTCCCTGGTTTGCACCCACTTCAGCTTCAGCTTCAGCTCTCTGGCCAGCATACCCTTTGTGCAGAGCCCTAGGACCTCCCCAGCCTGCATTCAACTTCAGCTCCAGCTGCTCCTCTAGGGTGGTCTCAACTCAGAATGCTCTGGAAGTTCCAGATCATGACAGCCACAGTTCCAACCAGCTAGCCAAAGTCACCAGGTACACACAGTGTACACAGGAGATGACCATATAAAGAGTATTCCTTCAAATTTAGTTCAGCCTAATTTGTAGAACCAAACACAGAAAGTCAAGAAAAATGAAGAGACAGGAATATGCTCCAAATGAAAGAATAAGGCAAAATCTTAGAAAAATAACTAAATGAAATGGAGATAAGCGATCTACCTGATAAAGAGTTCAAAGTAATGTTCATAAAGATGCTTACTGGACTGGAGAGAAGAGTGGATAAATTCAATGAGAACTCCAACAAAGAGAAAATATTAAAAAAAGAACTAGAGTTGACAAATAGAATAACTTAAATAAAAAAATACACCAGAAGGAATCAGTAGTGTATTAGAGGATGCAGAAAAATGGATCAGCAATCTGGAAGACAGGGTAATGGAAAGCATCCAAGCTGAACAGCAAAAAGAAAAAAGAATTTTTAAAAAATGAGGAAAGGTAAAGTTCTTTTGAAGTGAAAAAACATTTGCATTATAGGGGGTCACAGAGAAAGGAGCAGAAAAATTGCTTCATAAAATAATAGCAGAAAACTTCTTTAATTTACATCTAGGTTTAGGAAGGACAGAGAGTTCTGAACAAGATGAACCAAGGAGGTTCATCTTGGACCCATCATGGACCCAAGGAGGATCACACCATGAAACATAATAATTAAAATGTCAAAGATTAAAGATGAAAAAGCAACTAGTTATGTACTGTGAAAACTCTATAAGCCCATCATCTGATTTTTCAGCAAAATCTTGGCAGGCTGGAAGGGAGTGGCAGGATACATTCACAGTTAGCAGCAAGGAAAAAAACCTGCCACCAAGAATGTTCTACTCAGTAAGATTATCATTCAGAGTGAAAAGAGAAATGGAGATTCCCAGACAAACAAAAATTAAAGGACTTAATCACTAAATATGCCTTAGCAGAAATATTAAAGGGACTTACTAAAGTGGAAAAGAAGAGGCCATAATTAGAAATAAGAAAATTCTGAATGGAAAGAATTGCAATCACTTATAAAGCTAGTATGAAGGTTAAAAATGAAAGTAGTAAAATCAGTTACATCAAAAAAATTAGTTAAGGGGATTCACAAAATCAGACATAAAATAGCACAACATATACATGAAATGTGGAGTCAAGTAGTAAAAATGAAGTTCTTTCAGAATGTGTTCAAACTTAACTGACCATCAACTTAATATAGACTTCTGTATACTTAGGATGTTATATAGGACCTCATGGTAACCACAAAGCAAAAACCTATAGTAGACACAAAAAATAGCCAAGCATAATACTAAAGAAGCCATCACTCCCAAGGAAAGAGAACAAGAGAAGGAACAATAACAACCAGAAAACAAGTAACAAAAAGCCAATAACTGTACACTTATCAATCATTACTTTAAATGTAAATGGTCTAAATGCTCTAATCAAAACACATAGGGTGATAGGATGGATGAAAATACAAGACCAACCAAATGCTGCCTACAACAGACTCACTTCAGACTTAAAGACTTACAGACTTAAAGTGAAGGGATGGTAAAAGAATTTCACGCAAATGGAAGCAGATAAAAGCCTGGGAAGCAAAACTTCTATCAGACAAAATAGATTTTAAACAAAGACTGTGACAAGAGACAAAGGAAGGTACCACATAATGATAATGGGATCAACCCCATAAGGAGATAAAATAATTATAAATATCTATGCACCCAACGTTGGAGCATCTAAATACATAAAGCAAATATTAACAGACATAAACAGAGAAATTGATCATAATGCAATAATACTAGGAGATTTTAATACCCCACTTACATCACTGGATAGATCGATCATCCAGAGAGGAAATCACTGAGGAAACAGTGTCTTTGAGTGACACATTAGACCAGATGGATTTAACATACATCCAGAACATTCTGTCCAAAACCAACAATATACATACTTTTCAAGTGCACATGGACCACTCTCCAGGATAGATCACATGTTAGGCAACAAAACAACTCTCAATAAATTTAAGAAGACTGGAATCATATCAGGCACCTTTTCTGACCATAATCATGGGAAACTAGAAATCAGCTATAAGAAAAAACTGGAAAAAAGGCCTACATATGAAGGGTAAACAACACATTATTAAGCAACCAATGTGTCAGCAAAAAATCAAAGAGAAAATTCAAAAACAAAAAAATACAAGGAGACAAAAGAAAATACAATGGTCCAAGATCTTTGGGATGAAGTTCAAGCAGTTCTCACAGGGAAATTAGTAGTGATACAGGTCTACCTCGAAAAACCAAGAACAATCTCAAATAACCTAAGTTTACACCTAAAGAAACAAAGAAAGAATAAACAGAGCCCAAAGTCAGTAGAAAAAAGTAAATAAAAATTAAAAATTGACAGAGTGGAAATAAGAGAAATAGAGACTAAAAAAACAATAGAAAAGATCAATGAAAATAAGAGTTGGCTCTTTGAGAAGGCAACATTATCAAAATTCATAAAGCTTCAGCTAAACTCCTAAAGAAAAAAAAGGGAGAGGAACCAAATAAATCTAAAATGCAGAAAAGAACCTATATCACAGAAATACAAAGAATTAGAGTACTGTGAAAAGGGACAATTTCAAAGAAATGGATACATTTCTAGGAATATGCATTCTTCTAAATGGAATCAGGAAGAAATAGAAAATTTGAATAGATCAATTACTAGTAACAAAATTGAATTGGTAATAAAAAAACTACCAAAAAACCAAAGTCCAGGACCAGATGTATTCTCAGGTGAATTCTATCCAATACCTAAGAACAATTAATACCAATTCTCTTCAGCTAGTCCAAAAAATGTAAGACAAAATCTTCCAAACACATTTTATGAGGCCAGCAAAACCAGAAAAGGACACCACACGCACACGAAAAGGATAATTATAGGCCAATATCGCTGATGAAGATAGATGCAAAAATCCTCAATATACAAACAAACTGCATTCAACAATACATTAAAAGGATCATTTACCACAGTCAAATAAGATTTATTCTGGGGTGCAAGGATGATTTAGTATCTGCAAATCAATCAATACACTATGGTAATAAAATGAATAAAAATCATATACTCATCTTACTAGCTGCAGAAAAACCACTTGACAAAACACAACATCCTTTCATGACAAAAACTCTCAAAAAAGTGGATTTTTAGAGGGAACATACCTAATAAAGTCCATGTGTAACAAACGCACAGGTAGCATTTACTTAATGGTGAAAACCTCAGAGCCTTTCCTCTAAGACCAGGACTAAGACAGAGATGTCCATTCTGACCACATTTATTCAACATTGTACTGGAAGTCCTAGTCACAGCAATTAGACAAGAAAAAGAAAAGGCATCCACATTGGTAAGGAAGGAGTAAAACTGTCAGTATTTGCAGATGGCATGATATGTAGAAAATATGGAAAACCCTAAAGACACCACCAAAAAAGTATTAGAGGTAATAAATAAATAATGTTGTAAGGTACAAAACTGAGAAATCAGTTGCATTTTTATACGCTAATAATGAAGTTGCAGAAAGAGAAATTAAGAAAACAATTCCATTTACACTGGCACCAAAAAGAATAAGATATGTAGGAATAAATTGAACAAAGGAGTTTAAAGATCTGTACCCAACAATTGTAAAAGATTGATTAAAGTAATTGCAGAGGACACAAAAGAATGGCGAGACATACAATGCTCATGGATTGGAAGAATAAATATTGTTGAAATGTCCATACTATACAAAGCTATCTATAGACTCAGTTGATGTCTATAGAAATACCAACAGCATTTTCCAAATAACTAGGCAAATATCTCTAAAGTTTGTATGGAACCACAAAAGGCTCTGAATAGCCAAAGCAATTTTGAGAAAGAAGAACAAAGCTGGAGTTATCACAATCCCAGATTTCAAGATATACTAAAAGCTACACTAATCAAAACTATATGGTAGTGGCACAAAAAAAAGACACATAGATCAACAGAATAGAATAGTCTAGAAATAAACCCACACTTATGTGGTCAATTAATGTACGACAAAAGAGATAAGAGTATATAATGGGGAAAAGACTGTCTCTTCAACAAACTGTATTGGGAAAACTGGACAGCTACACACCCAAAGAAGGAAATTGGACCACTTTCTTACACCATGCACAAAAATAAAAGCAAAATGGAATAGAGACCTCAATGTGAGACCTGAAACCATAAAACTCTTAGATGAAAACATAGGCAGTAATCTCTTTGACATCAGCCTTAGCAACATTTTTCTAGATCTGTCTGTTCAAGGCAAACAAAAGCAAAAATAAACTATTGGGACAACACCAAAATAAAAAGCTTTTGCACAGCGAAAGAAACCATCAAACAAAAAGGCAACCTGCTGAATGAGAGAAGGTATTTGCAAATGATATATCTGATAAGGGGTTAATATCCAAAATATATACAGAACTTAATCAACCTAATGCAAGAAAAATAGTCTTAGTAAAAATTGGGCAGAGGACCTGATCTGACATTTTTTTAAAGACAGATACAGATGGCCAACAGATAGGAGAAGATGCTCAACATCACTAATCACTGATCACCAGAAAATGCAAATCAGAACGACAATGAGTTATCAACTTACACTTGTCCTAATAGCCAGTATCACAAAGAGAAGGAATAACAAAAATTGATGAGGATGTGGATATAAAAGAACCCTCATGCACTGCTGGGAATGTAGCCACTGTGGAAAACAGTATAGAGGTTCCTCAAAACATTAAAATTAGAAATACTGTATGATCCAGTAATTCTACTATTGGGTATTTACCCAGAGAAACCCCCTAGATTTTTGCAGCATTATTTACAATAGTTAAGTTATGGAAGCACCCTAAATATCCATAGATGAATGGTAAAAAATATGTGGTATATATAAACATTCCACTATTACTCAGCAGTAAAAAAGAATGAGATCTTGCCATTTGCAACAACATGAGTGGGCCTAGAGGGTACTATCCCAAGTAAAGTCAGTCAGTTAGAAAGACAAATACCCTATGATTTTACTTACATGTGGAATCTAAAAAATGAATAAAGATGAAAAGCAGAAACAGACCCATAATACAGAAAACCATCTGGTGGTTGGTAGAGGAGGGGGTTGGCAAAAAAGGGTAGGGGGAGCACCTGGGTGGCTTAGTTGGTTAAGCAGCTGCCTTTGGCTCAGGTCATGATCTCAGTGTCCTAGAATCAAGTCCTGCATCTCCCTTCTCCCTCTGCCCCTCCCCCCGCTTGTGCTTTCTCTCTCTCTCTCTCAAATAAAATCTTTTTTAAAAATGGGGATGGAGGGCGCCTGGGTGGCTCAGTTGGTTAAGCGACTGCCTTCGGCTCAGGTCATGATCCTGGAGTCCCGGGATCGAGTCCCGCATCGGGCTCCCTGCTCTGCAGGGAGTCTGCTCCTCCCTCTGGCCCTCCCCCCTCTCATGTGCTCTCTCTCTCATTCTCTCTCTCTCAAATAAATAAATAAAATCTTTAAAAAAAAATAAATAAATAAATAAATAAAAATGGGGATGGAGGGGAGGGGGAGGTACAGACCTCCACTTACGGAATAAGTCATGGGAATACAAGATACAGTCCAGGGAATATAGTCAGTGGTACTGTAGTAGCATTGCACGGTGAAAGATGGTAGCCACACTCGTGGAGAGCACAGCCTAACACGTAGAGTTGTCCAAACACTGCGTTGTACACCTGCAACTGTTACATTGTGTGTTAACTGTACTTCAATAAAAAAAGAGGAAAAGATACATTGAGATATACTGTCATTAATTTCCTAACACCAGAGACAGAAAGATGATGATGAGACAGACTGATGGACATACGAGGAGAAAAATCATATCCACTGGAGTAGAAAACAGAATGACATCTGAATTTCTAGCAGCAAATTTTGAGGGGAAAATCATTTCCAAACAAGAATTTAATGCCTAATGAAACCAATCGAGCTGAGAGTGAACTAAAGACATTTCAGACATCCAGATCTTTAAAAGGCCACTTTGTAGATACTCCGCCTAGCCCTGAGCTCTGAAAGGTGCAGCACATACCACTTTACCTTGCCTTGGTCTTACAGCATCTTTTGGTAGCACAGTAATTAGCGGGCAAGCTAGTGAGCACTCTGGTAGATCGCCTTCTGGGTGGTCACTCTATCAGAGCTCTGCACTTTACACAGGCCTTTTTGGCCGCTGAAACAAAGGTTTTCCAATCTCACGTGATGACTTCATACAGGCAGGTCTTAGAGGACCGCATATACTAGTTGGTCACTGTTTGAGGCTACGGCTAGCTGTATTAATTTCAGCAAGGTTAGCTGTGTCTATGGAATTGTCTACGGTGTCAACTCAGCTAAAACAAAATAAAAAATACGACCGCTTTATGGAAAGACATCTTCAGCAAAAATAAAAATTCTTTCTCTCTCAGTCTTCTGTCCCATAACTAATATGATCAGAAGCAGGCGTGCACTGGGTCAGCACTCAGCTCATAGAAGGTGTTTAATAACTGTGGACTGGCCAGCTGCTGAACTCACTGACCAAAGACTGCATGAAGGGGAAGAGAATTACATGATTGGTTATCTTTCCTAATTCTGCAGTCTAGAGCAGTATGGGAAATGCACATAGCAAATGGCCATGAAGACCACCCTAATTCACAATGAAATCAATGTATAGAGTTGGAGAAAAGTATACAGAAGTGTATAGAAGAATAAAAGACTGAATTCTGACCTTAGCCTATAGAGAACCAAGCTGTACTTTATATAAGCCAATTTAAGTATGATCTGCAGAAGACAATAAATCCCAGAATAAGTTGCCTGAAATGTCATTGTTGTAATTTCACTATCTTTTTAAAACTCTGGGTCTTGTGTTAAAAATGTAAATTACATTTAGGTCACTTGTACCTCCGTGTGAGTAAGTTTCAGGTCATTTACAGGACAGATGTAGGATAGAGCACGGAGCTTGGTGCAAATGGGCAGAAATGGGCATGCAAACAAGGACTGAATGAGTCAGAGATGGGCAGTGAGGGTGCAGGTCCATGGACCTCCAAAGTATCAAGCTCCCCTCACATGCTGGGGGGCCATCCAGTGATCCAAAGCAGCAATGAATTCTCATCATGAAAATCAATTGGTTAAGAAAAACTTTGTTGAGAGGAGGAATAGTTACAGGTAGGTGAGCTAGGATTTGTGTGGCTTCCAAATACTTATTAAACATGTTGCCAAAACCCCCAGGTTGTATATCAACTAGCTGGGGATTACAGCTGGGGATTCATTTATATTTGTGTGGAATCTAAGCTTCCCTATCCGTCCTGAGTTGCTGAAGAAAGGGAT
Source organism: Phoca vitulina (assembly GCF_004348235.1). Lineage (NCBI taxonomy): Eukaryota > Metazoa > Chordata > Mammalia > Carnivora > Phocidae > Phoca > Phoca vitulina. The sequence goes on along the minus strand of NW_022589741.1, from coordinate 4,267,524 downwards.
TGTTAGGCAGAGCTTTGGAGCCAGCCCAGGGACTTGGACTTAATAAAGCATTTCAGAGGGGATCAGAGGTTCTGAAATGGGATCAGAGGTTCTGGGGTGATCAGGGTATAAATTCCTAATCTCTGTATACACATTTAATCATTTATTCAGCCCCACGACTCATCATCACCAGGCATGCTGTGTGAAATATTTCCCCTGACCTCTCGCACAGCCCCACCAGTCGCTCATTCAGATTGGCCTATTGGAAATCATCTGAATATTGCACAGGAGTGTTCATTCATACAAAAAGGCTGCTAAACCCTGGATAACACAGGAGCTTGGATCAATTTACCCTTCTGTGCTCTCACTTATATTATTGAAATTTAAAATTGCATTTCGTTTATTAATACCAAAATGGTTATCTGGAAAAGAATAAAGCCCCATAGAAGCTGCTGTCTTTGTCATTTTAGCACAGTAAATAGGAGATGTATTTAAAATGTCAGGAGATCAAGTCATTGTGAAGAGTTTCCTACCAAAGTGCAGTGAATTATTTAAAAGTCCTGGCATCCCAAGCAGGTAGTGCACCTTCTTTCCAGTCAGGTACAAGTACTTCCGTAGATGTCAACTCGGTGCTCGTTCTTACTGTCAGAACATCTCAAGTACAGCAGAATATGAAGACCTTGGTGTGTCAAATAAAGCATGAAGAAAATAGAGGGTTTAACATACAGGGAGAGAAGAATGCAGCTCATGTGGAGTCCTACCTATTTCCTGGGCCTTTAAGGAGCCTTGTTTCAAAGATTGGGGTTACGCTTTATTTTATAATTGGTAAGCGTGAACTTTATGCTCTGGTTCTTGACTTTTGTACTAAGATCCACAGTCCTCATTTCTCCATGGACCCTATAGAATTTACTCCTTTGGATTTTATCATATGTTTTCCTATATGCTGTCTTGCATTGCTGCTAATTTGTTCCTGTAAGTATTTCTTGCCCTTTTAGTTCTATACTAACTTGTTCTGCGCATCCCCACGCCCTCTCCTCCATTCAGAGGACTATTAGGGCATGTCACCAGCACTCAACATGTTTGTTGATTGACATCATTGATACCCAGATTTCACATTGATGACTGTTGTATTTGAGCTAAGCAAAATTATTGTGGAATTCAATGCTAAATTTAACTATTGTTTAGGAAATTTACATTTTACTTCTGAAGTAATTGTTTATATGTTACATGTAAAGAAAACTGACATCTGTAAAAACAGAAAGAAATCAAACCATACCAACGACTTTCATTCTGATTGTCATTAATGCCTTACCTACATCTCAGTTTTGTGAAAGAAAGCGATCTTAGTGTAGTCTTACTATTTCTTGTAGGGCTGAGCTTGACTAGGAGTTAACAAATCCGGATTCTAGTTCCAATGCCATCGCTGTCCGGCTGCACCTATGAGCAGATCACTCTAACTTATTCTGGACCTACTTTTACCTTTCATAGATTTGTCAGAGAAGAAAGAGCATGTTTAGATTTTTAGATAGGGTTATATGGATGAAATAAGGTATCTGAAAGAATTCTGAAATATCAGAATGAGCCTCATTTCTTTACCCCAAGTTAGTGTATCATTGTATAACTCTTTTAAAGAAATGGTCAGTTAAAACTTTAAACAAAAATCCTTTATAAAGCAGAATGGTAGAACTCCCATTTGTAAAAGTAAAAAGAGATTGCTCCTACTGTGAGAATTCTTAGTGCTACCAACTGTTATTTTCAGATATTTTTATCCATTAAGAGTCAAAGAATGATTTTTTCCCTTCTTTGTGTAAAGGTGATAGTGATCTCGCACTTCCACACATCCTCTGTTCTCCTCGCACTCCCGCCCTTCTGACTCTGCCTTCTGTCACCACGGTTCCTCCTCCCTGACCCCCCTCTTACATGCACGACTTGCATCTGCTGTTAACATCCACCGGTCTTAGGAACAGGAGTTGTTTTTAGGAAAAAGGGGATGATGCGTTTGGCTCCAAACAAAGTCTACACATTAAGTTTAGTATTTCAAAACTTCATCTTACCCTACTCTATCAGCCTTCACTCTCGCTCTCTTCCCTCATTCTGTAAGGCTACCAAAAGGTTGGACACGTGCTGATACTGATCCTAAGTTTCTGTATTACCTTGGGCTTTTGCTTGTTTGCTTTTCAGTCTTTTATGCTTCTTTAATTCCCTGTTTCTGTCTCTCTTGACAAAACATGGTGTTCTATTCAACATTATATTCACAAGAGTGCTTAGGAGATTGTTCTTGGGCAATGAGAAGCCGTCCACAAGAGCTGTTGAATTAAAGTGAATTGCTGGGCCATGTTTTGAGTTCTGGGTATCAAATTTAACATGTCAGGGACCTGGACAGAGAGTAAGTCTCTAGTGTTAGTGTGCTAGAAAAGGGTCTCTAAGTGTGACTAGGAGGGAAGAGTGATGCCGTCTGACCGGTAAATGCTGGAGCTCACAATGCACGAACTGCTAGAAATCCGTCACCTATGGCAGACACTCCGAGTCATGAGTGTTATTCTACAATGCTCAGGAATTGTTTGATGTCTTTGACACACAGGATACGTTTAAAGCCTATGGAGAGTCTATAGAACATAAGAGGTGTGCTTCAGAATTTAGGTAGGTTTTAAAAACAGAAAGGGTAAATACTACATGTTTGAATAAAAATTTCATTATACAGTCTTCTTCATCTTTTGTTTAGGAAAAAAAAATCAAACTTGAAAAAAACATTTCAAGTGGGACAAGGCACAGCTGCTGCTATTATTATTATTATTATTATTATTATTATTATTATTATTACATGAAGGTATCTTTCTCAAGAAACATTTCCTAGCATTTGGAGCCCTGTGAAGGCCACATCCATATGAAGAAATAGGGGTGTTACCTTGAACTTTGTCATTGATAGGCTTCCCAAGCCTTTAAATTTTCTGTCCATTCATTCTCATCTGCCCTGCCTATTTGATTCACATTGTATTTTCTCCTTAGATTATTAAAACGGGAAGAAAGTTTCACATTTATTCCTCGGTCCCGTGAAGAGCTTCCAGATAACTTTCCAAAGGAAATCCCTGGGATCTGCTATTTCCTGGAGGTAAGGACTGGTCCTAAGCAGCCAAAGCCTTCTCTTTCTTCCTCGAGGATAAAAAAAGTTTCCTACAACATTGGCACCATGTTCCTCCGGGAGACAAGCCTCTGAGACCTACCGCAGATCAAAGACTCCTCCAAAAAGCACAAGCCCAGAACATGGGTCATGACAGGAGAGTGAAATGAGATGGTTTCTCTTTCACTACTTGGCTGAGAACAAGCAGCGGAATTTCTGTGTTATGTTAGGCAATAATCCTAGAAAAAGGTGGATGATGACTGTCAATTAAAAAAAAAAAATGGAGGGGGGAGGTAATGAGATGTGTCCATCCATGTGAGTGTTTTTTGGTCGTATATATATATATACATATATATATATATATATATATATATATATATATATTTTAAGTATGGGCCCCCTTTCACAACTAATAAATAGATTCCATGTTTTCTTGTTTGTCACACATACAGGTATCTTTCCCCACTTATCTGTATCACTTTTGAGAGCCATTTTTGATGATATATTCCTACATTTAGTGAGTTGGTGTGTGAGGACTATTTTCTAATTTTGTTTTTCTGAACAGACATTTCATACATACATCATGGCAGTGTGGTCAACTTCCCAGCAGGAAGAACTGTAACTCAGCAAAATATTTTAGGGATATTACCTATTTTTATACATCTCTCTTCTAGATAATTACATTTCACACAACATTACTCGATTTTCAGAATCTGCTACTGTGTAGTTGGTATATTATGTAACTGTAACCTATTAATCAAATATACTTTCACTTATTTAGACAGATTAGTGCTTTGACTGAGAATACATATAACCAAGGACTTCAGATGCTGAGAAAGCATTGTATGTCTGCTTAGTAAATATATCTTTTAGATTTAATTAATGTAGCATGGAATCCAGAGGAAATAGAATTTCCCAGTAAGAGATTTATCTGTAATTAGGATTACAGAAAAGTCTTGTTGCCATCTTCTAAAAAACGTCAGTTAAAATGAAATGCTTTGCTACATTGGACCCTTTTCAACTTAGCACTTATAAAATAGGTAGTTTGTACAATGTACTCAACTATATTCTAATAATATCCATGACTTGTTACTCCTCCCCCCACCTCTGCCCACTCCGCCCACTCTGCCCCCTGGATGCCTCCTAAGGGCTACCTGACACTGGGAGCAAATTCCTAGATGTTGGCATTAGTGAGAAAGAGGTTGTAGGATGTTTTGCCGAGAATGTTGCTTCTTGCAAAATAAGGGGGGAAGAAAACCTGTGTTTTATGGCTTTGAGATTTAAAAAAAAAAAAAAAAAGGAATTTTTCTTCTGCAGTTTGATTGATGTGGCTTTAAATTCAGTGAATCACCTTCATGAACACTGAAGTAGGTCTAGCCTCCAGGCCCAGTCATTGCCATAGTGACAGATAGGCTTCTATCGCATGTGGTGCTAAAATGAAGACCTGTTCCCACTAATTAGCACTGCATGAAAATATTATCACACACTCACCCTGAAATTAGGAGCACAGTACATCCAGAGTTTTCCTATTTTGGATCTAATCTAAAACCCAAGTTTCTACTGAGGTTAATGAACTGGAAATATTTGTTTCCGTGAAACCTTGGAGTGGCCGTTTTTCTCCAGATGATACACTCATTGAGAGCTTATGTCTACTGAATGTAATAGAGTGATTTCTCTGGTCAGGCATTTTGGCTGCATTATGATTTGTTTATGCTGTAACTCAGCTACGGAGCATATTAACTGATGTCCAATGTAGTCTGTGAGGCTTGTTAGTGTTTTTCAGTTCTCTAGGTGTGTAGCTAGAAAACATTTATCGATATGCAAAGTATTTGTTATAATGGTGATCACTTCTGTAATTGTTGAACTCTGTTTCACCCCAAGGCTTATGAGGACACTAGTGCAACACATAGTTTGGAGACAGGATCTAGACCATGAGCTTTCTGAAGCCTGGCCTATCCCTCTCCTCCCTGGGTCTAGGTCTCTGTTTTTAACAACGTGGGGGGCCAGAAGGCCAGTGTGTTTATTTGAGGGGAGTTTTATAGACTGGGGACAGGGTGCTCTCATGGGGGTAATTACAAAGGAATTTCTTCAGAGGACTGGGAAATTAGCCCACTTCCTTCACGGGGAACAAGGGGGAGGTTTACAGTTACTGTGAACGGAACAGGCTGGGAGCACCTCAGTCCTCACACTGAAAACAGACAACACTTTAGCCAGGTGCTCTGTACAGCACAGGAACATGGGGAGAGAACCCAGCTTCCCTGAAATAATTTATGCTTATTTTGCGTAGGAACTTAGAGCTTATTATGATAAACTAAATCAATAAATGTTTTGGTGGTAAGCAATGTGTTTCATAACCATAAGGCTGCAAGGGACCTCCTGTAATCATCCAATCTATTTCTCTGCTTTTTGTGAAGATTTGTCTAAGCAACTACTCTAGATATATCATCATTCTCTCTATACTTAAGAATATCTGTGGGAAGCATATTTTAAAAACATCATTGAAAATCCACTTCATTATCCAGTAATTGGTAATAGGGCCCAAGACACGAATTGTATATACATTCAATTTGTCGAAAGAATAACAAACCTTTTAGTTCATATGGTTCTACTTAGAGAAGAGGTAGCCATTTACCTTGTCACAAATGTTACAATGAAAAATATACCAGAGATCTATTATATATCACAGAATATAAACTACACTTTTCAAACAATGTAATCTAAATGTATCCTTGAAGCTATAGTCTGAGGCAATAGTCTAATGTGTTACCATATTGCCAATTATTAGTTACACTGTTGCTATGTGTTTGCAAGTTACTGCATAAAGTGGCTGTTCATTCTAGCTGCACTCATAGAAGTTAGTTAGAAGCTGTGAAAAACTATTATATTTTTATTTGTCCTATGTAATACAGTCTACATATCCTCCGTTTAGGAATTGTGACTGCAACACTGGGTCATAGTTAGTATTTCATTTGACTAATATCTGTACAGTATTCTTACCTAAAAATTATTGCAAACATCATGCATTTTAGTGTGGCAGATTAAAAAGAATGTAAATGGATGTCCTATTAGAAATCAAGGTGATATTAAATTAGGGAAATGGCCTTAACCCACTCTAAAAGGGACACATTAAAACATAATTTGGTACGTACAGCTCCTCTGGTTTAGTGGGTTTTTTTAGGCAACTAATTTGAAGAAGTCACTTTATGACTAGGCATCAGTACCAGAGATTCACATTGGCATCAGTATTATTTTGATAGAAACAAAGTCATTTGCAAATAAATCAGTTACCCAACAAAGTCACATATGTACCCCCAAACAGTGCACAGGATGTGCTTTGGGAATCTTAATAAATAGGTACCATTAGCCATAATAAAAAAAGAATACTCCTCAATGCCTGCAGAACACGAATCGTTGCATCTCTCCACTCTATAGCATGGTATACAGCGAGGGAAAGAAGATAAAGCTTCTACATAACAGGTGACCAAACTGCCTAAAACCTGCCTTGATATTCATTTCTTCTACTTTAAATTATTTTGGATTTCCCTTTTAATATATGACTCTGTGGAGTCCAGTGAGCCATGACCTGTTATGACTGAGTCGGCACCTCTGCCTGAGGCTTGGAGTGGGACCATGGATTCAGCACTTCACATGTGAGCTCTCACAGTCTCACGCTTGGTTCTCTTGTCCAGGGATAACAGTATCAGAGACAGTGTTCTGTTGTTAAAGTGCAAAGTGTGTCGCTCCGGGAAACACAGAGCAAAGCAAGGCAACAACTTAGACAAAATCTCATTCACAAGTGCAGCCCGGCTTTTAATTCTGTAAAATGCTCCAAAGAGTTCCAGCAATAAAGCAAAATTAAATTGATATATACAAAAGGCAAAGCCTCAGAGTTTGGAAAACCACCAAACTCTGTGTTTTGTACAGAAATATTGCTGCCAATTGATATCACATATTTGAGGTTGTGAGATATCAAGAAGGAAATCAAGATCACGACTGTAATTAAATATATTCACTGAAGGCTCCTTGGGATCCTGGCTTGCTGAGGGAAGGTGTTATGGATCATTAGGGCAGAGAATAAAACTTGTACACGTAGGTTTCTGTCTTATCAAGCATTTTGAGCACTACTGAGCCCATGCCCAGACCCTGTCTACTCCGTGCTGTCAGTGGAAACCATCTCACTCCCTCAAACCCGGCCCCAACAAACACTAGCCTCTCTGCACCTCTGAACCTCACGTAGCCATGGCAAGAGTTGCTGATTTCAGGCAGACAGGAAGACCCACGTAACAATGTGCTTCTGAAGTGGACGAACCATTCCCATTTGCGCTGGGGCATTGCTAACATCTGAAGCTTTTCCCTGTGCTTTTTCTTCCAAAAACACTCTGACTCCAAGCACTTGGTGTAACTTTACCAAAAATTCATTTGAAGTGAATTATATATGGTCCTGAATAGGCTTTGGGGGACACCAGAGGCCTTTTAGCCAACAATGCCTAGAAACTCAAGTCCAAGAACCAAGAACCAGTCAATAGCAACCTAGGTATTGTTATTATTAGGTTACAGATCCTCAACTATAAAAATTATGTTATTTTAGGGGCTTCTATAAGCCTATCTTACCAGATACAGCTGGAAAAACATGGTGCATGAGAGACTGAGTAATGAGAATTTAACATATGCCAGTCTGCATGACGATTCCTTACGGGCAGCTCTAGATATGCATATACATCATTCACAAGTAGCTGATTTCATATCTACATAAAGTGTGTTAACATGACTGAACAAACTTTACTGTTACATGGATAAATTGGCCCCAGCAGTGGACTCAGTTTGAGGGTCCTCGAGGTGGTGAATGAAGAACAGACACGGGTATTATATACAGATGAACAGAAATCTTGTCAGAATACACTGAGATAGTGTGCAAAATTCCTTTCTCACACTTGAAACCTAAGTATTACTGTCCTGCCACCTTTCTGTTTCCTTCCTTTGTTCCTTTTCCCTTTCATAAAAAAAAAGTCAATGATACAGTCAATCTCATGTTGTAAAATAGTTTCAGTTTTCTAAAGTAATGAGTCCTTTTTGTGGGTGGATGTAGGCATGTGTGCATGTGTGTGGCTGCATGTAGATATTACGTGATTAAAAGGAGTGACATTTTGGAAGGGCCTGGAATGTCGAGAAGTTTGCATTTTTATTTCCAATATGTTGTGACCAGAACACAACTTCAGTCAAGTGCTTCATTGCATTCCCATCCTTATTAAGAAATGATCCTGTTCAATGGTTCAACTCGTCAGCATGACAGTATCTTGCTGCCCCTGTAAGAATTACCTAGGAAGCCTTCAGAAATACAAATTACTGAGCTTTACACCTGCAGAGATTTGGATTCAGAAGGTGGCAGGTGTGGCCTAGGAGTCTGTATTTAGAAAATCACTCTAGGTAATGAGAATAAAAGCCAGATTTGGGCATCACTGAAGAGCATTCAAATAATCCCAATTACCAGGAATAAAAGCAAGTTGACTAAGAGAGTAGTATATTATTTCATTTGTAGTTATTTTGAAAAGCTAAGTATTCTGGGCTTTGTAGCATTATTTCTTTCACAAGTTCTAATTTTAGCTTTGGTCTCAAATTTACAGTCTGCTTTTGGAGCAGGAGACTTCAAACTTAGTAGAAACAGAAGTCAACACCAATAAGCATGGGGAGAGACTACTGCTCACTCTCGGGCTGTGAGGCAGAGTAGGCCCAGAGCCTTTTTCTGAGTTGACCAGCAGAGCTGTGCAGAAGCTCACAGTATTTACCGATCCGCACCGCCAGGCTGTGAACTACAAACTTTGGGACAGAAAAGTGAACGTCAAAGTGACAGCCTGATTTCTGAATGCTTTGATTTTTATGTTATAAAGAAATCACCAACTTAATACTTAGTCTCACTCTGTACTTCTCACACTGAATTGTGCATTCATCTAAAAATGATTTCCTAGCAATACTTTATTACAACCTTTCAAGCAATAATTTAAGCCGTTGTATGATGCCATATAAAACCTGCACTTCTGTGCTCTTCATAGAACCTTTAGGGAAATAGAGACGTGTTTTATACAGCAATAATACAGCGGGTGTGGACTTTCAAAAGATAGTCGTGACTCTCCTACAGCAAAATGAGCAAGTGATAACTTGGATAAAAATTATCTGAGCAAACGACATGGTTCATCTATCTCAGAAGCCATTCATTTGCACACATGCTGTAAAGTAATAGACTCCCATCATGTTATTTCTGTTGGATAATTTAAAAAATACCTATCATAATAAGATTTCTATTCCTCTGAAGAGATCTGTGTATGTAATGTTGCCCAGACTTTCGGATCTTTGTAGAATATAATAGTGAGGACTATTTAAGGATGGATAAATGAGGAAAGGTACAGCGTAGGTTGGATGAGTTGATTGAGAATGTAGGCTTTGCAAAAATATAGATGGATCTTGGAATAAGTTAATTCAGTTCTTGCTTTGGTAAGGTCTTAGAAGATGCAAGAGTAAAGATGAAAAGAGCTCATTACTACTGTTTTCTATGATAGCAAATATTTAGTAAGTGTAATAGTGTGGTTGGACATCATCTGTGGTATAGTTAATAAACATCTGGAAACGATCAGGTAGCCATATTGGAAATAACGTGCTCTTCTCAACTATTTTGATGAAAGCACTAAAGCTTATATATTTCAAAATGAGTAATTCATATTTTTAACCTTAAAATGTAATTTTAATCAAATATAGCATAGTCAATAATAATCAGTCCTTTATAGTTAGATTACTCCTCCATCATTTAGCATAACATAGCTCAAGGCAGGTGGTAAACTTATGTTACAATGAGGAATTTCTAAACATCAGATTGTTATTTAGCAAAGTCATATAAATTTAGGATCCATTCCTAAACCTCTAAATAAGATTACAGCTCCTATTATTGCCTCTCCTCTCTGGGTAAACGCTCTTCTAATCATGAATCTGAATACAATTGGAGTGGTGGGTGGGTTTGCTGCTAGTTTACCTTCCTGTTAACCATTGCAAAACTTAAGGTAGCATCCTTCTTTTCACAATTTAGAAAACCCCCCTGTAAAAAATCCAGCAGCATTGTTGATTCCCTGAGAAAGTTTTTGATAATTATCTTTTTGCATATCATTGGATGCTGAATTCTTAATAAACATGCTTTTCATTGTTAACAAATAATGGAAAATACTTAATTTGAATCTATTACAGTGAATTTATCCTTTCATTTAATTCATCTAGCTGGTGATCTGATCATTCTAAATATTAGGCTTATGTACTGTTGCTTATTATTTGAAAGCAGAAAAAAAGCAAGCCTAAGTAATAGCTTGTTTCTGAGTCTTGATGCATAGTTTAAAAATAAAGGAATCAGTTCATATTCAGCCTTCTTCTGTGGCCTTTTCACTATTTGGAGATAAAGAGGGGATTCTACTAAATCTATTTTTACTGTGGTCTATTAAATGTAATTAAATATAAGTAGGACCATAATGCATTAATTGGGGGTACTATCAGAAATGTGCAGAATTGCTTCTTCACACCACCCCACTTTTTAAAGACAAGCCTCGTATTTTTCTGCCTGGCAGTTGTACGTCAGACTCAGGACCCAGGGACAGATGGAGAGGGTGGGATGGGCCAGAGCTTTAGAAGAGATGGAGCAAAAAGATTTAATTTTTTTCTGCATGAAGGTATAGATACTCTTAAAGGAGAGGCAGTTTCCACAATAGACACATGTGGTTTGATGAAAACCAGATGACTTATTTGACTGCTGGTCATTCTTATTTTAACAAGAAAAGAGGAAAATAAGATCCTTCACAAGCCATTTTCAGTTTTCCTGGGAGGTAATGTCAGCCTCTCAGCAGCTGCACAGATCAGTGCAACTGGGATTAGAATCTCACAGAGTTATAGATAGAAACTCTCTGAAGGTGGCAGGTAGAACTAGTCTTGGTTACCGTGATGAAAGTAAATGAAGATGTCACAACATCTGGACTGAAGGAACAAAGGAGGCCAAATAGCAGCTCTGCCAGAGGTCACAGAATAGCCTGCTAAAATTAGCACCAAAGAACCAACTACCAGTGTGCAAGTGATATTAAAACATTTTTTTTTCCCGTTTATAACACGCCTGGCTGAGCTAACACTCAGTGAGAAGAATACAATATGATTTTACACACCCTTTTTCTGTGTGTTCTGACATTATAGAAATGATATCTTTCCCTAGTTGGGAAATTTAATCACAAAGAATGAAAAATACCCTGTGTTCTAAAATCAGTAAGATCATTTTTGGAGCCATACTCTATTCCATATTCTTCTCCACATCGTCCTCAGCTGGGGCTTGGGCTGCTAGCAGAACAAGTGTTGGACTTCAGATAGAAGCCTTTCGGACCCCGAGCCCACCCAGCTCCTGCAGGGAGGCTGCAGAGTTGGAGCTGGGAGGAGTCACCCCAGCAGGGGGGCGTTCTGCAGGAGAGAAGAGGTATGCTTGGTCTTGCGAAATTAGAAGCGGTTAGATAGCTCTTATCTACACTGAAAGATGTTTCACTTATATGTAATGGGTTAATTCAGACAGAGATTGTTTAGAACAGAAAAATTTTTAAGGGAGTAAACAAATCTGAATCACTTTTCATCAGAATTATCAGCTAGAAAAAGAATGTAGGACAAAGATTTGCTGTCTTGAAAGAGTCAGCTTACATCCCAAAGTCAGAATGCTAGACCCTTTTGAAAGCTCTCTAAATGTTATCAAGTTCTTCAGCACTGAGAAAGAAAAAGAATTTTATTGGTGGATTCCTTAAGGCTTTATCCCCTGGAAATAACATATAATCATAAAATGCATTTAAATCATTTTTTTCTCTATGTTTTCCATTTGTGACAGAAAAGATACAGAGGAGGTCACAAAAACAGACTTACAAATTGTGACATTAAGCTGTGGTTTGCGAATTTGGCAACATCCTTTTACTTAAAATACTAAGCTGTTTTTAATGACATAAGGGATAAGAAGAATAGTCAAATAATACTGTATTAAGACTTGTTCACATTAGGATTATTCATATCCATATTCCTATTATTCTCAGAAAATCTAAGTCAAAGCTAATTTATATTCAAATCATTTGAACAATAAATATAAATATTCTACATCACCTCTGACTAACAGGAATCTATACATGTCTGAACCCAATGAGATATCAAATCCTAGAACTGCTCTACTTTTATGGTCTCTCCTTTATGCTCAATATTGCTAACTTTCAAGACCAGCAAGAGAAGATAGCTTTCTTCTGAGGGTGGGGGTGATCTGGATCAATATATTTATGTATAACCACTTAAAACATTTTTTTTTTTTTTGCTTTTTTCACTCAAATCTCCATGAAGTGAAACAAAATATTGGAGTGGCCAGAAAGTTTATCAACAACATGAAACCCCACTTCCAAATTTTATTGGTATAAATTACCATGTTGAAATTAAAGCCAAAGCTTGGCTTGGAGTCTCAGATGAATTTTTATATTACTTGACTACAAAGAACTATCAGGAAAAAATTAACTCTTATGGTAGATCTCATTCTAGCCAGGAGGATCTCAATAACCTAGATGACTGTATAACTTTCTACACTAATTCAGAGAGGTGTTTTTAAAAATTCTTTAATTTTTGCTCTTATTGTACAGAGATGATTAGTGGATGACAGTCAAAATTATTATTCCTTTTTTAAATCTGTTTCAACTGTCATCAGGCACTTGTAAAGTCCATCCCTTTCTTTGTTATACCACTCAATGACCTGGAATAATGAGACCTCATTGCTTTTACTTTTGATCCTTAAAAACACTTTATTCCCTATCTAAAAGAATCCTCCTACTAACATGCAAATGGATACCTATGCAAATAGGTATCCTATTTTATGAGCATCTATTAAATACTTGTGGCTGGATTCAGCTGGACTGCAGGAAAAAGGATAGCAATAGGGAAGATGAAGAGAGACAGAAAAATCCAATTTTGCCTACATTAAAATTATGTCTATAGCCCAGCCCCATTAACCCAGAAGAAAGCTGAAAAAAAGAACCTGATTATAATTTTTAAATACAGTGTTCATATTTAACAGAATGTCAAAGTTCATCATTTCAAAACTTTGATAAACAAACTTTAAAAACATGCTCATCAGAATGAATCTATTTAAAAGTACAAGAACTTCTTGCCTTATAGATGCCCCCCGCCCCACCCCCATACAGAATTTGTCTTCTGTTGGGAATATGTGGTACTATGTCTTCAGTCAGTATTTGCCACACGTCCTCACTAAATGCTAGTATAGTCTTTATGATAATGAGAAACAGTGAAAGGGTCCAAATCTCAAGTGTGGCTATAACTTGAGCATCAGTAGAATTCGATATTGTTTCTGAGGAAGGCTCTTGGCAAGTGTAAGGGGCATGGCCTCTGTGTCCAGGTGTTGTGGGCAGGAAACTAATCAGGCCCTCAAAGGTGGCCAGCATCCTCAGCTTCTTGCTTTTTTTCTTTTCATTCTTTCTTTCTCTCCTTCCCCTTCCCCACTTCTTTTCTCCTTCCTACCTTCCTTTCTTCTTTTCTTATGAAAGATGTGATAATAGTGTTTCACTATTTGGCTTCTATTTTTCACTTGCACATTACTGAGCACAGTGTGGCTTCAGGAGATAAGAAAAACAAGGTGCACTCTTAGAGATCATTTGGGGATGGAAATGACTGAGATAACTGAGACGCTGGCTTCTCAGTTCACAAAATGGGAGATTAAAATACATCTATGTTCTTTTACACTGAATTTGAACACTTTCTCAAGAAGTATCAGGGTCAAGCTTTTCGGACAACCTCCTATTTTTGCCCCACAGACATCTTCATTTAGAAAATCCTCTTATTTTCAAATAGTAAATTTTTATTTGGGTACCACACTGCTCATCACTGAAATAGAAAAGAAGCTTCTTCCACTTGTAAGGACATTGGTTTTTAAAAACGACTTTCCAGTAAGGCCAATGCTACTTGATTTTACTGGGTCTTTATCTAGAGGTGACCGTTATACTGTCCTGCTTCCTGTGTACCCCTCTGTAACTTAGTTTGGCATAGCATGGTGTTTGGGGTTCTTTTTTGAGGGTCTGAAAACATTTGCCATCAATTTTGCAAGTCTACTGTATTGAAAAAGCAATATACAATGTATCCCCTATTTTTAGCTCTCTGCCTTTGAGATCCTAGTGTATATTCAGATAGCTGTTTATAACCACAATTTCCACTCACTCACCAGAATTAACTAATTACCATGCTCTTCAATACAGACAGACACAGGTTGGATCCTTTTCAAGTCCCAATTCAAAGCCATTTTTTTTTCCCCAGGGAAAATTCAATCATTTCTAGCAAAGTATTTTATTCTTGAGGGAAAAGAAGTGAATTATCTTATTTAAAAGAGTAAAAATGAAGAAGACATTATGCTTTTCATTTTAGGTATGCTCAACACTAGAATAATTTGAGCAAGTATTGAATAAGATTTAAAGAATCTTTAATCCCTGAACTGAAAATATTTTCATTTTTTGTTAGTGTATTAATAATATAGTCAAACTCCTTATCAAGTAGTCTCCATGATGTAAGTTTGTGTTAATTAACAGAAAATTATATAGAAATAATACAGCTTTTGTATTTTTCTGGAAAGATATGCTTCTGTAAGTCAAATATCTTTGAATTTTGGTTCTCACTTCTCATTTAGACTTTTTTTTTTTTTTTTTTTTTAGTACATCTCAAGGGTCTTCTACTCTAACAGATCAGGTGGTCAGTACAGGGAACGATATGACAACTTCAGAAAAATTAAAAACTTGAAAAGGGTAAATTTCAATGTCAATTGACATTTATTTCACACTGACTTACTGTGAAATTGTGAAGAAAGAGGCAGCTACTATATAAATTGACACTTAGGAAAATACAAAGTACTTTCTTCCTGTGATTTCCAGTGTTAAGAAAGCCTGTGTCTTGAGATAATACAAAATATTAATACTTGTTTGCCTTTAATGCCTTTACCATTTTTATTTCTTGACGGAAATATGTTTAATAATCACTGTAAAAATAGTATAAATATGGTTAAGGAAAACGGGAGAAATTAAGATCATATGTGAACAGCAGTGGCCCACAGTCCTATTTTCTCCATTTTGTTGTTCCTGCTGAATTGGCATCTAAGGCCCAGACTGGCAAATCACTGTCTAATCACTGTCTCCTTTAAGAATTTGGAGATAAGCAAAAATTATTCCAACTGTGTGGACATTAATTCAGCCATCCTGGCAGGTTTTGACTACCACGAAAATCAGGTTAGGTTCAAATTTGAAAAATGGACCATGGAGAGAAAGACTTTCTTATTTTTCTTAGAGATGGATAAACAGCTTTTCCCTTATTTAAAAAAAAAAAAAAATCTTCCTCGGGGTTTGGCCTTGGAAAAACTCTGACGTTTTCTAACATCTGCCTGTAACTCCATTATAACTTTGGTAATCAAGTCACGGAACTGTCTCATTATGCTTTTAAAATGTACCGATTAAGTGCATTCCAGAAATAACACATATCATTCTTCATTTCAAAATCAACCTACCTGAATTCTGACTCTTCGACTGTGAGTAGCCATTTTACAAAACCAAAGGGTCTCATTTCCCAAAACCATACTTTAGATAAAAAAAAAAAAACAACAAAACACCAAAAAACAAAACTTGCCTGTTCATTTCAGTGTATAAGATAAATAGCCAGTGCATTTCCATCAAACATTCTGGCACTCTATAATCATCGATAGGCTTCCTAACTCAATAAAAACACATAGTTATAATGTGCTAGGCCTTCATTCGCTTCCTCTGCATGGGGTAGGTTTTTTGTAATGAGATACCTTAATTATTTTAATCCTTTGGCCAATTCATTTGCTGTAATTTCATGGGTCTAAATTTTTGGTTTGGCTTGCAATGTAAATACTATTGTACATCTGCTATTTTGCTATCAGATTATTCTTTGTGAGTCATTTCTTTTAAAAATCTAGTTATCAAACTTAAATTACACTGTCATTAATAATATCAGGTAAATATACTAATATATCTGTAAGGCATGGTTAAATTGCATATATTTTGAAATGTCAAGCTATTTTTTTTAAAGATGAATGCATCTCTTAAACCTGTACCATTCATTAAAAAGTTTCATTTGTTTCATATTATATTTTAAAATATTTTCCTTTAGTAGTACAGGTTTAGAGGACCTTTTTTGAATGAAATGATAAAATATGCCTCATTTCACTAGAATTTTAAGAATACTAGTACGTGTAAAAGTATATAAGCACTTACAGGATTATAAACATCCACTGTATCTTCTTTGGTTTTCATGTAACACCACTTTTTACTCATGTGATTATTTTTACTTGTAATTATTCTAAATCACACACAGTGTAAATAGCATGTTTCGTTATGAAAAATGTCTTTGTATTTACAGACTGCAGAATAAGGTAAATTTGTATATGAAAAATGATTGGTGAAAGCCTGGGGTTCTTATAAAACAAAGTGGAAATGACAGTTCTGTGTTATAGTTACATAATTCATTACAAAACTAAGTCATGCATTTATTTACTTTCTAAGTCCAAACTGTCACTTATAAAATATTTAAATCAATAAATGATACCAAAAAAGAGGAGTCTGTAGATTCTTTTTAGCATATTCTTTCACACCGAGTGACAATGACTAAAAATACGAATGAAGAGTAAATGAATGAATGTTTTCAATGCATTATCATTATGGCTGCAGATGATGTTAATGACACAACTATTTATTTTTACAATATGAGATCTCTTAATTCTCTTACAAAACCAAACAGCACAGGTCACCATTTCTATAGTTTTATGCACTCTGAATATATATCACACAGAAAAGGCATGATTCACTTGTCTTATGGTCAGTTTGCTTTCCAGAAAGGACAGAGAAATGGGATCATTTTACTGTCATTATTAAATGTCAACTGAACACCCACTGGGTGCTTCATCCAACCATTAGATTAGATGCTGCCCGTACCTAAGACCATTTTAATCCCATGTTCCTATATTTCTGCAGTGAATATATACAAAATCAAGTTAGCTTTGTTACTGTATTGGCCCTCTCCCCCATAACCATGAGATCTCAACTATACAAATCTATTTCTAGCTATTTCTAGCAGTTCCCAAGGGGGTGTCGGTCCTTTGTCCACCAACAGAGCTGTTCTCATCTTCTGTCCTAGTCTTCTGATAGACATCTGCTGTTTTGAGGTCATGCCACTGAGAACTACTTTTCTGAGCCCGTGACACTAAGGAGGCAGAAAAAAGAGAAAGTGTGTACGCACACATGCACACATGCACGTGGGATCATTCCAACGAAAACTTCCTCAGGAAATAGAAGAAAGTTCCTGGGTGTGCAGCGGGGCTGGCTACACCTGATGAGCCATGGGGCAGCCGTCCGTCGTTGGCCATGTCTCCCTATTTATTTAAAACAGAGCTGTGGAAAGAGCCAAGATGTCCATCAACAGATGAATGGATAAAGAAGATGTGGTATATATATACAATGGAATATTATGCAGCCATCAAAAGGAATGAGATCTTGCCATTTGCAACGACGTGGATGGAACTGGAGGGTATTATGCTGAGTGAAATAAGTCAGAGAAAGGTATCATATGACCTCACTGATATGAGGAATTCTTAATCTCAGGAAACAAACTGAGGGTTGCTGGAGTGGGGGGGGGGGGGGGAGGGATGGGGTGACTGGGTGATGGACACTGGGGAGGGTATGTTCTGGTAAGCGCTGTGAATTGTGCAAGACTGTTGAATCTCAGATCTGTACCTCTGAAACAAATAATGCAATACATGTTAAGAAAGAAAAAAAGAAGAAGAAGAATGTAGCAGGAGGGGAAGAATGAAGGGGGGGAAATCGGAGGGGGAGAAGAACCATGAGAGACGATGGACTCTGAAAAACAAACTGAGGGTTCTAGAGGGGAGGGGGGTGGGAGGATGGGTTAGCCTGGTGATGGGTATTGAGGAGGGCACGTTCTGCATGGAGCACTGGGTGTTATGCACAAACAATGAATCATGGAACACTATATCTAAAACTAATGATGTAATGTATGGGGATTAACATAACAATAAAAAAATTAAAAAAAAAAAACCACAGAGCTGGAATCTTTCAGAAACCGTGCCTATGACAGTAGCCATGAGGGTGTCTTGGTTCTCTAGTTCTCATGGACAGAGACCTTCTAAACAAGTTAATCATGGTTTAAAGAGGGAGCAGGTTATACGGTTAGCTTATGGCAATAAGAAACATCTTTTTGATTGGCTGTTATCCAATGGGGAAGGGGTGGAGTGGATTTGGGGAGGTTGCCATAATGGTGCAAAATATCTCAGGGTTACTTAGTCTCCTTATGGGTCACCAAGAATCTGCAGCGTCTTGTACACATCTGGCGTCCCGGTGCGGCCAATTAAACGTATTAGAGATGTTTGCATTTGTATTTCAAAGTAGGACTCAGCTGCCCTGTTGAGATGTTGCATGGAGGCTGACACTTCAGGATGAAGGACAGTTTCCAGCGTCCTTCAGATCACATCATGTAGGCAGCCTTCTGCTCTGTGCATGCACACCTCTGTGAGCAGACATTATATAATGTGAGGTTTTCTGTCACTGCTAAATCATACCACTTTTAAATTATTAACTGCACTGAGGGCAGAGACTTTGGGACAGAACCTACCATGTGAAGAGATATTAAAACCTTAATCTAAACAGATTTTATTAAAACCTTAATCTAAACAGATTTTATTAAAACCTTAATCTAAACAGATTTTATTAAAACCTTAATCTAAACAGATTTTTTAAAAAGTTCTCTTCCTTCTTTCAGCTCATCGTCTTTCAGCTAGGAGTCCTGCATGCTCTCTCTGGGAGGAGGTTCATGCTCAAGGGGATACTGAACTTGAGGGAACAGCTGTCCCTATATGGCCAGAAGGCTGAGTTTTCTCAGGATCACAGGTGAAGCACTTCATTATCAAGATGCCTTATTAAGATAATGTAACTCTGAGCTTATTAGTGCTAATGTGAGACAGTGAGAAGTGATTGAAATGCTTAATATTAACACTTTCAAATATAGAACAAGCTTTTCAGCTAGTGAGATGAAGTGAAATCTTCAATGAGACTGCTGTTCTCCCCAGACTCCTAGGTAGGAAATATTTAAACGTAGGAAATATTTAAATGGCCAACTCGTCCAGCCCCTACCTCCAGTCAGGATGACTCAAACCCACTGGGCATCTTCACAGTGGCCCCAGACGCAGGCCTCCAGCAGAAGCCAACAAATCCCCCCAACCTCGCTGGTCCATTCCTGCACATCTTCATACTCAGGAGGGGTTTCTTCAGAACCAGTCTACTTTTTTTCACCTGAGTAAATTCTCTTCTAAAGTTTCCCAGATGAAGAAGGGCTACAGTTACTAGTAAATCTGGACTATGTGCTGGGTCCTACTGTATATTCTTTAATTTACTTATCCTCATAGTAACCTTACCAGGTGAGCATTATTGTCAAAAAAATAGAAAGACAATGGGCAACATTTCCAAAATCACTTGATAAATTATAGAGCTAACCATATGATTTAGTGCCCTTCCCTGTATTTTCCCAACACTTACAGAGGGGCATTGTTTTTCCTTTTCACATTTTTCTTCATTTTAAAATCAGCTTCAATTTTCTTCACCTTACATTACAGAGCCTCCATTCCAGCACTTGAATGTTATATGCTAAGTTGTTATCATCCTCCGGGCTCTTCCTTTATTCATCAAATAGTGACTGAACATAAACTTTGTGCCTGAAACTGTACTAGGTTCTGGGAGCATCATGGGTAAGCAAAATATACATGTTTTGTCTCATGATGAAGCTGAGTAAATGGTGGAGGAGACAAAGATTCATCAGAATTGCATAGTGATTCATAATCAAAAATTGCAAATAATATGGAATGGAAAACTTACAAAGTGCTGTCATAGTATATAATAGAGATGGGGAAATACATCACCGAGGATGTAAATTTTGAGCTGAGAACTGATGAGTGAGTAGGAATTCTATAGAAAATAGTAGGGGAAGATCTCTAGCCCTGGGATAGAGGAGACAACCGGAAACCACTCTTCTAAAAAAAAAAAGGGCTAGAAATGAAGGATAAGGTAGATAGCTTGGGGAACAAAGTAAGAAGATGAAGTAGAAGCCCAAAATAAAAGGAATATGTGAGCATGCAGAAGTCTGACTGTGGTGTGGGATGGGGGGAAGGGGGAGGGGAAGCTTGGAGAGGTTCTTTAAACAAGGGACTTTAATACCCAACAGGCATGAGGATAGGCCACACGGAAATGGATACCCTCAGGATAAAGCCAGAACTCACATGGGATCGCACTATCAATAAAAAACAGACCAGAAAAAAAAAAATCCACCCTCAGCTGGAAAATTGCATGGAGGAAGTTTTTCTGTTTCAGTAGTGCTCAGGTGGGACAAAAATTATAGTTTCCTTCAAGAACTGATAACCAGAAACCAGTTAGGATTTTTAAATTTTTTTTTTAAATTTAAGAATTGTATGTTTTAAACGTTGAACTACTATAAAAAGTTTCCTGTCCTGGTGACATCCCTTGTGCTTCTATCAAGAGAAAATGCAAAGCATCTCTGCGGTGACACCATTTCAACCCAGAGTAAATTAATGCTTTTCTAAACAAAGCTTTCTCAAACCTAGCTCACAATCTAAAATTTTAAAACATAGAGGCGGGGGAAACTGCCACCAGGAAGAAACAAAACAGAACAATAGGGGGAAAACACAGAGGGAGAGGGGTTCTTGATTTCAGTCAATGTAACAGAATCATCTTACACAAGCACAGAACTTAAAAGCAATTGGGGGAAAAGGCAGATGTCCTACAAGGAAATAATAATTAGACAAATAGCATGTGTCTCAGTAGCCATGACATAAGCCAGAAAGAGGTTGGCATATTTCAGTGTGCTGAGAGAAAGAGTTTGAATTTAGAATTCAGGCAGAATAAAGACATTTTTACATAAAAATAAACTCATTAGAAGAGCTTAAGAATATACTTCTGCAAGAAAGCAAAGGACCTCAGAAAAACTTTCTGAGATATAAGGAGAATAAGCAGCAAAGATACCAATGCATGTGTTGGTGAATCCAAACAGGCACTGACCATATAAATAAATAATAACCATAATGCCAATTAAAGAGATTTTTAAAAGTTGAGATGGGATTCATACAAAACGTAATGACATGGGAGGTGGGAGTGAAGGATCAGTGTGAAGTACATTAAGGTCTTCAATGGTCTGAGAAGTGGGTATGAGTGTTAGCATTAGGTTTGCTATGGTAGCTTTCTGTCAGAACTGAAGAGTAAACCTGAAAGAAACAGAAATAAGTTGTAAAACTGCCAAATAGAAAAAAAGGAGGGGAGAAAAAAAGAAAACTCAATTAATACAAAGAAATGGTGAAAAAGCATAAAGTATGGTCAAGAAAAGATACAAAGTAGAATGTATCTAAATCAAATATAAGACTAATGACAATAATGTAAACCAATATCACCCGTTTGAATATGAGACTTTTCACCTTAGATATTGAAAAAACATGTTCAATTTGTTCAATTTCTAGAAATATGGCAGTTTAGGTACCTGGGCCCTCCTGTGGAAAACTAAAAAATAATGTGAAATATATCAATATCGTGTATACGAAACAAAATCATATTCTTAAATATAGCCAACTTTCGTCTTGAACACATCACTATGCCCCGTGAAAATGAACATTTATAAGTTGAGGACTTGTAATATCAGAAAACAGAAGATGAATCCATCTTGTGCTCTATCAACTCAAATGCACAGAACCATACGGTTAATGTAGGGGTGAACTAATATATGATTTCTTCCTCCCAACCCTATTCTACCAACCAGAAAATAGCAAACACATTCATCTGTCTCACTCACTGATACTGATTAGAGGAGGAAATAAAAATCTCCTTGAGCAATTAAAGCCATATTATGACTCACACACAGGTGTGCAAGCCAAAATGACACTCCCTGAGTTGGCTAAATAACCTCAAACCAAGAGTTATTATTTTTTCCAAACCAAGAATTATTTTGAGTCATCTGAGACTCTATTCCAAACACCTGAGAAGCGCATAGAGACATTTTCTACAGGAACTTATCTTTGCCCTGGCCACAAAAACTTTTGCTCAGATAAGTTTCAAAGAAAGTAGTATCTCACAGATAAAAATAACCAAATGCACAAGGAAATAAGGCACTATTATGAGAAAGCGGCAGCAGAAAAAAGTGGCAAAGCTGATACTGTGAAACCTTTGGATGATGGAATTAATGCAAAACAATATAACATGAGTATATTTAATATGTGTCAAGAAATTGAAAGAAGACTTACAGGGAGAATAAAGAGCAAACAAAATTTAAACAGAGCTAAGAAAAATTTATAGAAATGCATAATATAATAATGTAACTTAAAACTCAATCTTTGGCCTAACAGCAGAATGGATACATTTAACAAAGAATAATGAAGGAGAAAATAAAGAGATTAAGGGAAGGCAGACCAGAAAAACAAAGAAATGGAAATATAAAATAAAGAGCAGGTGCATGGAGGACAGTTAGAAGAATTAATGTGTCTTAACTGGAATGCCACCCAGGGGGAGAATGGGCCAGAAATAATATACAAACAGAAAATGGCTTAAACTTTTCAGAACAAGGAGAAGCCAAACAATACCAAAGAAGAACAAGTAAGAAGAAATCTAAACCTAGACAGAACTTCGGATACAATGATTTTTAAATTAGTGAGGAAAAAAAAAGAGGTTGCCTACCAAGGAGTGAAGAGTAGAGTAACAGCAACAATGGAAGTCACAAGACAATGGATGGTTTCCACCATAGGCAGATGGAGGACAAATGTCAATTCAATGAGAGTTCTATTCAACACAAAGTTTTCTCAAGAATGAAAGCAAAATAAAACCTTTTTATAAGGCAAGAGAAAATGGGCCAAGTTTGTCTCTGGCAGAAATGTATTAAGAAAAATACTAAAGGATGTTCTTCAGGTGAAAAAAAATCTGAGACTCCACAATAAACTAAAAAAAATAATAAAGTGAGAAACTGTGAATAAAAAACATTTGCCATGTAAAGCAATTATAACAATATTTTGAGGTTGTAAAACATAAGATAAAACCAGAATATCTGACAACAATGGCACATAGGTTGGGATAGGTTGATCAGAAAGATAATATGGAGGATATTTATACATCTTTAAATGTTCTAAAATTAGATCCTTGTGTTATTTGTTAGAGTCTAAACAAAGGCATTGATTAACCTGAGATTTTGGGAAGTTATGTATTATCTTTAAATTTATAGAATAACATTACAATAATAAGAATAGATTATGAAATAACAAAATCAGCAGATCAAAAATATAATGAAAAAATGAAATAGTCAATCAAGGCAAGAAAATAAAGAAAAAGAAATAGAAAATGCTGGGCAAAAGAAAGCACAAAATCATGTTAGAAATAAATCTAAATGTGTCAGTAATTGTAATAAAGCAAAATGAATTTAGAAGTCAAGTTAAAAGAAAAAATTCTCAGACTGGGAAAAAGGTGGATCTATAAATTATTTACATAAAATATGTTTATAATATAAAAACACAGAAAGGTAGGAGTAAAAGAGCAGAAAAAAGATATATTAAGTAAATGCTATACTTAAAAAATATAACTATATTCTAGGTACCCCTGTGTTTACAGCAGCATTACTTATGATAGTTAAAATATGAAAGCAACCCAAGTGTCCAACAATATAAGAATAAAAAAGATGTGGCATGGATGTGCATCCATGCACGTGTGCGTGCACACACACATGAGTATCACTCAACCATAAAGAATGATGAGATCCTGCCTTTTGTGACAACATGGATGGACCTAGAGGCCCATGCTAAATGAAATACGGCAGAGAAAGACAAATTCCATAGGATTTCATTTATACATGAAACCTAAAAAGTAAGACGAATAAACAAACAAGCAGAAACCGACCTATAAAAACAGAAAACAAACTGATGGTTGCCAAAGGGGAGAGTGATGGAGGGATGGGCAAGATGGGAGAAGGGCAGTGGGAGATCCAGCCTTCCAGCTATGGAATGAACAAGTCATGGAGACAAAAGGAAGTATTAGCCAGTGTTAATTATGGGTGGTAGCTACAGTTGTGAGCCTAACAGGTAGAGACTTGTTGAATCAGTATACTGTAGACCTGACACTAATGTAACATTGTGTCAACTGTACTTCAATAAAAACTTTTTAAATTAAAACATTTAAAAATAAAATCTGTTGAACAAATTGCCAAATCAGATCTCAACAGAAAAAAATTTAGCTATATCTGTATTATGGAAATTAGCAACTTAGGCAAAAAAATTACTGGATGTTGAAAAGTGATTTTTGTAATTATAAAATGCTTGGTCACTTCTAGATAGTAAAATCGTAAACTTAAACTTTGTAAAAAATGGTGTTAGATACGCTAAAGATAAATATGATTATAATTATATATAAAAGTATATTTACATTCCAATAAAAATTGGCAGAACTAAGAGGTAAAATAAGAAAATCAACAATTATAATGAAAGATATTTTTTGGACACTGCTCAGTAATTGATGGATTGAGCAGATAAAAGATCCATAAGGATGTGGAACATTTAAATAACACACTTAACACCACATATAGAATACCTAATTGCTGCAAAATATTCTTCCTTTTCTAGTGCATAGGTTTGAAATTGTACCACAGTGGGCCATAGGATGTCTCAACAAATTCCAAAGGATTAGTTTTCAGTTTTAAATGTTAGTCAAATTCCCTTATGTTTGTTCTTTGACCTATAAATCACTGGATTTTGTAATTTCAAAACTGTAAAACTTTCTACTGATCCTTGTAACATTCGTGTTGAAAATTTAAATTAGACTTCATATCATACACAGCATACATCCCAGGTGGTTTAAAGATTTAAATGTACAAGGAAAAACTATAAAACTTTTAGAGGAAAATAGAGCAGAAAATCTGTATGATCTTAGGTCAGCAAATAATTTCTTAATGAGACCCAGAAAGTGTCATAAAGAAAAATACATTTTAAGAATCACAAAGTGGAAAAGCAATGTCAAATTGGAAGACTATATCTTCATTGCATATAATCAACAGAACATTTATAACTAGCATATATTAAAGAACTCCAACTCATGAGAAAACAGTAAATAAACAAAAGGGAAAGGAATTTCACAGAAGAGAGTACAACTGACTCAAACATAGGAAGAGTGTTAAATCTCATGAATAGTTAGAGATATACAAATCAAAACCACCATGTGATTTTCCATTCTTCAGAGTGGCAAAATTTAAAAGTCAAACATTATCAAGTGATGGCTGGGATGTGTGGAGGAATAGAAATATTCATCCACTTCTGATGGGAATGTAAAACAGTAAAGCTATTTTGAAAACCAGTTTGACATCACTAATTCAGTTGAAAATACAAAATAAACCTATAACCTCAGACCTATTAATTCCACTATTGTGTGTATACCTTAGAGATTTTTTTTCCCACATGCACCATAAGTCAGGTTCAAGAATATTTACAGAAGCCTTGTTACAAAGAAAAAAACTATAACTATCTAAATGCCCATCAACAATGGAAAAATTAAGTCACTTATGGTATATTCTTAAAATTATCTACAACAAAGTATACAAAATTAATGAAATAAAATGGTTCAACATTGATGCATTTCTAAAACATAACGTTGACCAAAAGAAACATGTTTCAAAAAATTCATATAATATGATTTTAGTTACAAAAAGTTCAAAGGAGATAAATCTAAAAATGTATTCTTTGGGGATACACAAATATGTGGTTGGGTTTTAAAACTACCAAGGAAATGCCAATTAAGATAATAAAGATATCCCATTTCAAATCCAGATGTTGGCAAAAATTACAAAGTGTCACAAACCACGATTTGGCAAGGATATAAAGCCAATTTAAAGTTTCAGATGCCCACATCTCCAAATCCAGCAATTCTAAACCTGGGTTTATATCCAGGGGAAATTCATGCATATGGGCACAAGAAGACAAGTACAAAAATAAAGAATGATAAAGTTATACAGTATCATTCGAATTAGCTAGAACTCAAATTTTAAGAATCAAGGTGGTTAAATCTCAAATTCGCAACAGTGGCTACCTCTGATGACAGATGGTCAGGAACAGATGCCCAGAAGGTATCACTTTATCTGTATGGCTTAATATTTTACTTCTTAAGAGAGAAGATGGACTCTGAAAAACAAACTGAGGGTTCTAGAGGGGAGGGGGTGGGAGGATGGGTTAGCCTGGTGCTGGGTATTAAAGAGGGCACGTTCTGCATGGAGCACTGGGTGTTATACGCAAACAATGAATCATGGAACACTACATCAAAAACTAATGATGTAATGTATGGTGATTGACATAACATAATAAAAAAAAAGAGAGAGAGAGTGATGTGAAGCAGATTAGGCAAAACTGACAGGATTTGATAAAGTTAAATGATGGGATGGCACATGGTATCCATGATATTATTCTCTATATAATTTTATGTGTTTGAAATATATACGAATAATAATTTTGTATTAAAGGTAAGGATAAAAATAGGAACAGACACAGCAGGATACCATCCATGGGTATAGGCAAGAGCAGAGACTGTTCTGGTATCCTGGTCTTACTTCTCTGACTTGTGAAATCTGACTCATCCTCAGAACTCACCTGAAGTATCTATCATCTCGTCTGTGACCTGTTTCTGAGGCCCATAGAAACAAATGCTATCTTAACTACACAGCTACACAGTATTTATCACACAGAGATATGGGTCTATCATCCATTTGCAAGATGCACAGTAGCTTCAAGGAAGGACTGTGTCCTCATTGTTTATTTTCCTAGTGTCCAATGCAGGGTGTTTGGAACAGGGAAGACAGTCAGTCAACAAGTGTTAATGCAGTTGAGGTGATGGGGCTGTCTTTTATGAAAAATAGTTCAATTTTAAGACCTGTGTTCTCCTTAACATCCTAGGTCTGCTCTCAAGTATATTAGGCAAATTAATTAATCTCTCTGGATTCCATTTTATCAATTAAGATAACATATTGATTGCCTACTTCTACCCCAGGAAATTAGGGGTAGATCAAAATGTTCAGGTCATTTAACAAACCATACATTTATTTTATAATTGGATGGTATAGCTACCTATAGAAAAAAAATTAATCCTGTAATCGAAAATGTCTTGAAATATGTGAAGTGTTTTTATTGAGATGTTTCAACATAGTGCCATTAAGTAATATATTTAGAGCTTAATAGGAGTAGCTTGGGGGCTAGGGAAATAGCCTACTAACGCTGAAAAAATGTTGGAGGTCAAAAGCACCAAGAAGAGGCAGACTAGAAACTCTGTGGTATGACTCAACCTGGTGGCTTATGACTGGTGCCCATTCTGAAGGAGTTAGGGCTGGGGCCGCACTGTTTGTTAAATACTTGGGCTATCACTCTTCCTTTGAAATAGTAGGGTTTAATCAAACATTTTAGTTAACATAAATTCCTGTATATGCCACTCAAAAACTGTCAGGTTATAAATAGGTCAAATGAAATGTATTCAATCCTAAAGCTTTATCCAAATAAAAGCAGATTTTGCTTTTTAAATTTTTTGGTGGTTCCAATATTTTTTCATTTCTTGAAGTGCTTCAGGGCTACTTAATGCATCACAATATAATGGTTGAAAGAAAGGTAGGCTGACAGAACCTTTTAATTCAGAGTCCACTGTTGGATGCATTAAATTATTAACATTATCTTACCCTAGACACGCATGTGAACAGATGGCAGCAGAAATAGAACTGAGAGTAACATTTAACATCCTAGCTTTGATTGAACTCGTAAGTTTTTTATGGTACAGTTTTACAACTTCTTGGTAAGTATGCATATTGGTACGTGAAGGAAAGGCAAGAGGTCAGCTATCACTAATTCAACAACAGAAAGCTGAGAAATCGGAAACAGAAGTTTTTCTTCTAAAATCTAGAAAAACAATGCTTTCCCTGAGGAGCTAGTTTAAGATGAGAATCTGACATTCTACGAGTAGGATGAACTGTAGGTCTCTGAAGATAACCAAAAGGATCAAAAGCTTCCCAGAGAGGAGTTAGAGGAAGAGGCTGGGAATGTCAAAAGCATATTAAGGGATGAGACTGGGAACACTTCTGCTGTGAAGAGCGTTCAGAAAATACTTTGTGACAGAGGGGTCTCAGATTCTTCTGTTCAAAGCAAATGTTCTGTTCTCAGGTAAACGACTCCTATGCATCCAAATCTCAATGTCCACTCATGGGGACAGAGTGTGCACAGAGAAATATATTTCAAGGAAGCCTCTGCAGAGCCCGTAAACATCACTCAAGCACAGAATTTTCTAGGCTTTACTGACTTCAGAAGTGCTGATAGCAAAAGGAACAACTGGGATAGATCAAATACCTGGAACTGGCCTGAAAGGGTGATTGCCTTTTCTTACTTCCCTCATCAAGCACTAGAAATGTTTGCAAGCGAGAATAGAAGCATTTGAGTGGTGGAGAGGGCTGAAGATAAAATAGGATATTTTATCTCCCACTGCAGGTCTGAACCTATGTAGGAGAGGTTAGGGTTGGCAAACTCTAGGAAGGCAGGGCTCATGGATTTGTTTTGAAGTAGTATTTGTATACAAGCACACTGGTTTTATGCATTGCTTTTATGCTAAGTAGAGACCTACATCTTCTAACATTATTATCCTCATTATCACTGTCAGTATCATTATTTGAGGGAACTGTGGTACTGATGGAGATTATGGGAAACACAAACTACCTCCCGGCATTGCCAGGAGGATCCCAGAATCCAAAAAACTGAATTAGTGTCTAAGAGTTCCTTAGCATTCTAAGGAGACAGGTGAAGGAAAGTTAAAATCTGGGTAATTCGAATGCATGAGTTTCCTCTTCTCTCAAAGGAGATGCAGAATAGTGTAACATTACACTTTGAAAATGTTGTGTCATTAGTGTTTTCTGCATATATTAGGTACAAGAAGTAATGACTTTGGGTCTCCTTTAAATGTTTATTTTAAGCATTTTAAACATACAAAAACCAGAACATAGTAAAATGACACCCCATATTACAGCCAGCCAAAATCAACAAGTTTTTTTCAGAATGGGTTTCATCTATAATTTTGTGTTGCTATTTGATTTTTTTACATATAATTTATACACAGTGAAATGTACAAATCTTATATGTAAAATTCTAAGAGTGTTGATGAATGCATTCACTGTCTTATCAATGAATTTCTATCACCCCAGAAGTTCTCTTATGGCTAATAATCAATTCCCACTTCCCAAAGGCAACCACTTCTTTGATTTCCATTGCAAGAGATTAGTTTTATGTGTTTTAGAATCTTATATAAATGAAAGATTCAGTAATTAGCCTTATTTATCTCACTTCTTAGCCCAAAATAATATTTGTGAGATTTATCAATACAGTTGCACATACCAGTAATTCATTCTTTTTTATTGCTGAGCAGAAATTCATTAAATGAATATATTAGTTAATTCATTCTAATAATTTTTTTTTAGATTTTGGCTATTATGAATAAAGAGTTATATAAACATATTGTACAAAGTCTTTTTGTGGATATACAGTTTTAGTTCTCTAGAGTAAATACCTAGAAATGGAATTGCCAGTTGATAGGGTAGAGGTATGTTTAAATTGGAAATAATTTTCCAAGTTGGCTTTCCAATATTTCCTCTCACTAATAATGTGTGAGTGCCCTCACTGTCCTGCACACTCATCAACACTTGGTGATGTCACTTTTATTAATATTGGCCATTTTAGTGTGTGTGTAGTTGTGTTTCACTGTGGTTGTCATATGAATTTTCCTGACAACTAATGATGTTAGAAATGATTCCATGAGTTTATTAGCCATTCCCTTTGGAAGTATTCTCTCATTATTTTTAGTTTTTTTAGGAATTTTATTATTGAGTTTAAGAGTTCTTTACATATTGTGGATATAAATTCTTTCTTTGTCAGATAAACATATTGCGACTATTTTCTTCCAATTAATGGATGGTCTACTCATTTTCTCAATATATTTATTCCTGAACAGATTTTAAGTTTAACAAAGTTCAAAATACTTCTCTGTGTCCTAGGAAATCTTTTGCCTATACCCAAATTTTGAAGATATTCCCCTTTGTTTTGTTGGAGAAGAATGTTACAATCCATCTCAAATTATTTTTGAAAATGGGGGTTAAAATTTAGTTTTCCATATGGATATACAACCATTCCAGAACCTGTTGGTGAAAAGACTGTCCTTTTCCATAGTTGCTTTTGGTGCCTTTGTCAAAAATCAATAGACTGCGTAAGAGTGGGTCATTTTCTGGACCTCTATTCCATTTCACTGATTTATAATGTTTTCCTTACATCAATATCCTACTGCCTTGATTAATGTTGCTTATAGTAAGTCTTATAAATTATGCAGCATAAGGTAGTGTAAATCTTTTGATTTTGTATTTAAAAATGATTTAATCAAGATATTTGAAATCATTTGCATTTCCACATAAATTTTAGAATCATCTTGAGAATTTCTACAAAAAGCCTCCTGATATTTTGAATGTGATTGGTATTGCTTTGAATTAATGTAACTTGGGAAGACCTGAAATCTTAATAATATTAACTCATCCAATCCATAACGATGGTATTGCTCTCCATTTAATTTTCCTTTATTGTCTATCACTGATATATTTAAGTATAAAAATCTTACTCATCTTTTATTAATCATTATTTAATAATTTTGATGCTATTATAAATGGTATTTTTTCATTTAATTTTCTAAATGTTTGTTGATAGTACACAGAAACGCATTTAATTTTTGTATATTGACTTTGTGTCCTGAAATCTTGTGAAATTGGCACATATAAGTTCTAGTAGCTTTTCTGTAGATTCCTTAAGATTTTCTAGGCATACAGTCATGTCTTCTGCACAAAGGAGAATTTTTTTTTTCTTCCCAGGATTTTATTATACCTTCATTTATTCCTTTTAAAATATTTGTTTTTAGTTCATGTAGATCTAAGTGTCTGGTCTATATAGCTTTCCTTCTACCTGAAGAATTTAACTTTTCTTGCATGGCAGGTCTGCTAGTAATTCCCTTAATTTGGGGAGGGAGTCTAGAAAATCTTTTCATTGTCTTCACTTTTGAAGAATTTACTGGGTATACAATTCTAGATCTTTTAACACTTTAAATAGCTCCATTCTCTTCTTACTTGCATGATTTTTAAATGAGAAGTCCAAACTAATTCTTATTCCTGGTCTAAAGATAGGATGTTTTCTTTCTATGACTTCATTCAAGATTTTCTTTGTCTTTGGCTTTCAGCAGATTAAGTATATTATGCCTGTATATAGACTTTTCATGTTTATACTCTGTGGTGTTCTCTGGACTTTCTATATCTGTGGTTTGCGGTCTACCCTTAATACTTGAAAATTCTCATTCATTAATTCAATTATGTCTTCTGTTCTCTCTTCTCATTCTGCTATTCTAATTATGTTTATGTTAAATTTTTTAGAAAATTTCCCACAATTCTTGAATACTCTGTTATACGTTTTTTTTTTTTTTTTTCCTCCTCTTTTTCTGCTTTGAATTTCAGTTAGGAAATTTCCTATTGACTTCTCTTCAAGCCCCATGTTGG
This sequence comes from Phoca vitulina, assembly GCF_004348235.1. Taxonomy (NCBI): domain Eukaryota; kingdom Metazoa; phylum Chordata; class Mammalia; order Carnivora; family Phocidae; genus Phoca; species Phoca vitulina. The sequence continues at coordinate 4,235,702 of NW_022589741.1, read as the reverse complement.
GGCTCAATCCCTGGACCCTGAGATCATGACCTTGATTTCAGCTGAAATCAAGAGTCAGATGCTTAACGGACTGCACCACCCAGGCACCCCAGATTTTTACAAGTTCTAATAGTTAAAAAGTTCTTTCCTTGAATATAGAAGATTGTAAAATTTCCAGTTAGAGGAACTACTTTGTTATCATTATTTATTTTGTTGTAAATTTCCAGTTTATGGCATCGGACAGGGGATATTTTATGTATTCTTTCTTCTTTGTTCTTGAATCCTAGCGAGGGGTGTGTGTGTGTGTGTGTGTGTGTGTGTGTGTGTGAAAACATATGGTCAGTGTTTGAAAAATGTTCCATGTATACTCAAAAGGAAAATGTATTCTCCATTAAATGCATTTCAGGTTTTATATTTAACCAGAAGAGCCACCTTATGACATTTTTTTTTACAGATTTTATACAATTACTATTTTGCTACACACTGAAACTTTCTAATATTAAGAAAAGTGTGTTAAATTCATCTATTCTAGATTTGTCCATTTTTTTTCTTTCCTCTTTTGATCTCAGCATTCTAAAAGTAACTGCTGTTGGTTTTTTTCTTTGGGGGGGATATTTCATATTAATAACTCTTATGTATTTTAATGAATCTAGCTCAAATGTTAAATAAATTTTTAGAGTTTAAATATTTGCTGCCCTTGATATTACTTTTTAAAATTAACAGACTCCCAGTTCTAGAAATAATTCTTAAAGGTTTACCCTTGGAACATTATTAACATGCACATGGTTGTTAGTGTGCTTAGAGATTCTCTACACACTTATTTCAACTACTGTGTTCATGGGTCACTGACTAGCATGAAGGGTATTATCTGAACCACATAATATATTTAAATGACTAAGTTGAGATGAATGCATTCACCAGCCCTTCCCATTTCCTTTTTTTTTTTTTTTAACACCAAGATTGCTTCTGTTATAAAGTATTACCTACATAAGTCCCTGTAATTGTCTCTAACAAATCACCTTAGATCCCTGGCTTTGTTTGGTCTAAATAAACTGCTTGGTGAATCAATTTCAATCATGTGCTCTGTATCTCTTCGAGTACTCTAGCCCCTTCCTTTATCATGGTTTGGTATATGTAAACAAAAATCATTTTGTAAGAGGCAACAAATGGATCTTGGTGTCTGGCTGCAACTAGCTGAATTTAAACTTTACCAAAATAAATTTTAACCATATTAGATTTAATAGGATATGACTCTACCAAAAGAAATTGCAGAGAGCTGTTCTTTCAATTCAAACCAGCCACTAAATGCACCTGTTACCTGCAGTACTTCTCATCTGACACAGTGCTGTTAAGTGGTTTGTTACAGGGATGTCCTTTTGATCTTTACAGAAATATCCCTGTAGCAGTTTTCTTATATTCTTGGAAATGCTCATGTTTATCTAGTCCTTCTAGACTTCACTATGGCAATATATTATTGCTGCTATTCCTGCATAACAAAAATGACCTTGAATTTCTGCAGTTCTTCTCACTTTCAGCTCACAAGCAAATTCCTGGCTAACTTGGTATCCTCTCCATTCTGCCTTCCTAAATGACTCCAAAATCCCAGGCCTAGGATTGCGGTGGACAGGGTCTTGGGTAATTAATAGAATGTGGCACTCCAGAACTGTGATCTATCAAACTAATCTTGTTTCTATCAGCTCCACCATCCTTAACAGACATGTGAGATGCAGAAATAGAGGTGGAAGCCAAAGCTTAATGCTGACCCAATCAGCACACGGGGCAGAAAGCCAATAGCCACCCTCCCCTCCAATGTCTTAATATCCAAAATTCTAATAGTGATCATTTATTTCTTCAGATTAAACTAGTTTTTGGCCACAAATAACTGAAATGTCACTGAGTGAACAGAAGCTATTCTGAAGAATTTTCACCTCTGTTTTAGCAGATTTTAAAATATTTTCTCAAGTGTTGGTTATAAAGCGAGTATTGTCCGACCTAACTCGCTGTTGACAGCAAATGACAGTTTAAATTTTGTATGTATACACACATATTTGTATTTACATTTTATCAAACCTGTTCCATAGTTTTTTATTGTTATGTTAATCACCATACATCATTAGTTTTTGATGTAGTGTTCCATGATTTATCGTTTGCGTATAACACCCAGTGCTCCATGCAGAACGTGCCCTCCTTAATACCCATCACCAGGCTAACCCATCCCCCCACCCCCTCCCCTCTAGAACCCTCAGTTTGTTTCTCAGAGTCCATAATCTCTCATGGTTCGTGTCCCCCTCCGATTTCCCCCCCTTCATTCTTCCCCTCCTACTATCTTCTTCTTTTTTTAACATAACATGTATTATTTGTTTCAGAGGTACAGGTCTGTGATTCATCAGTCTTACACAATTCACAGCGCTCACCATAGCACATACCCTCCCCAGTGTCTATCACCCAGCCACCCCATCCCTCCCACCGCCCCATCACTCCAGCAACCCTCAGTTTGTTTGTTCCATAGTTTTTAATAGCATTTTTACCCTGAAGGGGGTATACTGTGAGCATAGATGTGATGGTTAATTTTTTTCTGTAAACTTAGCCGGGACACAGAGTACCCAGGTATTTGTTTAAACATTATTATAGGTATGTCAGAGTGTTTTGGGGTGAGATTAACATTTGAATCAGTAGATGGAGTAACAGATTGCCTTGAGCAATATGTGCAGCCCTCATCCAATCTGTTGAAGGCTTGAAGAGAACAAAAAGTTCAACAAAAGAGAACTGGCTCTCTGCCTGATACTCTTCAGCTAGGGCAGAGGTCTGGTCCTGCCTTTGGACCCAGACTGGAACTCGACACTATTATCCCTCCTGGTTTTCAGGCCTTTATGCTGCAGACCTATTACTTATAATAAATCTGTCTTCTCTCTATATATAAATGATAGATGAATAAAGCTACCTATTGAGATCGATCAACCAACCGACCGACCTACCCACTTTCTATTTGTTCTGTTTCTCTGAAGAATACTGGCTAAACCAGTAGACTAGCCCAGATCTTCATACAGCCCAGAAGTACTGGGTTGCACTTCCTGTTTGTACATGTAATTGGATTTGGGGAGGGGGATACAGTCAATCACAGGAACTTGAATAACTTTGAGCTATTAACGTTCTATTTCTTTTTTTTTAAGATTTTATTTGTTTGACAGAGAGAGAGCGAGAGAGAACAAGAGCGAGCACAAGCAGGGGTAGAAGCAGAGGGAGAGGGAGAAGCAGGCTCCCCGCTGAGCCAGAGCCCAATGCGGGCCTCCATCCCAGGACCCTGGGATCATGACCTGAGCCAAAGGCAGACGCTTAACCAACTGAGCCACCCAGGCGCCCCTAAACATTCTATTTCATTAATATCTATGCCATTAAAGAAGACAATAGACTCAGAGTAAGTTATTATTTTATATTACAACCATAAGATGCTGCATTTAGAAATGAATCAAGCTTGGTGTGGAAGCACATGGATCCAAACATAGCCATGGATCCAAACATAGGCAGCGTAAGGAAGGGGTGTGGGGCATGCTATGCACCTGATATATTCACAGAGATCCTTTGTTAGCACAGTCTTTCCATAAAAAACATTTTTAATTTTTTTCGCAAAATCATTAAGGATGCACCAAATTGTCCATTTGTCAATTTGCTATTCTGTGGGGGAGAAAATGATATATAATACATGCTCATTATAATGATTGTGTTCTCCCCAAAGCATTTTTCAGGTGTATGAATGCTATTTTGGGCACAAAACACTGTTGCCTATTTCCACAGAGAGTGCTCACTGCTTCTTATTCTCCCTACTGCCTGATTAAAAGAAGAAATAAATAATTTAGCCCACATTTAAAACCAACTTGTAATGAGGAGAATAAAGGAAATGCTGGCTAGGAACGGCTAGCAACAACACCTGGACGCTACCTGGATGATTCCTGACAGGGGACAGCATTGAGGGTCTAATGACCTGAGGAAGTCTGTTCCAGGACCTCAGGTGCAGAGAGAGGTCTGGGAAACGGAGAAGGTGCAACTATCTGCACGCTGGAAATGGGAACGTGTGAACAAAAAAAAAAATCCGTTGCCTTGTAACAGAGTATCATAAGGTTTTTACTTGCCAGTAAATCATAAATAGAAGGCAGCCTCATTTGGGTGAACGTTCTGGATTCTCCTTCCAGAGCCAGTCGGCATGGAAGAATGTTTTGGAATCCATACTAGAAAAAACAACAGATTCCAGGGGAGCTGTGTAATCGTATATATATATAGCTCATTTAATAGCAGGATTTCTCAATCTCGACCTGGCACTACTAACATTTGGGACTGAGTCATTCCTTGTTGTAGGAGCTGTCTCCTGCGCTATGTTCAGTAGCACCTCTGGCCTCCGCTCACTCCTCACCCTGACCCCCAGTTGCGACAACAACATCTGCAAGCATTGCCAAATACCCACCAGGGGACAGAACTGCTCCCACTGTGAGCCCCTATTCCACATGGAAAAGATTTATTCCCTTGAATAATTAAAGTTTTTAATATTTTTCTGAATCGGCTCTTTTAGTAAGTTTTTTTTTTTTTGCATGCCAATGGCCTAAGACTTCTACACATTTTTGCCTTATTTTTTAAAGAAGGTTACTGTAAAAAAATTCTGTTTAAAATTTTATATTTTCTTAAAAGTTAGCATGACAATGGATTAAAACAAGGGCCAGCCTTTTTTTTTTTTTTTTTTTAAGGGCCACAACTCAATATTTTGGGCTCTCATGCAGTCTCTTGCAATAGCTTAACCCTGCTGTGGTAGCATGAAAGCAGCCTTGTCACAGATAATATGTAAAAGTATGGACATGGCTATATTCCAATAAAACTTTATTTATAAATGCTGTCCCTCTTAATTAGAAAGCTAGTGTCTAACTTAATTATTGAGTTATAATTGACACACAACATTAGATTTGTTTCTAATCTAAGGGGTACAACATAATGACTTGATAGCCATATACATTGCAGAACGATCACCGTAACTGGCTCATATCTGCCACCACACATGGCTACAGAAGTTTTTTTCTTGTGGCAAGAACTTTTAAGATTTACTTTGTAACCAACTTCCAAGTATGCAATACAGTGTTATTAACTAGAGTTGCCATGCTGTCCATTACATCCCCATGACTTATTTATTTTAGAAGTGGAAGTTAGTACCTTTAGACCCTTCACCCATTTCACCCACCCAGCCCCCCCCCATCTCTGGCAACCACCAAAGTGTCCTGTATCTATGAGTTGGAGCTTTCCCCCATCCCCAGATTCCACATGTGAGATCATACTCCATTTGTCTTTCTCTGACTTATTTCACTCAACATAATGCCCTCTAGGTCCATCCATGTTGTCACAAATGGCAAGATTTCATTTTTTTATGGCTGAATAATATCCCATTATATATATACACACACACACACACACACCCCTCAATTTATTTATCCATTTATCTATTGATGGATAGATTGTTTCTATATCTTGGCTATTGTAAATAATACTGCAATAAACATGGGGGTGCATATATTTTTTTGAATTAATGTTTTCAATTTCTCAGATAAATATACAGAAGCCAAATTGCTGGATCATGTGATAGTTCAATTTTTAATATCTTGAGGAACCTCCATACTGTTACTACAGTGGCTGCACCAATTTACATCCCCACCAATACCGCACAAGGTTCCCTTTTGCCCATATCCTTGCCAACACTTGCTATTTCTTGTCTTTAAAATACTAGCCATTCTGACAGGTGTGAGGTGGGATCTCATTGTGGTTTTGATTTGCATTTCCCTGATGAGTGATGTTGAGCATCTTTTCATGTGTCTGTTGGCCATCTGTATGTCTTCTTTGGAAAAATGTCTATCCAGGTCCTCTGCCCTTTTTTTTTAAGATTTTATTTATTTATTTGTCAGAGAGAGAGAGAGAGAAAGAGAGAGAGAGCACAGAAGCAGAGGGAGAAGCAGGCTCCTGCTGAGCAGGGAGCCCAACGTGGGGCTCAATCCCAGGACCCTGGGAGAATGACCTGAACTGAAGGCAGACACTTAACTGACTGAGCCACCCAGGTGTCCCCTGACCATTTTTTAATTGGATTTTTTTTTTTTTTTTTTTGCTACTGAATTTTGTAAGTTCTTTATATATATTTTGGATGTTAATCCCTTATTGGATATGTGATTTTCAAGTATTTTCTTCTATTCTGTAGGTTACCTTTTCATTTTGTTGTGGGTTTCCTTTGCTGTACAGAAGCATTTTACTTTGATGTTATCCAACTTATTTTTTCTTTTGTTGCCTTTGCTTTTGGTGACAAACCCAAAAATCATCATCAAGAGTATAGTCAAGGAGTTTACTGCTTATGTTTCCTTCTAGGAATTTTATATTTTCAGGTCTTACATTCAAGTCATTGATCTATTTTGAGTTAATTTTTATGAGTGGTGTAAGATATGAGTCTGGTTTCATTCTTTTGCATGGGGGTGTCCAGTTTTCCCAATGTAATTTATTAAAGAGACTCTCCTTTCCACATTGTAAATTCTTGGCTCCTTTTTCATAGGTTAATTGACCATATATGCATGGGTTTATTTCTGTGCTTTCTACTCTGTTCCACTGATCTGTGTCCATTTTTATAGCAATACCTTACTATCTTAATTACTATAGCTTTGTAATATAGCTGGAAATTAGGGAGCATGATGCCTCCAAACATACCAAAAGATATGGGATGCAAGAAAAGCTGTCCTAAGTGAGAAGTTCACAGCAATAAATACCTACTTCAAAAAACAAGAAAAATCTCAAATAAACAACCTAACTTTATAACTCAAAGAATGAGAAAAAGCAAACAAATCTCAAGTTTAGGAGGAAGGAAATAACAAAGATCAGAGAAGATATAGATGAAATAGAGACTAAAAAGACAATAGAAAAGATCAATGAATCTAAGAGATGGTTCTTTGAAAAGATATAATTAACAAATCTTTATCTGGAATTACCAAGAAAATAAGAGGACCCCCCCCAGTATAATCAGAAATAAATGAAGAGAAGTTACAACTGATATCATGGAAATGGAAAGGATCATAAGGGACAAGTATGCACAATTATATGTCAACAAATTGGACAATCTAGAAGAAATGGATAAATTCTTAGAAACTTACAAACTTATAAGACTGAATCATGAAGAAACAGAAAATCTGCACAGAGCAATTACTAGTAAGGAGAGTCAACAAGTAACCAAAAACCTCCCAAAATCCAGAACCAGATGGCTTCGCTGGTGAACTCTACCAAACATTCAACGAATTAATACCAATCTTTTTCAAACTCTTCCAACAAATAGAAGGGGAGGGAACACTTCCAACTCATTTTACAAAAACCAGACAAGGACAGCACAAAAAAGGAAGGTCAATATCCCTGATGAACATAGAAGCAAAAATCCTCAACCGAATATTAACAAACTGAATTCAATTGTACATTTAAAGAATAACACACTTGATCAAGTGTGATTTCTTCCGGGGATGCAAAGATGGTTTGACACCTGCAAATCAGTGTGATGCACACATTTTTAAAAAATGAAGGATAAAAATCATGATCATTCCAACAGATGCAGGAAAGACATTTGACCAAATTCAACATCCATTTATGTTGAAAACCCAACAAAATGGGTATAGAGGGAACATGCCTCAACATAATAAAGGCCTTATATGACAAACCCACAGCTAACATCATACTCAGTGGGGAAAAGTTGAAACCATTTCCTCTAAGATCAGGAAGAAGACAAGGATGTCCACTCTTGCTGCTTTTACTCAACATCATATTGGAAATCCTAGCCAGGGCACTTAGGCAAGAAAAAGAAATAAAATGCAGCCAAATCAGAAAGGGAGAAGTAAAATTGTCATGATTTGCAGATGAAATATTACATAGGGAAAACCCTAAAGACTTCATCAAAAACTGTCAGAACTAATAAACAAATTCTGTAAAGTTCCAGCGTGTAAAATCAATATATAGAAATCTGTGTTTCTATACACTACTAACAAATTATCAGAAAGAGAAATTAAGAAAACCATCCCATTTATAATTGCACTAAGAAGAATAAAATACCTAGGAATAAATTTAACCAAGAAGGTGAAAGATCTGTCCCCTGAAAACTATAACACATTGACGAATGAAATTGAAGAGGACACAAATAAATGGAAAGATACCCTGTGCTGATGGACTGGAATAATATAACTAAAGTGTCATACTATCCAAAGCAATCTACAGATCAATGCAATCTGTATCAAAATTCCAATGACATGTTTTTCACAGAAATAGAACAATTTCAAAATTTATATGAAACTATAAAGTGTAAAACTTTTGAAGCATCATATTTGTAGGGTAGTTTCTGTTAACACATTTGCAATAGAGAACAAAGAGCAGAAGAGATTTAACATAAACATCATAGAATACTTCCAAATGTAATAGTATAGGAAGCAAAGGATTGTTCATTGACTACTTTGTGACATGCACTATGTGAGTATTTTCACACAGATCTTCAACTGTGTTTGTGGGTTATTATCCTTAAATTACATACAAAGATATCGGCTCAGAGAGCTTAAGCTATTTGAATAAGGTCACACAACTAATAAGTGACCAGAGCCTAATTCAAACACAGACGTTCTGACCTAATTCTTGAGCCCTTTTCTTGCATGCCTCACTTCTGCTCTGAAAGACAACGCAGTATGAAATCATCTTTCTTTTAAAAACGCTGCTAAAAATAGTCTCCTCAGCCTGGATTTTTATGATCTAGTAGTATTGTCATAAAGAGAGTTTTATAGCAGACATCAATAGCATCTATTATAATATTTTATGGTCATTTTCTTAACATTGCATTAGGGCACTCAGAGGCTTTATTGTAGAAGAGGAGTTAAGATAACTTTGTGAGACTTTCAGCACTAAGATGGCTGAATGGGGGGGTGCCTGAGTGGTGTGGTCAGTTGGGCATCAGACTTGATTTGAGCTTGGGTCTTGACCTTAGGGTTGTGAGATCGAGCACCGCCTTGGGCTCCCTGCTCAGGACAAAGTCAGCTTGGGATTTTCTCCCTCTCCCTCTGCCCCTCTGCCCTTCTGCCCCTCCCTGCCCTTGCTCTCTCTTAAAAAAAAATGGCTGAATGGGCTTTGATCATTACTTCTCTCAATCAATATTTATTAAGAACATGCAGTGTGCACTGCCTTGCTGTAAGTGTTGAGGATACGATGGTGAAGAGAGCCGCTGAAATCCTTGATCTCATAGTTTTACATTCCAGTGCAAGAGACAGCCAACCAAACACATGAAATAAGCAAGCCAGCAGGATCATTTAAAATAGTAATCAATCCTACTAAGTATAAAATGTAGGGAGATATGGTGTGTATGTGTGTGGTGATGGTGGTATGTAATAAATACTTTTCCCAGGGAAGGCATGGATGAATATGGGACATTTGAAGGGACACCTCAATGACCAAAAGAAACTAGGCATGAAAATGTATTTCAAGGAGTTCCCAGTTATACAGAACAAATACAGAGGGTTTTTTTTGTTTGTTTTTTAGAGAAGGGGGAGAGGCAGAAACAGAGGGAGAGAGAGAATCTTAAGTAGTCTCTAGGCCCAGCATGGAGCCCCACGTGGGGCTTGATCTTACAGCCCTGAGATCATGACCTGAGCTGAAATCAAGAGTCGGATGCTTAAAAGACCGAAGAACCCAGTGACCCCAAGTACAGAGTTCTTGATCCAGGAAAAACTGTTGGTCTTAAAATGAAGTCTTGCTGTTCAACAAACTCCATCTATGTTTCCAGCTAGCATTTTCATTGTCTACTTCTTAAATATAAATGGACAACCCAACATCACCTGTTATTTGGGGGAAAATTTCAACATGAAGAAAAAATAACACACATACACACATGCCTAGAAAAAAAGATAATGACCTGAGGTAAAACAAGAGTTAATTCAAGGCAGGGGAGGGGAATGTTACTTTAAAGGCAAATAACTCAAATAAGTATTTTTAGTTAGACTAACAGATATCTCACCTATAAATCAAGAACAGGATGCTAGGTAAAGGAATAATCAGACAAAGAGGTCCTGAAAATTACTGTACAGTGAATGCCAGGAATATTCACCGGGGAGCCATCTTTCCAGTTGAGTGGCCAGTCTGTCATATGGCTCCCAGAGGGTCACATAACCCTCATGTAAAATAAACCCACTGTGTCCCACCCCCAAAACTTCATTCCTGTAAAGCATGGGGAGAAGGGCTGGGTTTTAAGAACCTGTTTTCTAAATGAGGTCCTGGTGTGGATAAAGCTCTTTAGGTGGGAGTCCTGTCCTACCACCCCCCAATACACGGTGATGAGACAGGAACAAGGGGACCACAACAGCCACTCCCTTCACCTGGAGGAAGAACACAGAAGCAGAAGGCAATCACTCATTCCCAACAAATGTCAACTGCGGCCGGGAACACGTTGCCAGTTCCCCACAAAGGCCCATCCTGTTCCTTGGATAGAAGTCATTCTACAATGTCTTTGGGCTCCAGCCTCTGGGTCATTTTTCATTTTCCAAAAGAAATAACCCATTTCATAGCCTCAGCCTGCTTCCTGTCCATAAGGATTTAGGGCCTCCAAAACCCTTTTGCATTTTGAATAGCCTCTCGCCTTTTCAGTCCCAAAGGCTATACTTCCTTTAAAAACTCTGTCAGCCTTCTGGGATTTCAAATGATAATTTGACAAAAACCATACCCACACATCTCTTCAAGACAGGGCCCTCTTTACATTGGGTTTAGTGTTAGGGTGCTAGGAAACCACACCCTTAAGGTTTTCAAAGCCCCTACATGCACTGAGAGGGTCTGTAAGGGACCACCTTTGAGATCCTGAGCAGAAGATCACATTTTAAGTGAGAGACTCTGAATTTCCTGTTTCCCTCAAAGCCATATCTTATGTGGAGATTCTTTTTCCAGGGATCCGGAAGGTTCCGACTTGGAAATGTTTCCTCTGTCTGCTTAAAAACCAAATAGTTCCCACTAAAGTTGGTCCCTTTCTCTGTATCTACATCTTATTATGTGAAGCTAAAGGGGCACGGATGGTGCTGCCAGCATCCTGCATGGGAATTCCCTCAGCCCAACCTACCAAGTTTGCGAGGTACAGCTTCTACTTCCACGTTAAAGCTGATGACAGTGTTGACACTATCCGTCCTCACATTACAGGGTCACCGACTGCAGCCTCCTTGGACAGTCACCGCGAGGCCGTCTCGCCTCCGTATGCTGCCCATATGCCCAAAGCTAATGACACACGTAGCATTAGAGCAGCAGCCCAGCGCCAAGTCATGTTTTAGTTATTTACTGCTGCCCAACAAACCATCCACAAACTTAGCGGATTGAAATAATACTTGACTGTCTCTCATGGTTCTGTGGATGAACTGGACTCAGTGGGTGGTTCTTGCTCTGGCTGTCTCTCGTGCTTACCGTCGGATGGCGGCCCAGGAGAGTCTCAGGCCTCTCCAACTGGTCTCTCCAGCAGGGTAACTACATGTGGCTCATAAATCTCAGATGCACCAAAGTGGAAACTTTGAAACCTCCCTAATGCTTAGGCCCAGAGTTGGCACACATCACCTCTACCACATTTATGGGTAAAAGGTAGTCATAATTGAGGCCATATTCACTGCTGTAGGCACCTGTATAAAATTCCTAGAGGCCTAGTCCATTGGGGGCCATTTTTGGAGACCAGCTACCACACGGATGTTATCTTTTGTGTCCAGGTTCTTCTACTTAAGATTATGTGTGTGACATTCATTCATGTGGTTCCACGTAGTTGGAGTTCAGGGCCTTTTTATGGCCATGTTTTATTTCATTGCATGAATATGTCACAATTTACTGTTGAGGTCATTTGGGTTGATTCTAGTTTTTGTCTATTATGAGTAATGCTGTCATGAGTCTTCTTCTGCCTGTCCTTTTAGTGCACATGTTAACTAAACACTAACTTTCTGTACATAACTAAGCACGGAATTGCAGTCTAGGATATACTTACGTTTGACCTCAGGAGATAATGCCAAGCATTTTTCCAAAATCACCTGCCTCCTTCAAATTTGCCTCCCTACAATTTACCCTGCACACAGCAGCCAGTTTGTATTTTTAAATTTAAGCTTGGTTATGTCTCTACTCTGCTTAAAAACCCTCAAATGATTCAGACAACATTTAGAATAAAGCCCACACTTCTTACCCTTGCTTATAAAGCTCTCCACAGCCTTGCTCCTCTTGACCTCTGCAAGACAACTTCATACCATCTCCCCCCACAGTTACGGGGTACAGCTACACTGATCTTCTTTCAATTTCATAAAAATGCCAAGGTCACACCCACTTAAGTTCTTTTCTTTAATTGTTCTCTAACTCTGGAATGCTACTTTCCCTGACTTCTTATAAAGGACTCTTTATCAATTCATGCAAGAATTATTTACTGAGCAGCTATTATGTATCAGACACTATTGTAGGTTATCAGGATACATTAATGAACAAAAGAGACAAAAATCGCTCAGAGCTTACATTCTAGCAGAATAGACAAAATGAATAACACAGGTAAATTATGTAATTCCTTAGGAGATGAAAAGTTCTACAGAAAAGTAATAGAGGAGATTTAGTGTCAAGGGAGAAAAATTAGAGCAGGAATAGATATACAGAGTGAAGGGGATGTTATAGTTTTAAATACCAAGTTCATGATAGGCTTCTTTAAGAAAGTAACATATGAGCAGAGGTCTGACGGAGGGGCAAGATTTCAGATGTGGATATCTGGGGGGGGGGGGGGGGAATGTCCTAGTAGAGGGCAGGGACTGTGTGCAATGGCCATAAGGTAGAAGCCTGTCTGTTCAATGAAGACTGGGAAGTCCAGTGTCGATAAAGCAGACTGCAACAGTTCGGGGGAGAGATGATGTGGCTTACGTTATGGGCGTAGCAATGGGCTGCTGTGAAGATTAGAGACTGTTGAATGTAGAGCCTAAATGTATGTGGGACATAGTAGAAACAGAGGTTTTGGGATGAGCAACTGGAAAGATGCTGACATCATCCAGTGGGATGGAAAAAACTGTAAGTAGGTTTATGGGAGATCAGGAGATCAATTTGGTACATCTGGAACTAAAATTTGATAGAAATCAAAGCAGAGATAGTTGATAGGCAATGGGATATATGAACCTAGTAATCAGGAGGAAAAAAAAAAAACCATGTGAGATATAAATTTGGGGGTCCGTTGCCATATGAGTGTTATTTATTGATTTATCTATATATTTATTTTAAAGATTTTCTTTATTTATTTGAGAGAGAGAGAGTTAGAGAGGGAGAGCATGAGCAGGGGCAGGGGCAGAGGGAGAAGCAGCCTCTGCTGAGTGTGGAGCCTGCTGGAGGTGGGGCTCAATCCCATGACCCTGGGATTGTGACCTGAGCCGAAGGCACACACTTAACCAACTGAGCCAGCCAGGCGCCCCATCAGTTATTTAAAAGCAGGAGACTGGATGAAGTCCTCATGGGAATGAATATGAAATGAGTAGAAAGGAAAACCAAGGATGTGAGTCGTACAGCAGCTCTGATATTTACTAGATTTCTGACCTCGAGTGTATTATTTACCCTCTCTGTGCTTCAGTTTATCCGTATAATGAGGCTAACTAGGGTGTGCTAGAGAGTAAATGAGTCAATAATACAGAATATGTAAATACATAGGACATTAGCAGAATAGGCACTATACAAATATTACTTATTATCTGGTAGAACATAAATCCCTTGGTAGCAGGGATTTTTCTTTGTATTTTGTTTACTGCTATGTTCTTTAGGACATAGGACTTAGCACTTAGGACTTAGTGCTTATAATAGGATTTAGCACTTAGGACAGCTTATAATCCATAGTTGGCACTTAGATATTTGTTAAATGAATTTTTGGACCTGATTATAATGATGAAATCCAGATAAGTGGTAATATAAGGTGATGAGGGAAAATAATTTCTTTAGATGTATTATTATGATTTTCAAAGTACAATTGTTTCTACACGAGCATTTGTTTCTATCTGAGTTAGAGGTAAGGGAAAGATGGGGGAGAAGAGTCACAGTTCTGAATTGGTAAAGCAGAGACTGACCAAGGAAATGAGTCAATTTGGAAGAGGGTCTGGGACCATAGAGTATTTGCTTAGAATTCTTATTCAATTCTCATTTGGAATCTGAATTTAAAGAAAGTCTCTCATTCTCTACTCACTGGTAGGATACCTATTTAATAAGCAGATAGACATAGTATTTTAATTCTTGCTGCCACATGTATAACGCCAACTTCTCTCAAGTTTGCATGCATATATTTTTGTTTTACTTGTATAAGAAAGCCTCCAGCTGGAATTTATAGTATTCTCTATAATAAAATTATACTCATGAGCTTTCTTTTTAAATCCCAGGATGCTTAAGGTGACTCTTGGAAATGAATTGATTTTAATAATGCTTGGAATCTGGAGGTTTGTACAATTGGTGGACAGAGTCTGTGGTGCTGGCCAATCTACTAAGTAGTCATTGGTCTTGGCTTTAGTAATTGAAAGGTCAAGTTCAAGACTCTTATAAAATAGTACACGTGAAACTGTTGGCTTCCGAATCAGAATCAAGGTGGAATGTGACTATAGCGAACAAAAGGATGGTTACCAGAGGGATGGTGGGAAGGGGATGAAGGAGGACACTTGTCTTGATGAGCACCAGGTGATGTAAGTAAGTGATGAACCACTAATTTCTACACCTGAAACTAATATTACACTGTATGTTAATTAACTGGAATTTAAATAAGAACTTATACAAGAACCAAATGAGTTTAGCAAGGTTCCTAGATGCTTTTCAAGATAGATACAAGACCAATATGCTAAAATAAATTGTATTTTTATATATTAGCCATGAACAACTGGAAACTGTTTTGTTTCTAAAAAACTGCTGAAAAAAAGATGGACTGTGGAGCCAATCTGTTTCAACATAAGATCACAGCCATTATTTTGTTTCTCTCACTTTTGCATCTGCTTTAGCAAACATCTGTTTTTGGCAAGCTTATTTGATATCAGGTAGTCAATTAAGCTATACCATGTTGGCATCCAAATCTTAATTTCCTTTAAAGAGCAAAAGGCAGAAGAGCCAAAGGACTTGAACTACACCTGGCATCGTTTGGAACAACCTGTACCTCTAATCACCATTGATGAGCAAACCCAGCACCTGGCATTAAAGCAGCTAATGAACTACAGAAAAGCATCTAGGAGTTCCCTTTGGTGCACTGCTGTTTGGAGAGAAGATTTAAATGTTTACCAAATAAAGTTCTGTTTATGCGCTAATATTCTGACTTCCGCTGTGGGAGTGCCATCTCTGAGTGCCCTGAGGGGTAGGGAAAACACAACATAAAGGAGCAAGAGCCCTGGGTTCTAGGATTTTGATTGAATTACTCTTTCTTTCTGGGACTTTTGTTTCCTAATCAGTCAAATGAGCATGGAATTGCTCATCTATAAAAAATTCTAGATCTTTATGTCCAACTCATTACACATCTCACACTTTCATGTCCAAATAGCAAAATATAGCAAGTTCCAAATCAATCTCATTATATTTCCTTCCTCTTTCTTTATCATAGTTATACCTGAGCCCTTGAGTGGTGTGAGCTAGCATTCTAGAATCATATTCAACTGTGTCATCTCTCTAGTCCTACCATCTCTCCTATGATCACCACTGTCTGCATTTTACCTCAGAGATTTGTCTCCATTCTGTTATCCTCTGCTATGGTCTGAATGTTTGCATCCCTCCAAAATTCATACCTCGAAACCTAATGCCCAACCTGATGGTATTAGGGGCTTAGGTCAAGAGGGTGGAGCCCTCATGAATGGGATTAGTGTCCTTATAAAAGAGACCCCACAGAGCCAGCTTGTTTCTTCCAAGTGAGGTTAAAGCTAGGTGCCATTTATAAACCAGAAAGTGGACCCTCACCAGGTACCAAATCTGCCAGTGCCTTCATCTGGGACTTCCCAGCCTCCAAAATGGAAAGCAATAAATGTTTGTTGTTTAAGCTAACCAGTCTCTGGAATTCTGTTATAAGAACCCATGCTGATTAAGACACGCTCCATTTGCACTAGTACTATATTAGTTAAAGGCAAAAATATAAAAAATATATATATTTATTTTCTCTCCCACACTCCTGGCAGGCCTTGATAATGGATCATCTACTCTTTCCTGCTTAATCTCTGCAGCCTCAGAATTCTACTGAATATACTCAGGCAGCCAATACCATGTTTGTTATACATGCTTATTCTCAAATTATTGGGGAGTACAAAACCTAAATCTGACAAATAGCTAGGGTTCTGTATATATAAAAAAACTGCAACAACTAAGAATAAGACAACCCAATAAAATGGGTCAAAGTTTTGAAAAGACCCTCAACTTTCTGGTCAACTAACCTTTGACAAAGCAGGAAAGAAAAAAGACAGTCTCTTCAATAAATGGTGATGGGAAAATTAGACAGCCATATGCAGAAGAATGATACTAGACCATTCTCTTATACCATACACAAAGATACACTCAATATGTATGAAAGACCTAAATGTGAGACAGGAATCTATCAAAATCCTAGAGGAGAACACAAGCAGCAACCTCTTCGACCTCAGCCACAGCAACTTCTTGCAAGGCACATCTCTAAAGACAAGGGAAACAAAAACACAAATGAACTATTGGGACTTAACTAAGATAAAAACTTCTGCACGGCAAAGGAAACAGTCAACAAAACTAAAAGGCAACCTATGGAATGGGAGAAGATATTTGCAAATGACATAATAGATAAAGGGCTGATATCCAAAATCTATAAAGCACTTATCAAACTCAACACCCAAAGAACAAATAACCCAATCAAGAAATGGGCAGAAGACATGAACAGACACTTCTCCAAAGAAGACATACAAATGGCCAACAGACACATGAAAAAATGTTCCACATCCTTGCCATCAGGGAAATACAAATCAAAACCACAATGAGATACCACCTTACACCAGTTAGAATGGCAAAAATTGGTGAGGATGTAGAAAAAGGGGAACCCTCTTACACTGTTGGTGGGAATGCAAGTTGGTACAGCCACTTTGGAAAACAGTGTGGAGGTTCCTCAAAAAGTTAAAAATAGAGCTACCCTATGACCCAGCAACTGCACTACTGGATATTTACCCCAAAGACACAGATGTAGTGAAAAGAAGGGCCCTATGCACCCCAACGTTCATAGCAGCAATGTCCACAATAGCCAAACTGTGGAAGGAGCTGAGATGCCCTTCAACAGATGAATGGATAAAGAAGATGTGGTTCATATATACAATGGAATATTACTCAGCCATCAGAAAGGAAGAATATCTTCCATTTACATTGATGTGGATGGACCTGGAGGGTAAAATAAGTCAATCAGAGAAAGACAATTATCATATGGTTTCTCTCATAGGTAGAATATAAGAAATAGTGCAGAGGATCATAGGGGAAGTGAGGAAAAACTGAATGGGAAGAAATCAGAGAGGGAGACAAACCATGAGAGACTCCTGACTCCAGGAAACAAACAGAGTTGCTGGAGGGGAGGTGGGTGGGGAGATGAGGTAACTGGGTGATGGACATTAAGGAGGGCATGTGATGTGATGAGCACTGGATGTTATGCACAACTAATGAACCATTGAACATCACATCAAAAACTAATGATGTACTATATGTTGGCTAATTGAATTTAATTAAATTGTAAAAAAGATATTTCACAAAGATATAGAAATAACCAGTAAGCACATAAAATTCTGCTTAACCTCATTACTCATCAGGAAGATGCCAGTTAGAGCCACCCACAGGTGATACCGTGGACCCACCAGAATGGCCAAAATTTAAAAGACTAACAACTGCAAAACTAGTGAAAATATGGAATAACTGGGATCTTCATACAATGTTTGGTGGGGATGTACATGGAATACAACCACTTTGAGCAATGATTTCACTATTTCTTTATAAAACTGAACATGTATCCACCCTATGACCCTAAAATTCCACTCCTAGGCATTTATTGAATAGAATTAGACATGTGTTCATTTAAAAAAAAATGACTTGCACAGGGATGCTCACATCAGTTTTCTTAATACTAACCAACTACTGGAAACAGCTCAGGTGTCCCTCAATAGGAAAACGTATAAACAAAATGTGGTATATTGACTCACACAGAGGAATATTACTGCAGTGAAAAGAAAGGTGCTCATAATACATACAACAGTATGGCTAAATCTCAAAAGTTATGCTGAGTGAAACAAATCTTACACAAAAAAGTACATATTGTATAATTTCATTGATATGAAATGCTAGAACAGCCCAAACAAAATCTATGGTCGAAAGAAAACCAGAGTAGCATGTTTCTGTAGCAGTGGACACAGGAGTTGACTGGGCAGTGGTAGATTTTTTTTTCTGAAGTAAGGACAATGTCTTATGTCTTGATAGAGGTTATCTATCAATTTAAAAATACTAATTACAGGTATTTTTAAAAATTCAGCGAACATTTAACGTTAGTGTAATTTATTATACATAAATGTTACTTCAAAACGTAAAAGCATATCAAACACTGAACTCTGGGGAACAACGTGCATACCAGATATGCAGGGAGAAGGCATGTGTTTGGAATTCAGTTTAGAACGACTAAAAAAATAAAACGAATGGTTGGATAAAGGAATGGATGTGTAACAAGGCAAGTTTAGTCAAATATTAACAATAATGTGTAGCTGGTGGACATATGGGTGCTCACTGGAAAATTCTTTCAACTTTTCTGTTTATTTGAAAATTCTCAAAATGTTTTTAAAAGCTCTTAGCTACCAAGAGCTCAGGCCCTCTTCATCATTCATGTTGACTTCTGCCTCCGTCTTTTATCTGACATCCTCGCCACTGATACCTACTTTCTCTGATCCATGTTCATATTGGTGCCAGAGTCTTCTAATGAAAAAGAAAACCATCCCATTTGTTTCAGCTTGAGATAAAATATCCTTCAAAACCTAAGTCCTTTCTAACTCCTGCATTTACCTACCCTGACTCTACCCCACATGCATTGTGCATCAGCCATATGGAACCTCCATGACTTCAAGGTACATCAAGGTTTGGAGGATAATCTAAGAAAGCTCTCTACTTATCCATTCCAGCCCAGATCAAATGTTCCTTTTGATGTGAAACCTGCTCAGCTTTTCTGGTAACCTCATTTGGGTTTTTACACCACATACTCAACACTATTCTTAGAGCCGGGATTATGTGTCTGTGCCGTCATCTGTTTATGTTTCTGTCTCCCCTATTAGCCCAGTTACTAGTCCTCCAACTATAGCATACACCAGAATCACCCAGAGGGCTTGTTAACCTGCACATTGCTAGGAATCATCCTTAAGAGTTTCTGATTCTGTAGGTCTTAGATGAGGCCCAAGAATGTGCATTTCTATCAAGATCCCTGGTGATGCTGCTGGATCCAGAGGTCACACTTTTAAAACCCCTATATTGAACAGTCACTTCCTTGAGTAGATGCTATGGTGTATTCATTTTTGTATCCCTAGAGTGTAGGGCAATGCTTGGAAGAGAGCCAACACTGAATAAATCCATGATGAATTCTCAAATAGCAATTTATGTGAAGAATTTTAAAAAATAATAATACTGAATATGGAATGTAGGGTGAGCTTTTGGGACATATAAATTAGTTCCAGAGGGCTGTGAGAGCTGCATGAAACACAGGCACGTGGGCTGTGCCAAGCTAAGAAATCTGCAATCCCTTCTTGACAATTTCTTTGTGGCAATGACGTTAGTTGTCTATGGAAGACACTAGCTTTTTGAGTAGTCAGACTCAACACTTTCCAAGTTACGCAGACTAGAATAGAAGCAATATCAACCTCCCCCTCCCCCATAAATGTGGCCAGGCTGAATAAAACTCACATATAAGAATTGCTGATTCATCTTCACAGGTCAAGCTGTTAGGTGAGTGTCTTAGAGATGGCTGTTTTGTGAAGATGGCCACAAACTAGACAGCCCAGAATGGATGGATGGAAGTGGGGAAGTCCCTACAAATGGCTACCACCTTCCCCTCCACCTGTAATTACAGCACAGATTTGTTATGGGGGTGAGCCAGTTAGGCCAAGGCAAAAAACTGGAAGATTTATAGGACTGTTGTATGAGGCTGCATAATGCTCTTCCCCTGAGAAGTCCACATCCCAATTCCTAGAATTTGTGAATACGGTACCTTACCTGACAAAAGGGAATTGGTGATTAAGTTATGGTCTGGAGATGAGGAGATTATCCTGGATTACACAAGTGGGTCCAATAATATCATGAGGGGCCTTACAGGAGGAGGCAGAAGGACTAGAGTCAGAGATCAGAACATGACAAGAGAAGAAGAGATTGGAGTGATGCCAGGCCATTGGCCAAGGATTGAGGGCATCCTCCAGAAGCCAGACAAGGCAAAGAAATGCTTTCACTCCTTGATCATTCAGAAATACTGCAGCTCTGCTGATTCTAGTCCACTGAGACTGATTCCCGCCTTCTGATCTCCACATCTTCAAGGTAATAAATTTGTTTCATTTTGAGCCACTCAGTTTGTGGTTAACTTGTCACAGCAGCAATAAGTAGCTAATACACCCTGTCTGATAAAGCCGTTCATGGCACAGTAGTCTCCTTGTCAAGAGATTTAATGACATTCACTGGCTTATATTTTAGCAGGCTTTAGGATTAACCCCAAGCCTGGAGCCAACTACCAAAAATTCAAGCTTAAACCCCTGGAGTTCCCAGTATTGGTCATGTAAAGTATAATACATTTCTATGCAAAAAGAATCCATGTGGTGTCATGACAAGAGCTTGGAATGAAATAAAAGTGAAGCAATCTCAGCCAGAGTCCAAATACCTATGTGTTTGGGCAAATCATTCCTATTCCTAGATCTCATCAGAAAATGTGGGGTTTAGAGTACAAGTAAATTATTTTTAATGGAACACCTGGCACATTTGTTTATCAGAAATGAGACAGATTATTTGCCCACATTTATGCCAGCTAATTGGGAGAGTAATAAATGAAGTGTTCTAAATAGCTCAAAGCTCTATAGCTCATGGGTAACAAATACCACAGAATTAGAAATTTGTGAAGAGTAGTGAGAAGAGAAGATATTTAGGATTTTCCTCATTATCATTACAGTAGAGAAACAAGCTTACAAAACCTCACAGAGAAAAGTGAAATTTATTTCAACATTACCACCATAATTAATAAAAACTGTCTTAGCCCAGGGAAGAAAAAAATCAGGTATTTCATTGCAATAAAATACCAGTGCCTACCTTCCTACATTAGAGAAATTATATACTTATTCTGATACTGTTTAAATTATTCCACTGTGTTACACTTAATTTCATTTTTCAAGTCCTATCAAGTGGAATATTCATCTCATTTTTGTTTGCCAGGCCAAGGAGGAATTGCTCTTGCAGTTTATGACCCCAGTGTAGATAAAACCATTCCTCCACTCTGCCTCATTTTTCTCTTTCACGGCTTTCATAGACATTCCCTAAACTGTTCCTGGTGGTGACTACTTCCTGAAGCAGCCAATTATATCTGGGTAGAGGAATGAATTCCTAGGTTTTATCATCTGGACAAGGTACAAAAGGGAGCTTGTTTACCATCCACCTGGTCCCTTCGCTTTTATACTCTACCCATTTCGAACCGTGTTTCTGACCCATCCATCTGGTCGTTGCAGAATTTCTGTCCGGAGGAAGAAGATAAATGTAGAGATGCCTAGTTACCAGACAAGCCCAACACCTATCCATAGCCCTTCAAAGCCTGTGGTCTTGCCCCTGCAAACGGTTTCTCATTGACACATCACTCCATTCACTTCCTCAAGTTTCACAGATATTCTTGCTGTCTCACCCCCACAATTCTCAACCTCCAGCATTTTCCTGGTATTTTCAAGGGTACTGAAAGTGAACCATTTCAGGTATCATGGCTAGATAACTGGCTCTATTTGCCACACATTGTGTTCCACATTCTGACAACCCAACTTCAGAAAAATAAATGAAATAACTACACAGGTTCGAACTCCCAGCACTCCAAATTTCCTTTATGTAAATGAACAGTTACGCGGCATACTCCTGCTCAGATCATCCTTACCTGAGATCTAGGACCGTCCTGACACAAGTAAAGGGTGCAGCTGTGTCTCAGGATCTGTTAGACTAAGTGCCTCTATTCCCTCTTTCGTTATTCCTTTTACTAAATGTGCTTCTGATCCATCATCTATTGGAGAAAATTGGCAACGTTAGATTCAGAAGCAACTGAAGCTCAGAGAAGTCAAAAGCTGACACAATTATAAGGCCTCTTTTAAGATCTTGATATAGAATGCTTTGGGTTACCACAGACATGGTCTGTAAATCCAGGCATGTCAGTACCATACAGATAAATGCAGGAGGAAAAAGTAAAGTAAGCAATCCCTATGTACTACAATGTACTTTAATCCCCAGTACAATCCTGGGAGGTGAATATTTCTTGACATATTCAAAGCTATTTATTAACCATATACCATATATTAGGCACTATTCTATGTACTAGGGATACAGCAATGAACAAGATAGGTCAAATTCTAGCTCTTACAGTTCTTATACTGGGTGGAATCATATGATAAGAAAGAAAACAAAAAAATAGTGTTTCTGAGAAAGCAAATTGTGAGCTCAAACTCAAATGACAAGAAGGTCCTAGTCATGAGCTGATCTAAGCGCTGGATATCCTAGGTAGAGGGCAAAGACCCTGTGGGTCCTGCATTCTAGGATTGACCAAGTGCCTGGAGTATAATGAAGGGTAGGTTAAGTGAATCAAGTCAGAGACTCATGGGGAGGTCAGGAGGGCCTCATAGGCCAGTTCGTCTCAAGCTTTAATGTACGTAAGAATTATCTGGACATCTTGTTAAGAAACAGTAACTGTTTCAGGAGCTCTGTGGTAGGGCCTGCAATTCTGTTCCCAGGCGATCTGATGTTGCAGGTCTTGATAAGAAGTTAATATAAAATTACAAGTGTCACTGAAGCCACAGAAGGGTTTTAAGTAGGCAATGAACTGATAGGATTTACTTTTCAAAAATGTACTCTGGGTGATGGCTTTTAAGAAAGCAAGAGTAAAGCATGAGACAGATAATGATGCAGAAGAAACCACTGTTTAGACATGTTCAACAATTCCAAGATCTTCCTGTAGATTCATAATGCATGTCCAGGATTATGTGACCCAAAGCCTGGGATCCTTTATCCCTACGTCATTGCCTGGACATGAGAATGCTTATCTTAGAAGATACACACTCATGATGGAAGTAGCCCAAGGCAAAGCCAAAGTGGTTCATTGGCTTCACTATGAATGTTTTTAATAGTTACCTGCCAAAGAGGTGCCATTCATTGGGTGCTAGGAGTGTTTTATTCATTCTAATTATTTGTGGTGAGAACATCCTTTGTACTTGGCACACTAGAGAAGAGGCCAGCTTCTTAGCATGGGGAACCCACTCCTTTTATCTCTGTCTTGGTGGAGGTGGATCATTTTTCAACAACTCCCAAAGGTGTCTTTGATAGCTGAGCTGTTGACTTCTTTGTTAGAATGACCACACGCAGGAACCAAGTCCAAACAGAGCCAGAGGGAGCGTTCACAACTATACCAGGTAGGAGAGACATTGCTCAAGCACCGTCTGAACGGCTGGAGTGTGAGGACAACAAAACAGTAGCAGCTGCTTAACTGCATGTGTCGTCACTAAAAATGAGTTCCACGTTTCTACGCAGAAGAACCTCTGAGCTGTTTCACTTCTCCCACAGCCTGCTAGGCTCTCAGGTCATCACAAGGTTTGATCATGGACTACAAATCTAGCCATTTATTTCATGAGTCACCTTTAGAAAAATGCCATGTCTTTTCACATGTGAAAGAATCTGGTATCTTTTCCAGAAATGCCAACATTGCTACTTCCTTTATGTTTTTCTTCTAAACTTTCTCACTTATATTTTTCCTCACCTCAAATACATCGATGTAAGGTATAGGATTATAACTTCTTTCTTTCATTCCATTTTGGGCTCCTTCAACATGATATGTCATCACATGAGTGTGCATCTGCTCCCACCTGATAGGATTCATCATTATTAACATTTATGTAGCAAGTACTCTGCATGAAGCACTGTGCTAAATGCCCTACAAATATTATCTTAAACTTCACAGGAGCCCATACCCAAAAAATACAAAAACTAATTCAAAGGGGTGCATGCACCCTGATATTTATTGCAGCTTCATCTAATAGCCAAATTATGAAAGCCGCTCAAGTGTCCACGGATAGCTGAATAGATAAAGAACATGTGGCATATATATACCATGGAATATTACTCAGCCATCAAAAAGGATGAAATCTTGCCATTTGCAAAAAATAGATGGAGCTAGAGAGTATTATGCTAAGTGAAATAAGCCAGACAGAGAAAGACAAATACCATATTGTTTCACTCAGATAGGGAATTTAAGAAACAAAACAAATTATCATGGGAAAAAAAAGAGAGAGAGAAGCAAACCAAGAAACAGACCCATAGAGAACACACGGATGGTTACCAGAGGGGAGGTGGAGAATGGGTGAAATAGGAGAGGGGGATGATAAGGAGGGCATGATAAGGAGGGCACTTATCATGATGAGCACTGAGTAATGCACAGAATCGTTGAATCACTATATTGTATGCCTGAGACTAATATAACACTGTATGTTAACTATAATGGAATATAAAAAATAATAATAAAATAAACTTCATAAGAGCCCAGAAAAGGAGGTTCTGTCTATTGTACAGCTGAAGAAGCTGCAATTTTAATGAAGTTCTGTAAGCTGCCTAAGTTCTCACAGGTGTAGAGTGAAATGGTGAGAATTAACCTCAATGTTACTGCTCCCAGGCCACTTTTTACCACCAGACCAGGGATTTTTCCAGATGTTGTTCCTGGATCTTCAGCATCAACACCAACTAGGAACCTGTTAGAAATGCAAATTCTCAAGTTCTATCTCAGACTTACTGAATCCAAAACTCTGGGGGTGGCAGTCAGTTTTAGAAAACCCGCCAAATGATGCTGATGCAAGCTAAAATTTGACAACCTCTGATCTAAACCAGTGTCTGCAGACTGAGGCCAGAGATAAATTTAGCCCGCAATCTCATTGTAGGGCCCTGAGACAAGAATGGTTTTCATGATTTGAAAGATGGTAAAAAATAAACAAGAATATGTGACAGAGAATGTATGTGGCCAATGAGGCCGAAAAGATTTACCATCTGGCCTTTAAGAAAAAGTCTGCTAACCCCTGACTTAGATTATGCTTTTCAGGGGGCTGGACTTGACTTATTCGTATTATTTAGTTTCCAGTAATTGGTAATAAGTAATTCCCAATACTGCCTCCCTCACTTTCTCTTGACTCTACTAGTTTTTACCCTAATATTTTTAACAAAGTGCCAGCACTCTGTTTTATAGATTGCTATCCCTTTATATTGACATATCTTTACAAATATAAGTTTGCAGGAAGTGTTCTAGAATTTGTTTACTTCCTCTGGAGCACTTTGCTTTCCAGCACTCAACTTCCCTGGTGGCTTGGAGAACTTTTTTATGGTCTTCTCCTTCATCCCTCTAAGCTCCCAAAGTATTTATTAATATAGTTATGGAATGGATATATTTTTTCTTATGTGAAGATACACATAAGAAGGTAAAGTAAGTACTCTTATAAAGTAAGTACGCTTTTCATTGATTCTAAAACATATGAGTTTTTGGTACATCTTAAAATCTTTGGAATAAGGATACATGTTAAAATCCATGGGGCAATTCACAGTGCTCACCATTGTGTAAGACTGTTGAATCACAGACCTGTACCTCTGAAACAAATAATACATTATATGTTTAAAAAAAAAAGAAGACGAAGAAGAAGATAGCAGGAAGGGAAGAATGAAGGGGGGGAAATCGGAGGGGAGATGAACCATGAGTGACTAGGGACTCTGAGAAACAAACTGAGGGTTCTGGGGGGGGTGGGGGGATGGGTTAGCCTGGTGATGGGTATTAAAGAGGGCACGTTCTGCATGGAGCACTGGGTGTTATACGCAAACGATAAATCATGGAACACTACATCAAAAACTGATGATGTAATGTATGGTGATTAACATAACATAATAAAAAAAATACACAGGAAAAAAAATTATCAATGCAAAATATCTAAAACAAACTGGATCCAAACTTGTATATGTGGGGTGTGTGTATATGCATAAAAGAAAAGGAGAAAAAACCCAAATGTACCTAAAGGTAAAAAATATATATATATGAAGAAAAATCCATTTGGAGGGAATAAAAAGTAAATATCTTAAGAAAAAAAAAATCCATGTGGCTTTCAGCTCTTTGGGATCAGGCAGAAGTCATGCCATTGTCTTCTTTTTCTACAAGGATGGACTAGGACTAGAAAATATATTTCTAGAGTTAGGAACATTGGCAATTACTACCTGTGTTGAGTTTTATCTAAAATGTATTGAAAGATTTCATGGTGGGTTTTTATAGAAAAGAAAAATCTTCTCTTTATTCAAAATGATAAAGAAAAGAAATGAGTGAAGCAAATATCCATTGTTTGGAGAATAACCACAATTCCGTATTGTCTTTCAAAATAATGACCAAGTGTTGTTACAGGATCAAAGAAAGGAAGACACTTATGAATAGATGAAGTTGTGGTACATTCTGTTTGTGAGAAACGTGAAGAATTGTCTCAAACGTGTGAGGCATCACAATGAAGTTGGGGAAAACCACCATGATCCTTAGAACAGAGGAAAGTAATTTCTAAGCAATAAGACGCTGTGTCAACAATTCATGCATCGCGGAGAATTTTCTTTAGTGCATTATGCCATATTTTGGCAGAATTTTTGTTTTTCTCAGTGGTTCATAAAATAATAGTGGGTCTTGCAACTGATGTTGTCTTAAATTTTATGAAGCAGAGTCTTAAAAATTGTATGAATGACTATTGCTAAATATTATGCAATTATATGGTAATTAAAGCAATCTGAATTTAATAGTGCCTATTTTTAAAATACCAATATTTGGATGTTACTAAGCCTACATTCAAGCAGCTGGAATCAAGGTTGCCCACAAATACAGATATCATCAAGTGTTGCTCAATTAACTGATCTCATTCTAGCTTAATTAGAAATTTTTTTCTTATTCTAAATCTATTAAGCTCTGTATTTTTCCTGAGGTGAAAAAGGCCAGTATGCTCTTGATTAATTCTGTGTCAAACTCTTGCAGGTTGCATCTTGTTTTTGTTTTACATCGTATTTTCAAGCAAGACTTTTTTTTAGAGTATGATCATTTTATTTATTTATTTTTAAAAATATTTATTTATTTGACACAGAGAGACAGACACAGAGAGAGCACAAGCGGGGGGGCAGCAGAGGCAGAGGGAGAAGCAGGCTCCCCGCTGAGCAGGGAGCCCGAAGCAGGACTCGATCCCAGGACCCTGAGATCACGACCTGAGCCGAAGGCAGACGCTTAACGACTGGGCCACCCAGGCGCCCTGAGTATGATCATTTTAAATTATCTCTTTTTTTCTTTTTATTTAAATTCAATTAGCCAACATATAGTACATAATTAGTTTTGATATAATGTTCAATGATTCATTAGTTACGTGTAACACCCAATGCTCATCACATCATTTGCAAGACTTTTAAATACCTGTCTACAATCCCCCGGAAGAAAAGCTTAGATTACTTTTCCACAGTAGCCATTGTCAATTCCACTTTCATCATAGGGAGCAGAAACAAAGAAAAAGAAAGATCATGCCCTGTCATGAGCACACTGGCTCTCTTACAAGCTCACATTGACATATTTCACATTAAGTATATAGGAGGTGGCTATCCATCCTCACTATCAGCCTGTCTTTATTGAGAAGACATCATTGCTTCATCCTTCTATTTGACATTTGTCCCCTTGCCAAGTATAACATGATGACCTCTGAACACTGCTTAGCACTAGGAGGGAAAAAACGCAAATGAAAGTCAAAATCTACGAAGTTATTCATATTTAAATGGAGTATGCATTTTTAAAATTAGAATATATTGGTCTTTGCAAAAAGAACACTAACACTTGAACCCACTCAATGCCCCCTACTTGAATCAAGAGAAATCCAAAACTTATTTCCTCCTTGACCCTCCAAATCACTATAGAGCAAATTGCACTGTGAACGTGGATGGGTGATAATTTAAGATTCATATGCTGTCCCGCCTGATAATGATCTAGTACTATGTGAGTGCTTCTAAGTGAGGGAAGATATATCCCTACACTTGCAATTACAAGACAAGTAGCACTTGAATTTTGTGAGTAGAAGATTGGCATTGGTAAACCAACAGCATCCTAGCTTTAGCTCATCTGCCCTGAATTTCATTTAAGAGCATACTTTGCAATAAAAGTTGTCCTGATGAAATTGCCACCTGCCCAACCAGTGATGTAGAAAGGAGACGAACAACGCTTGAAGCCCAGCTCCAATGGAGAAAAATACGTACAGCATTTCAATGTTAGCATTTCCATGATGAAAATAATAGAAAAATAAGTCTCTTCCTGATTCAGGTACCTCTTGTCTGTCTCACAAAAGCTTTGTGAGGGAGGTCATTTTCTCTGCTTAGTTTCCTCAACAACCATATCATAATTTGAAGAAAATTGTGACCCAAGATACCGGGCTTTCTGAAGTGTGGGCACAAATCTACATTAGAATGGAGAAAAAGGCTTGAAATATTCTTTATTTTCTTCATTGGATGGTAGCAATACACCGAAGATTTGTCCAGTACTTGAAAAAGTTTTAGGTAAATCCTTTAAGGTTTCCTTGATTAGCTTGTAATGAATAAACTAAATGGCCAGTTGGTCAGGGGGATTAGGCGTCCCTTGATAAGATCCTGCCTCATCATTTGGTGTAAGATAACTGGTATACATAATATGTTATAACCATAACACATGTAATAAAATGCAGATAGGAAGATAGGAAGGCAGAAAGGGTAAAATGGAAGAAATAGAAGGAGAGAGAGAGAAACAGAGAGGAAAGAGCTAAAAGAGAAGAAAAAAAGATAAGGAGGGGAAAGGGAAGGGAGGGAGGGAAGAAGGGGAGAAAATGCTAATTTAGAATGTGTTAGACAAATACTTAACATTTTAGCTGATTTTCCACAATACACAGACTTATGTAACAACAGAATCCAAACTGAATTAAAAAAAAAAGAGGTTTGGCTATTTCAATTATTGATCATAGATTGGAACTCAGCTGCGGTGATGATTTCTGTCAGAGGTCGGAGACCCGGAGATCAAGCACACTGTGAAAACGGACATATCTCTACTTTTGGAGGGTAAGCGCATCCCCTAGTATAACCTTAATGAGATGTTCTAACTTTGTATTCACCTACTGGGGGAGACTAAATCCAAAATTATACATGAGTTGAGGCTGGATTTATTTTTGCTCCTTGAGCAAGACTAAAACTTGTTTTTTCCTTGACTCTGGGAAATCTGCGGGGGCTACACAGACAGGATTCTACACAGTATAGACATGGGAAGCCCACTCCCAGACGGACTGGGAGCAGCACCCCTCACTCCCCTACACCTCCTCTCCTCTCTGTTAGTCTGGGTCCTTTAGCATTGATGGAACCCGAGGACTTGACAGGGTTTGGGGGATGACTCACTAATTAGCAGTTCTCTGAACTTTTTTGGTGTAGAGTAAAACCATCAGTGTGGCTACTTTTGTCTTTCTGAAGTTGAACAAACACAGCAATGCTAATAGTTGTCATTTAAAATATATTTGGCAAATTGCAACCTGTTTGGCATAATTTGAAGTATTTGAAAATGACGTTGGTTTTTTGCTCTCATGTAAAGTACTCACTGAGTTCACCCAAGCTAGAAGTGGGAAAGACAGAGAGGAAAACATTAAGATTAAAATATAAAAAGAATAATAACAAAATACTGTGAACATACTTTTGTTTTCTTGAATAAGAAAGGCATTTTTAAAAGGACACACAGAAATTCCTTGTTAAGCAGATTAAAAATTCTAATAGAACAGTCAGTTCTTCCTTATTTCACACAAAATGAGCAGTGGGTAAAATGTGCCATCAGATAGAAATTTAAATATTGGACTCTGCTCATCATACGTAAACACCTCTTTTTGCTTTATTAAAAGTCTGATGCGTCACTATCTATGACCTTCTTAGTCCTGACTCTGTCCACATTATGCATTTTATTGCCGGGTATACTTGGAAACTTGAGTATTTTATGAATTCCAAAATATTCGTTTTTTTTTTTTTTAAAGATTTTATTTATTTATTTTGACAGAGAGAGACACAGCGAGAGAGAGAACACAAGCAGGGGGAGTGGGAGAGGGAGAAGCAGGCTTCCCGCTGAGCAGGGAGCCTGACGTGGGGCTCGATCCCAGGACCCCGGGATCATGACCTGAGCCGAAGGCAGATGCTTAACGACTGAGCCACCCAGGCACTCCTAGTTGTTTTTTTTTTCATTTCAGATTACTATGATTCTCAGAAATGAGAATTTAAAAATTGCTAACATTTAAAGTTTACCGTGTGAAATGACATACATTATCACCGGTGTTAAAAAGAAATCCACGGGCACCCAAATGGAGTCACTTACGTTAGGGCCCCACATCAGCAAACCAAAATTTAACACCCCACTTCCCGGAGGTTTCAATCCCGGGGAATGTGACCTTTCACCAGGCAGTCCGGGGTTTCCTGCTCTGTACTAGGAGGAGATCCAAGGAAAGACCCCTTCTGTTCCCCTCAGGACGGAAACGTTACCTAAAACAAGGCATCCTGGGCTAATAATTTCCTTTTCTCTTTTCCTTCTCTGCCTTTAAAAACCTTTCCTTTCCTGGCAGCTCAACCCAGCTCCTTTTTTTTTTTTTTTTTTTTTTTTTGCTAGATGGGATGCTGCCCGAATCAGGCATCATGTATAAAGCTGATTAGGTCTTCAAATGTATTTAGTTGAATATCTGTTATTTAACACCAGTCTTCATAGTAACTGTGCCTAGTGAGTTTCTTTCGCTTTATTTTACTGACAGTACGTAGTACATACAGTACAGTGAAGAGGGTGGGGTTTATGGTCTCAAAGACCTGGGTTCAAATCCTAGCTCGCCTCTCTTCCTATTACGTTGAACAAAGGATGTAATGCCTCCCTCATATTCTTCATTCATGAAGTGGAATGACCAGTACTTAGTTCAGGGATGCACTGTAAGAATCAAACTGACAATGGGCTGGCATATGGTGACTGCACTTTTATATTTTTCTACTATACCACACCACTCAAATCAGTACAAAGGGATATTTCACATACATTTAAGGTGTGCAGTGAGTAATACATAAATTCACTACCCTTCAAGTACAAAGAAAATAAATTCCTATACACAATCAGTGCTTTGTTACCAGATTTAAAAAAAATAATATGTCTTAGAGCCCAAAGGATTTCAGACGGCTTACCATGAGTACTATTTATTAAAACCTGAGATTGCCTTTAACTACACACCTGAAAATAAATTATATTGAGTACATTTGCAAGCAAAACTTGTCAGATAAAATTATGAAGGGATAAATTCTTAAAATAATAGTAATGAAATATAGCTCTTTTAGAGGTTCTTACATTCTGCATGATGTTATGCTAGGCCTTTAAATACCCTCTCTCAATTGTTCTTCCAAATAAAATTCATGAGGTAGTTCCCATATTCCTCCCAATTCACGGCAGAGCTGTGGAGGCTTGAAGTCCAATCACCCAGCCAAGTGGCAAAGCCAAGGTTGGAGTCCAAGTGGGCCTGATGCCTTACGCTAGGTTTTTGGGTTCATTGCTCATTGTTTGGTATTTTCAGACAACTTTTATTCTGCTAACATATTTTGGTATTCATCACAAGGTCACTTTAACAGCAAGTTTTTTTCATGTGTTATTAAGTCAGGGTATGGAACAATGAAAGCCTGGTTTCTAATCTTAAAGCAGAAGTGAATTCAATGGGACATTTTAATTAAGGCACAAGGAGTTATTTATAGCTCTGGATAGAACCAGATGGGAATCTCAAAGGAAAGAAGTTCCAAATTACCTAAAAGGGGTGCCTGGCTGTCTCATTTGATAGAGCATGCAATTCTTGATCTTGGGATTGGGAGTTTGAGCCCCATGTTGGGTGTAGTGATTATTTAAAAATAAAATGTTTAAAAAAATAAAATAATCAATTACCTACACAACTCTCAAAAGAGAACTATTTCATTCAAGGGCTGTTTTACCCAGGCTGCTTCCAGGCTCCCAGCCATGTGGGTCCTTTCCCCCAGATGCTCTAGGCCTCCCTGGTTAAACATCATGAAGCTGTAGCAGACCCAGCCACCATGGGCTGTGGAGGTTCCAGCACCAGGTCAACGTCCTTTCCTGTCACTTCTTGTGAAGGAAGTTTTCTTCACTGGCCGAAAATGGTCACTGAGCAACTTCTGGTCTACCTGTGGGGCAAAGGCAATCTAACTATCTCACCTTGGGACCTGAGATGGAACCTACATGGGACCTGAGCTCTCAAGGTTATAAACCACCTGGCAGCCTTGTCATTACTACCACAGGCCACAGTGTGTGTTATTCTTCAACTCACGGAACACTGAGAGAGAGAAACAGAGAACTCCTTCCAGGCTGTTAGGGCTGATCCTTGATGTACTAGTTGATATCGTTGCCTACTCAACCTTTCCTCAAAGTTTGTCTCAACCTCCTCCCCTCCCTCTGTATTGACAAAGCTCTTAGGAGAATATTTACCTCTCAACGTTGTTCATTAAATTTTAGATATGCTTATTATTATCTCCCTCATCGATTTTATCCATGGCCATACCTCTCTGCCTTGCCGCCCCCCCCCCCAATATATTCAACTGGCTGCAGTGGGTTTAGAGGACCACATGCAGATTCTCAAATGTTCCATGATGTCTCCTAACTCAGGGTCTCTCTCCCTGATATGGGGCTTCCCTGCTCCCTTTTTTCATTTCCCAGTTTTTGAAGCTTAGCTCCTGCATCATTTCTCCTTGAAAAGTCATTTCTGACCATTCCGTATAAAAATGAACACTCCCTTCTTTATATCCTTGCTTAACCCTATGCATATTTCTTTTTTAGTACTTAGAATGCTTTATTGCACTTATTTTTACTCATCTCTTCTGTAACTAGATGACGAATTCATTAACTTCTCCTGGAGACCAACTATAATCCGTATTTAGTGAAATTAACTCTCTCCTTCCTCCTTAACTCCACCCCTCTGTCTCCCCTCCAGATGTAATCGGTGCTACCAGAAATCTTCCATGCATATGCATTTATATTGATAATATTTAGATTTCTGTAGATGTTTACATACTTAAAATAGTATACAAATAGGTCTGAAGTTTACTTTTTAAATATATTTAACACTATCATGGACATTTTCCCACATCAGTATAGCTCTATGATATTCTATCATATGGCAGATACCTTATTTAAACAGAAGGAAAGGATCTCACTCATTTTCTAAGGGTGCTTAGTACCCAAGCTCACATCACAAATGTGAGGAGGATCGTCAGTACCATTATCCAAACAGTAACACAGGCTTTTTCCACTCCCATGAGGTGGCCTTTTGCTTGAACAAAGTCACAGCAGTTTGCCCCTGGTTCTTTCTATATTCTGCCTTCCAATTCCTGACTTTTTTTGGAACAGGGTTTGGGACTGAATAACCATGATTTTATCCTTTGAATATCTGATGAAGCCTGGCTTTTTCATTTCTTTCTTTCTTTCTTTTTTAAGAGGAATACCTTCTGGACAGAAACAGAATACCTGATTCAGAAACTGATCCCCAGCCCCAGGACCACTTCAGCACCATCCCTCTGAAATAAGGACGTGCCAGGGAGTCGCCAGCAACACTGGCCTGATCATCTGCTCTACTCAGATTGGGGCTCTGGTCAAGGAAATGCAGATTCGACTTGGTGGTTGTCTTAGTCAGCTCAGGTTGCCATGACTGAAAGCCACAGACGAGGTGGCTTGAAACAACAGGAATGGATTTTCTCCCAGTTCCAGAGGCCACAAGTCCAACAGCAAGGTGCTCACAGTGCTGCTTTCTGCTGAGGCCTCAGGGCCCTGCTTTTACGACCTTATTTCACTTCCACTTCCTCCTTAAAGGCCCTGTGTTCAAATGCAGTCACTTTGGGGGTGAAGGCTTCCATCTAGGAAATTGGGGAGACACAATTCAGCCTGGAAGTGAGAACACATCTACGGTAATCGATGTCCTGGTTGCCTGAGACTGTTCCCAATTCTGTCTAGTATCCGGAGTTTCATTCACTGAGCAGTCCCCTGCACTCTCAATAGCTATGGTCAGCCCAAGCGTTCTCTTTCTCCTTCAGGCTGTGCTCTCTCTCCCCCAGGGGACAAGACGTAAACTGAACCACAGAGAAGCATCATTCTGAGCCCTACACACCTGCCTCTTTGGTATGAACTGTGTCATTCTGGTCTATGAAAGTGGCTTGTAAAGCACAGATTTAAGGCTGTTGTCTATGCGTGGACTGTTATTTCTGTTTATTTCACTCGCACTGCCAATCATTGTTCCTTTGGTCTTGAGGCTGATGTGGCTTTGTACTCCTTCTGGCAAACCTTTCTCAGGGAGAGGTCTCAGGTGTAACAGTGTAGACCAGGGGCTCTGTGGGAGCACAGATGGAGATAAGACGTCTGCCTACATTCCAGACTCAGCACACGATCCCCAACATCCCTTTAATGCTTGTGCTTCTGACTCGGACCACTCGTCTCCTCAAACGGTCTGCTGAGGGCTTTTTATTTTCTTTCTTCCTTTCTTTCCTCTCCTGCTCTTCCTCCTCCTCCTCCTCCTCCTTCTTCTGTGGTGTATTTGTTTGTGATTCTGAGCAATGCTATCCCTTCCCCAACCCCAGCCCTCTCTCTGAATACTGGCCTGGTCCCTAGGCCTTCTGCACTGTGCTCTTCTTAGATCTTTGCTTACAGAGATTACACAGATACTTCCCTCTGCATCCACCACTGAACCTGAGCCTGAACCTATGGTACAGACATAGCTCCTGGTCTCCAATGACAGGAAGGAACACCTCTGAGGTTGCCCCATGCTCTCACTCAGCAAGTGTCTTTACCTGGACCACAACTGGATTCTATGAGCTGGCTGCACCTGATTGACATAGAGTTTCCCTAACACTGACAAAATTCAGTGGGAAGTAAAAATTCAGTGAGATGCCAGCCTCACTATTGAAGACAGGTAAGACCACCCTCAATGGGCTGCCAGCAGACTCAGTACATAGATACAGTAGGAAACTCACTTTGTTCTGACCAAGTGTTACTACAGTAGTGCAAGAGTATTTTCACATTAATTTGTTCCTTTGTTCTTTCAATGCACAGTTACTGAGCACCTACTACAGTGTGCTAGGTACTATTCTAGGTGCTAGGGATCCATTGGTAAATAGAATAAAGACATAGTGTGTGCCCGGAAGGAACTTGGATTAAGCAAGAAGAGTAAAAACTAAATCATTAGAGCATAATAATTTTGGGATCCCCAAAATGGGGCACTTAATTCAACATGGTGGCATTAAATCTTGTTTAGTCTTGAATAAGTCTATGCCTCTTAGATGGCCCCATGGTTCAGAGAGTGGGAAAGCAATCAAGTACTGTGGATGAGAGTAAATGGGGGACTATCTCTGCCTCTGCTGTCCAATAGTACTAGCCACCAGTTATATGTAATTAAGGGGCACCTGAAATGTGGTTAGTGCACTTGGGGGATTGCCTTTTTATTTTATTCCAATATATTTCTACTTAAATTGAAAAACTGAAGCAGTATAAAATATTTTCAGTTAAACCAAACTTTGTTTTGATAGGATTCTACTTCACTTTAATTGTGGATATTTAGCAATTATACTGAGATGTGCTGTAAGTGGAAAATACCAGATTTCCAAATTTGGTATGAGAAATAATCATTATATTAGAGAATAATATATTAGTAATTGCTATATTTATTACTTGTTGAAATGATAAACATTTTTGTACATTGGATTAAATATAATATATTATTGAAATTAATTTCATCTTTTTAAACTTTTTAAAATGTGGCTACACCATTACACCTATTGGACTGGCAAAGACAAAAGCAAACACACTGCATACCAAGTGCTAGCAACAATAGAAAACCACTGAAACTCTCATACAGTGCCATGAGAATGTAATATGGGGCAGCCATCTGGGGAAACAATTTGACAATTTCTTATGAAGTTAAATATAACACTTGTTCTATGATCCACCAATCCTACCTCTGAAGTATTATCTAAGAGAAATTAAAACTTACGTTCACAGCAAAATGTATATGAGAATGTCTATAGCAACTTTATTCGTACTCATCCCAATTGGAAATGACCCAATTTTCCACCAACAGATAAATGAATAATTATGATGTAGTCATACAGTGGGACAAAAAGGAATGAACTACTGATAGACATTACAACACCCATGAATCTCAAATGCATTGTGCTAAAAGAAAGTAGCCATGGGGAGCCTGGGTGGCTCAGTCGTTTAGCGTCTGCCTTCGGCTCAGGTCATGATCCCAGCGTCCTGGGATCGAGCCCCACATTGGGCTCCCTGCTCAGCAGGAAGCCTGCTTCTCCCTCCCCCACTCCCCCTGCTTGTGTTCCCTCTCTCGCTGTCTCTCTCTGTCAAATAAATAATCTTTAAAAAAAATAGAATAATAAAATAAAGTAGCCATATTCAAAATGCTACACACTGTGAATGACAGCCAAAGAGAACGCGCGGAATAGATAGATCTGTGGAGAGATAAAGCAGATTCATGACTGTCCAGGGCCAAGCGTAGGAGACTGGCACAAAATGGCGAGTGACAGCTAACTGCTCGAGGGTTTCTTCTGAGGATGATGAAAATATTTCAAAACTGATTCTGCTGATTATTGTACAATTCTGTCAGTATACTAAAATCCACAAATTATAGGTTTTAAATGGGTGAATTGTATGATAGATCAATTATGTATCAATAAAGCTGATAAAAACAAATTAATAATAAACAAGTAAATAAAAATGAATTTTTAAAGGGCACCTGGGTGGCTCAGTCGGTTAAGCATCGGATCCTTGATTTTGGCTCAGGTCATGGTCTCAGGGTCATGAGATTGAGCCCGAGTCTGGCTCCGTGCTCAGTGGGGAGTCGGCTTCTCCCTCTCTCTCTCTCTTTGTCTATCTCTGCCCATGCTCAGGCTCTCTCTCTCTCAAATAAATAAATAAATCTTTTTAAAAGTGAATTATTAAAGTACATGTCACTAGTAGAAAATTTTAAATTTCATAAAAATTTTTTTTTACATGTGTGGCTTTTTATGTTCCTACTGGGCATAGCTTGCCTAACATTTAATCGGTACTAGAGTGAAGCAAACTCTGGGAGTTGGAAGAAAAATGTAGTGGTAAATCTGACATTCATTTCTCACTTTCTTTTTTTTTTTAAGATTTATTTATTTTTAGAGAAAGAAAGACAGCATAAGCAGAGAGGAGGGGCAGTGGGAGAGGGAGGAGCAGGCTTCCCGCCGAGCAGGGAGTCCAATGTGGGGCTCGATCCCAGGACCCTGAGATCATGACCTGAGCCGAAGGCAGACGCTTAATGACTGAGCCACCCAGATGCCCCTTGTTTCTCACTTTCTTAATCACATCACTTACTCCTCTTTCACCTGTGTTCTTCCCTATACTTTAGAGAATGTGATTCTACTAGAATCCAGAAATGGTAAATGGATTAAATAATTGAATGACCAAGGAGCCATTTTTGAAGACTTTTTTCTCCTATTTACAAAAAAGAGTTAAGTCACAGACTACATTTAAAACAGTGTTACCGAGTGTTTAAAGTTCATTAATTTCTAAAATGAAGAAGTGAGACAGATTTAAAGATCACCTTTTTTATTATTTAGACTCCAGCTGACTTAATAACA
Organism: Phoca vitulina; assembly: GCF_004348235.1. Taxonomy (NCBI): domain Eukaryota; kingdom Metazoa; phylum Chordata; class Mammalia; order Carnivora; family Phocidae; genus Phoca; species Phoca vitulina. The sequence goes on along the minus strand of NW_022589741.1, from coordinate 4,197,773 downwards.
CAAATGAAATCACAAATCTGAGAAGGCAAATGAAGCTAGCTAAAGAATTTCTTTAGGTCACTATTGGAGATAATCACCACTAAGTTAGAATTTTCTCTGTTTTAGGTAAATGTTATAGCTGGTATTTAATTTAGCACTCACAGCAATCTTTACAGGGAAAGATCCTACCTAGGCTTAGAGAACTCTTAACCCACTATACATGTAACCTGTCTGCAGCCTGGATGCCATGAGGATGGAAAATCAGAGCAGGTGGCCAAAGAAGGCCCAAAGCCCAGGTGACAGAACATGATCCAGAAAGCCAGGTTGGCATCATGGAGGTCTCAAAGTATGCAGAAAGAATTCACCGAAGATGGGCCAAGATCCATGTAAGGAAATGATAAAAGCAGGAAATAGGCAGAGGACTGGAGAGGTAAGTAGCCTGCTCCAAAGGTCTGGAAGTAAGTCACAAGGATCCAACCAAAGTAGCCAGATTCAGGGGCACAAAGCTACCTCCTGACTGGAGAGAGGATATAAAAGTTTTCCATTTTCAAAGAAATGGAAATGTAGACAGCTCTTGCCATAACGAAGGAGGTGCATTCTTGAAAACCTAACCCCAAAATAAATATACTGAAAGTAAATTTTCCATAAGAGATGATAGTGAAAGACTTCGTTATTTAATTTTTAGGGTACTAGATATAGAGATACATTCATCACCTAAGGAGCAACTAACATCACTCATCCTAGACCCAGCCCCCCCCATTAGATCAATTACCCTCTTATTAGTCTGCTTCCTGTCACAGTCAAATATCTTACACACACACACACACACACACACAATCTATGAAAGATGCCTCCACTTCTTTACCTTTGATCCACTCAAATACGGATTCTACTACACCATCACACCAAAACTGTTCTCCCAGTGGTCACCAATGACTTTTACACTGCAAATCTAATGGTAGCTTCTTTGTCTTCCTCTTATTTAACCCTTTAGCAATATTCACCATTGTTGACTACTACTGTTCTGCTTTAATACAGTCTTCTCTTAGCTTCCCTAACTAATATCACAAAGTCCTGATAACCAATCTCCCACCTTTCTGGCCACTCTTTCTCAATGTATTTGGCTGGTGGCTACAACTCCGGCACCAAATTCTATATATAAGGGGTACTCAGGATTTGATTCATGCTCTTTTCTCTATCTATAGACTTGCGTTAGAGGATTCATTTACATCTGTGACTTCAAATAGCTTATAAACGCTAATGATGTCTAGATTTTGATGTGTGGCTTGGACCTCACTCTGAGCTCCACACCCATCATATCAACTAGCCCACATCCATCTCAATCTATAGGCATCCTCCGAAGCCCTATGATTGGTCAGCTAGGTCTGCCATGACAAAATGACATGACAAAAATACCTATGATGTTTTAAACATATGGGTGTCTTAAACAATAGGAATTTATTTCTCAGAGAGGCATAGAAGTCCAAGATGAAGGTTCAGCCAATTTGGTTTCTGATGAGAGCTCTCTTCCTGGCTAGCAGATGGCCACCTACTCACTATGTCCTCATGTGGCAGAGTGAAAGAGAATTCTAGGTTCTCTTCCTCTTATAAGGGATCTAGGCCTACCCCGTATGACCTCATACCTTTACCACATCCTCACAAGGCCCTCTCCCATTACAGTCACACGGGGGGTTAGGACTTCAACACAGGAATGTGACGGGGCACAATTCAGTTCAGACCACCCTCGTTCTTCAATCTTCCCCATCTCATCAAATGGCACTACAAGGCAACCAACAGCTTCAACCCCATTGATGGTTTTTGCTTCTGTTATACTCATAAATAATAGAATGGCTGATAGACTGGATACACTCCCAAGGGGTCTTCCATCAATTCACTATTCCTTATTTCCATTGCCCCCACTCTAATTTAAAGTCACTTTACTGTACATTCCCTCTTGACTCTCTCTATTTCATTCCAGTGATGAGATCTCGCCATCCCTGGCTCAGAATTCATGAATAGATGGAGCCCCAACCTGTTAATGGGGATTCGGAGCTCAGGCTACTGTGGCCAGTCTTGCCTTGAGCCACTTTATCCAGAGATTTCTATGGGCCAGCTACTCTGACTTTTCAGTTCCCCAAATACAAAATTTTTCTTCCTCTTTCACAACCATCCTACCTAACTCCTACTTAACATTCATTTCTTTACCTAAATGCTATTTTCACATAAAGGTGTTCTTTGATTCCCAACCTCAGGTATGCCTTCCTCCTCTCCCTCTCACAGCTCTCTACAGCCCTTCACACGAAAATGATCAATGTGACCGTCTTCCCCACTGAGCTAAAGTAGGGACTGTATCATTTTGACTTACATCTGTATCCCCATATCTGGCAGAGTACTTGGTATATAGTAGGTGTTCGATAAACATTTATTAAACATTTGCTGCTTCATTGAGTGAATGGCTGAATAAATAAAAGAATGAATAAAGTTAAATCCATCAATCAGTTGCTCACTTAAAAAAAAAAAAGCTCATCCTTAATAGTTGACATTTCCTGCGGTGTTAACTGCCACAGATATGCATCAGGTGACATGGGCAGCACTGCATAGCCAGGAGACACTCAGCGTGCATGATTTCCAATATGAGGCCAAACTATTTCCATGCCCAGAACTGATTTATTGGCCACAGATAACATCTGGCCACAGATAACATCTCCTGGCTGGAGATTAAGCAACTGAAAGATCTTGCTTACCTTCTTTACCCCATCTCAGATCTTGAGCTTTCGAGGAACAAGTCAAGTTGGTTAAAAACAAAGAAATAAACTGTGAAACTAAGTTTCATTACACTCCTAAGTGGTGATAGCTACACCTTGAAAAGTCTAAAAATTTAAATGGAAATTTTGCACATTAAGGTAAGATATTAAGACATTAAGATAAAAATCACCCCAAACTTTCCACTCCCACAATATTAAAGCCAAGAAAATATGTCAAAAGAAATCTAATTTTTTTCATTGCATTGTTGACTTTTCTTCATCCTCCTTGAATTCATTAGAAAAAGCAGTTTGTCCTTCCTGGAAATGGATCAGATATGCCCTATGTAAATCTCTAGCAGTAAGCACACATCAGAATATGTAATTTTTGCAAAAACTAACTTTGACGTGATCAAAAAAAAATAACTAATAGTTGTTTTTCCTTCAAGTAAGAGAAAATAAACTGAGTATTCTAACTTTAGAGGAAAAAATTAGCTAGAAGATGAAATTAAAACCACAGAAAAACAGCGCATCCAAATATTAAGATTTTAATTACTCCATTGGCTCATATATATTCTGAGAATCTCAGTAGGACCCAAATGCATGATGTTTTGGAAATCTTTACATTTACTAGTAAAATCCAAATGCATTCTTATCATTATTAATGTAAAATATAAGCAACTTCTCACTTCAGATTTGGGGGAAAAGAGTGTTAACTGGAAACATGTTAGAAAGGTATAAACCTTCATTAGGGAACGGAAGCAATCCAAGCTCAGAGGCCTTTTGATAAAGAAAGACATGGATATTGGAGACATCATCTAGTTTCTAAAAATACACCCCCATTGCAGGAGATTGAAAACTCCAGTTGTGGCCTCAACACTGTCATTTGAAAGCTGGTTATCTATTTCCTGAATTTCATATTGATCTGGAAGAGAAGGGAAAAAGAGCTAGCACTTTGGGCATCTCTACACAGGTCCATACAGGATACAGGATAAGTAATTTGTATCAACTTGTGATGCAAACATTCTAGGAGCACTCACCCAGGCCACACTACCTTTTCTGGAATGTATCCCATTCACAGCTCCTTTTGTAGGAAGTGACTCCTCACCACTAGCTGACTAGGCTAGGGTTGAATGCAAACACAAGAAGAACCAGTGAAGGGACTGAGTTGAACTAATTAGATTCTTTCTCTTGAGAAGTTGCACTTGGGAGACGTAGGGGTTGTTATTTAGAAGGTAATGGACAATGGAAGTTCCAGGGCAAGTAGAAGAATGTGGAACCACATGAAACTCAACAAGAGAAAAAAGAAAGAAGCAGATATAAGGGAGACTCTCTTGCTTTAAAAACACAAAAAATGAGCATGCAAAAGATTTTTCTGTTCTAGTGTCTGTCCCCGGGTAGCAAGGCTCTATTTCATTTCTTATCCTTAAATGCCTATGAGGTTGCCTATTTTAGGCTAAAACTAAACTCTCCTTACCTTAAGCTAGTTTAAATGGGCTTTATTCCTTGCAACCTGATTCTAGGGTGATATGTTAATTTCTGGAAAGGTCTGTGGCTGACGGTAACTAGCTCCCTGTCCTCTAACCACTCTGTGTGTGCAGACATGGCTTGGATGTGTATAAATGGACTCTTGGCTCCTCTAATCAACAACATCACTTCTACTGGCCAGTCCTTACACTTTCAAATTGACAATGGCCATGAAAGACAATTTTCCAGAATCAGGCAAACTCTCATCCTATTTCTTCCTGGCAGATACAAAATTCAAGCAGCATCCTTCAGGAACAGCAGGAGTGAGTGCTGCATCTGGGTGTTTGGAACTCTCGATGCCAATTTCCCAGCACTGGTAGGTAAGGTCTTTGAAGCTCCCTCCTAAAATGGATTCACAACTGTCTACACAAAAAATCTCCTGCTGACGTCAATGGGAGTTTATCCTGAGGGCCTAAGAATTAGGCGAGTATTAATAAATGTTGCTGAGTTATTTCAATCTGATCTGAAAGCTTTAGCTTTTTCCTTCCCGAGAGTGGGTGGGAGAAGAGGAGGAGGTGACTATGTGGGAACACGTTGATGTTCCCTGTGTTTTACTTAGAGATTTTACTTAGGAAGTTCAAGTTGGAAGAAACTCAGCACAGGTTCTTAATCCTCTATGCTCTGACGCTCACCTCCCTTCCCTAACTTCCTTCCCCTCGTTGCATTTCTCTTGCACGATTTCAATTTTCACTGATTATCAGAAAAACTTCTGAAAGTGATATGTACATTTAAAAGCAGATGGCCCTGCTGATGTTGAATATTTAATCATTAGGTTTGGGGGTCTTGGTGTACTTGGTTTTTTCTAAACTTATTTTATTTTTTTTATTTTTGAAGAAGTCTGTTTTTTGGCAGACTGGGCGTGAGCACTTAAATTGATTAATTTCAGTGGAACTATCAAATTAGGCCAAACCTTATACATATAGAGAAAGGAGAAAACCTTGTAAAGTAAAAGAAAAGCTATAGCTTTGAAAATGCATAGTGTTTTTTCCCCCCAAAACAATATGCATATGAATAAGCCAATCTCCATCTTTTTTTTAATTTTAGGAGAGAGAAGGAGAGGGAGAGACTTTTTTTTTATTATGTTATGTTAATCACCATACATTACATCATTAGTTTTTGATGTACTGTTCCATGATTCATTGTTTGCGTATAACACCCAGTGTTCCATTCAATACGTACCCTTTTTAATACCCACCACCAGGCTAACCCATCTCCCCACCCCCCGCCCCTCTAGAACCCTCAGTTTGTTTCTCAGAGTCCATAGTGATAGAGAGACTCTTAAGCAGACTCCATCTCATGGCTCTGAGATCATGAACTGAGCTGAAATCAAGAGTTGTGCGCTTAACTGACTGAGCCACCCAGCTGTCTCTTCTCCCCCCACCCCCAGTTGGAAATTCTTATTGCATAGACTAAAATTCATCATTGGAAAGACATATTTCTCTAATGTTTCAGGTATCTAACAAAATAATGTTACAAATACACATAAACTTGTAATTTACTGCCCAAATAGGACACTTTGGGAATGAAATGGTGCTATTAAAAATACACTAGGACAAGAGGTATAAACCAGTTTATTTCACAAATAAGGCCCTGGCTGTCATCATTTTCCCCTAAAAGATCAAAATCAATGACAACAGTTCTCACTTTCCAAACAAAATGATTGAAATATTCTTTACTTAGTTCATAGAATTGATTTCAGTAAAGTTTGCCTTAATATAGACAACTTGAAATTCATCTTGCTTCAATTTTTAATTTAGCATTAATTCTATTTTTTTTTACTAGTGACTCAGCCTTCCTAATTTTATTTTTTGATATTTGATTATGGTTTATTGTGAATTATTGTAGACACATACAAAAGTACATAAAAAACAAGTATTTTGCAATTATAAAGAAAATACCTATATAGTCATCTCCCAAGTAAGGAGATGGAACATTGCCATTTCTTTGAAGCCCCTGGAAGGCACTTTCCAATAAAATCCTGTCACCCCCAGAGAAAACCACGTCTATACTAAGGAAATTAATTAAATATTTGACTTTTTTTTTTTTGTAGTTTTAACTCTGAAGTATAAATTCCAAGTATTCCTTTTTTAGACTTGCCCAGTTTATTTGAAATTTATATAAATGAATATATTTTGTGTATGGGTCTGGCTTCTTTTGTTCAATATTACATTTTAAAGAATCATCTATATTGTGGTGTATAGACGTGTATGTACATTATTATATTTATCATTGCTGTATGTTATTTCATTACTTGAACACCCCACAAATTGTTTTGCCATTCTACTACTGGTGGGTATTTGGGTTGTTTCTAGTTTTGGGTCATTAAAAATAATACTGCAGGGCACCTGGATGGCTCAGTTGGTTAAGCATCTGTCTTCGGCTCAGGTCATGATCCTAGGGTCCCGGGATCAAGCCCCACATTGGGCTCCCTGCTCCACGGGGAGCCTTCTTCTCTCTCTCCCTCTGCCTGCCATTCCCCCTGCTTGTGGGCTCTCTCTCGTGCTCTCTCTCTCTCTGTCAAATAAATAAATAAATAAATAAATAAATAAATAAATAAAAACCTAATAATAATAATACTGCAAAGAAACATTCTATATAGGTTTCCTGGTGCATACAAATATGAATTGTTGTAGGGAACATACTGGGGGGAAAATTGTTGGGTAATCATGTATAACCACCTTTAGCACTTAGTACTGAACAGGTTTCCAAAATAGTCCTACCCAGTGCATTCCCACACTTGTGTTATCAGCACCACCTGGAGACTTGTGAGATATATAAATTCATAGGCCCTTCTCCAGGACAGCTGATCAGGAATGTTAAGGATGGCACTCAGCAATATTTGTTTGAGCGAGTTTTCTGATGTAAGCTCAAGTCCCTCAACTCTACTGCACGGTGGAATTATTTGGGGATCTTTGGGGAAAAAACCACAGTGCCTAGTTCCCTTGCTCTAGATATCCTAATTTAATCGATACAGGGCATATATAACCTGGACCTCAGGACGGAGAGAGTAGTTCTCAATCTCTTGTGTTAAATTAAAATCATCCTGGAAACTAAAAAGAAAACGAAACCCAGAAAACCTTCCCCCTGCAAAGATTCTGATGTAATTGTCCTTGGGGGATGAAGAGCTTAGGTACTGATCTTTGTTTGTTTTGTGGTTTTCATTTAAAAATAAATCCCTTGGTAGTTTTAACACACAGCCAGGATTCAGACCACTGCCTTAGAGTGGTTAATGAGAGCGTATTAAATGTCCCACTCTTCTCAATTATCTCTCTCTCTCCACTCCCTTCCCATCATCCACTATTACTTTCTTCAGCACAGTTCAGCTCAGTTAGGAAGAACAAACACAAAAATAAAAACAAAAACAAACCTAAAAAACTAAACCATACAAATGTGTGAACCACAAAGAGCTTCAGAGTCCTAGAATTATTTCTTATTTAATACTGAATTATCTAAAATGAATCTCTAATTGGCAGAGTTTCAGGTAGAATTAAAAAAATGAAATAAAGGGTAATTTGGAGCAGAAACAGCTCTTCAGCAGCTCTTAAATCACATAAAACATATTCCATTTGAGAGTGTGATACTTCTTTTTTATTGCGGAGCGCCACCCTTAACATTCCTGATTCAGCTGTCCTGGAGAAGGGTCTGTGAATTTGTATTTCTCGCAAGTCCCCAGCTGGTGCTGATTAGAAGAAGTGTCCTCTTTTAATTTCTTTTGTAATCTGGTGGGGATTATTTTATCTCTTAGTCATCCACTTCCCCATTGAAAGGTGTCTCTATTCCCTTCAATAGGGCATTTGATGGAACACTTTGATAATGTAAAGTACTTTATGCACCTTAGTAGAAAAAAGAATCATGTAAATTCAGTCTATTTCAAAAGGCTACATGGGTACCAACTTTCTACCATTTAAATCCAAGGTAATGATCTAAAAAATTAGATACAAAATCAACCAAAATTTCAGAAAAGCCAAAAAAATTGTTTAGTATTTGATCTATTATTTAAGGTGGCTCCTAAATTCAAAATTATTTATTTCTGCAACCCACGATCCACATAATGTTCAAAACTAAAGATAGAGTTCTATTTCAGCATGTTTGTCCCAACTTTGTGAGTTCTTTGTTACCTCACAGCAATTTACAGTGTAGCAGGGAGTGAAAAATGTATCCAATGACTTTTTTAAAAGGCTTTTTTACAGCCCTGCTGATTTAGTCAGCATCTTTCTACAGGCTAGAACAGTCAAGATTCTTAACCAAAACCATGTATTTCATAGCTATGGGATGATCTGTTAGTGAGGACTGGTCTGTGGAAGTGGGGTCACATTCTCCTCTCTGATTTCTGCTTGAAACTCTAGCATGGGCCCAGATCCCTTGCCATTGTTGATGCAAAAATGCAAGAATGCAACAAAATATCAGCAAATTGAATGTAATGAAGTATAAAAAGAATTATATATCACAACCAAGCAGGATTTACCCCAGGTATGTAAGGCTGGTTCAACAACTGAGAATCTATAAATGTTCCATTACATCAACAGACAAAAAAAAATAAAAATCACAAGATCCTATCAAGAGATTCAGGAAAAGCAACTGACAAAATCCAACGTCCATTCATGATAAAAACTCTCAGTAAACTAGGAAGAGAATGAAACTTCCTCAACTTGATAAAAAATATCTATAAAACAACCTAGTTATCACTTAATGGTGAGAAACTCAAAGCTTTCCTAATAAGATCAGGTACCAGGCAGGGATGCCCCTTCTCATCACTCCTTTTCAACATCATAGTGGAAATTCCAGCTAATACAATAAGGCAAGAAATGGAAATAAAGGCATATATATATATTGGAAAGAAAAAAAATTGACTCTGTTCACAGATGACATAAAACTATCTATATGGAAAATCAGAAAGAATCTACCAAAAAACTCCTGGAAATAATAAACAAGATTTATAAATAATAATAAATAATAAACAAGGTTATTATAGCAAGGTTGTAGGACATAAAGTTAATATATAAAAGTTAATTATTTCCCCCATACCAGCAATGACAAATGGAATTTGAAATTAAAAACACAATACCATTTAAATTAGCTCTCCAAAAAATAAAATAAAATTCCAAAGTATAAATCTAACTGGCTAAGAAGACAGTATTTTCAAGATGTCAGTTCCGCCCATCTGTAAATTCAAGGCAATCCCAATCAAAATCCCAGCAAGTTATTTTGAGAAGACTGACAAACCGTTTCTACAGTTTATATGGAAAGGCAATAAAGACCCAAAGTAGCCAACATAACATTGAAGGAAAAGAAAAAGACTTAGAGGACTGATCTGACCTAACTTCAAGATTTACTATCAAGCTACAATAATCAACACAGTGTGAAATTGGTGAAAGAATAAACAAATACATTGGTAGAACAGAATAGACAGCACAGAAAGATGCACATAAATATGGTTAACTTATCTTTGACAAAGGAGCAGAGGAAATACAATGGCGTAAAGACAATTTTTTCAAGAAATGGTGCTGGAACAACTGGGCATCCACATGCAAAAAAAGAAAAAAAGAAAAAAAAGAATCTAGACAAAGACCTTACACTCTTCACAAAAAAAAAACAAAACAAAAACACACTCAAAATGAGCCACATACCTAAATGCAAAATCTAAAACTATAAAACTTGTAGAAGATAACATAGAAGAAAATCTAGATGCCTTTTTAGATAAAACACTAAAGGCAGAAATGGTGAAAGAAAGAATTGATAAGCCAGACTTCGTTTAAATGAAAAACCTCTCTTATGTTAAAGACAATGTCAAGAAAATGGGAAGACAAGCTACAGGGTGGGAGAAAATATTTGCAAAGACACATCTTATAGAGGATAGTTATTGAAAATATACAAAGAACTCTTAGAATTCAACAATAAAAAAACACCCAGATAAAAAAAAAATGGACCAAAGATCTTATCAGACACCTCACTAAAAAAGATACTACTCCATATGCCATTAGGAAAATTCAGATTAAAACAACGTCATGCCACTACACAGCTAATAGAATGGTCAAAATCCAGGACGCTGATAACATCAAATGCTGATGAGAATGTGGAGCAACAGAAGCTCTTAATTCATTGTTGGTGGGAATGCAAATGGTGTAACCACTTGGGAACGGTACAGCCAATGTAAAATGGCAGCAGCATACACCTCCAAGTGGGATGATGGGACTATGATGGACTACTGACTTTTCTTTATTGTTGGTCCTGGCCACAATGTTGTAAAATTCATCTCAAACCCTTGAACTTTACAAGGGGACGACCAGAAGAAAACCAAATGGCATAACATTTTTTAAAGAGCAGATTCAGGTTCACATCAAAATTAAGAGAGAAGTACTGAATTTCCTATATGCCTCCCTACTCCCATACTATGACATTTTATTTCTTTTTTATAGTGGTAAAATACACCTAACATAAAATCTACTAAATTTAAGTGTACAGTTCAGTGGCATTAAGTACATACACATCATTATGCAACCATCAACACTATCCATCTCTGGAATTTTTTCACCATCCCAGACTGTAATCTATATCCATTAAAAGGCAACTTCCCATACCTCCTCCCACCAGTCCCTAATAACCATTATATATTCTACTTTCTGTCTCTATAGATTTGACCATTCTTATACCTCATGTGAGTGGAATAATAAAGTAATTGTCCTTTTGTGTCTGGCTTATTTTGCTTACCATAATTTTTTAAGGTTCATGCATCTTCTAACATGTATCAGAATTCCATTCCTTTGAAAGGCTGAATAATATTCCAACATATGTATGCACATACCACATTTTTCTTATCCATTTATCAAGTGATGGACACTTGGGTTGCTTCCACATTTTGGCTATTGTGAATAATGTTGGTATGAACGTGGGTGTAAAAATATCTGAGTTCCTGCTTTAAATTCTTTTGAGTATAAACCCAGAAGTAGAATTGCTAGATAATATAGTAGTTCTATTTTTAATATTTTTTTGAGAGACTACCATACTGTCTTCCTTAGTAGCTACCCAATTTTATATTCTGACCACCAGTGTATGTGGATTCCAATTTCTCTACAACCTCACCAACACTCATTTTTTAAATTTTTTTTTCCTTTTTAAAAATACGTAGCCTAGCAAGTATGAAGTGGTAACATATTGTGGTTTTGATTTGCATTTCCCTAATGATTAGTGATGTTGAGCAACTTCTCTTGTGCTTATTTTGCCATTAGTATGTCTTTTTTGGAGAAATGCCTACTCACATTCTTTGTCCATTTTTTTACATTGAGTTTTTGTTGAGTTGTACAACTTTTCTTTATATATTCTAGATATGAATACTTTGTCAGATTGATTTGCAAATATTTGCTCCTATTCTGTAGAGATTGTATTCACTCTGTTGACTGAGTTCTTTAAAGTATAGAAATTTTAAATTTTGAGGTAGTCCTATCGATCTATTCTTTTTTGCTACTCTTGTCTGTGCTTTTGGTGTCCTGTCCAGGAAGTCATTGGCAGGTCCAATGCCACGCATGAGGCTGAACTCCTATGTTTAATTCTAACAGTTTTACAGCTTCAGCTTTTCTGGTTAGGTCTTTGATTCACTCTGAGTCCATTTTTATATATGTGTAACATAAGGGTCTAATGTCGGAGCTGTCAAGCTTTAGGACTAAGAATCCTTTTTCTCTGCCCTCTAGGCTCTTAATCTGCCTCCAGCCTTGCGAGCACCAGCTCACCTCTTCAGCTTCCTGTCCCCACGTCCTTCTTCTGCACCACCAAGGGCATGGCGTGCACAACCTGCCTCTATTCCGTCCTCTACACCTGTTGTGCTAATGGCTGTGCTGCTTCCACCCTCTCTATCCGTGAGCAAAAATCACCCCAAGTGGTTGGGCCACCTCCTTATGAGGTTCAAACAGGAACACCTCCCTAATCAATATGAAGGCATCCAGGACTTAAACCTTCCCTGGACTTAAACTACCCACTTCAGATTTTCCCACAGGCACCTAGGTAAAAATTGACCATGGGGGACAAACTGAGTGACTTTTTTTTTTTAATATATAAAGATTTATTTATTTATTCCAGAAGAGAGAGCAAGAGTGAGGGGGGTAGGTGAGGGTGGGAAGGGCAGAGGAAGAGGGAGAGAGAATCTCAAGCAGACTCCACACTGAGCAAGGAGCCTGATGTGGGGCTTGATCCTAGGACCCTGAGATCATGACCCGAGCCAAAATCAAGAGAGTTGGCTGCTTAACCGATTGAGCCACCCAGGTGCCCCAAATTGAGTGACTTTTAAGTGGACATGGGTGCAACATATTCTGTGTTGCAACTAAAGTTTGTTAGTTTAATTAAGATAGACATGTTTTTAGAGTTATCAGCATCAAATGTAAAACTTCTATTCTACCAAGGTTTACTGAAGGTCAAATAAGCTCGTGTTATTTCTGTTGCAATTTGTCAGCAAAAAGATGACTTAAAATGATGATTAATTTTGTCTGTTTCAAAGTTTTCATGTGTAATTGTTAAAAAACAAGTAGGTTGAATAAATAAAAAGGTTCTAGGTTTCAAAATATTTGGTAACCTTAAACTTTAAATTTCTGCTTAGATGATAAATTGGATTGAGTTCATTGGATATCTAAGTCTTTTCCAAGTAAGATAAAATACTAAAGCATTGATTACTGAACGTAGGTTTGTGTTTTTGACTTCTTATTGCAGAGAAACTGAAGATCCTTGGGTCTGTTGGTAAACATGCTTTGTGCTTTAAGACTGTACTGTGGAAAAGCATGTTTTTAGGTACTATAAAATATATTTATAAATCTCAGAGAGAATTCTGGTGTAATAGTTCACAATTGGTCACCACTTAATTTTCCCTAGAGACAGGTTTCTGAAAGTAAAAGTTCTGATAAATGTGGTTGAGACTGCTGGGGATAAGGGAAGAAGCAACTTTGTATGTAGGAAAATAGGAGATATATGAGAAAGATATGAGGAATAGGAATATATTTTGTTGAAGGAAAAAGAAAGTAACTTTGCCCTAAAATGAGACTGGTTATTTAGAGAGAAAAAGCTTAGGACAAAATGTGAATGAAGAAGAAAGTTGTAGAAGGTTTGTGAAGGGAAATCTTTGCAAAAGAATTTTATGTATGATCAGGATTAAGGTCGAAACGAATGGACTTTAAAAGTGCACTGGTGTAAGACCGAAATTCTGCTTTTCTCTCTGTTAAAAAGAAAGTTTTCTTGGATTGTTGGTCTAAAAAATTTTATTTATAATTCCTCATCTGCCCAGAAAACCAAGGTTTCTATGTTTTGTTTTTCTTAAATCTTTGATTACTTAATAAAGTCAAAACTTCCATACCAAGCATCTATAAATAATAAATGTGGCCAAAATGTCTATTCTAAAAATAAATAAATAAAGTCAAAACTTCCACAATATTAAAGAAGCTACGTTTTACTAACACTGTATAACTTCCTGTAGAATCTCTTATTGCCACCTTGGTTAAATGTAAATACTAATTTTATTATCATCTGTAATCTGATTTAGGCTTGAGCTTTAGAATTTTCTGAGGGCTTTAACAAACTTCACAAGATTTGAATTGTAAATGAAGTCTTTTTGACTAATTGGGCTTGTTTATTTGTTATATTAAGTCACTTGGGAAACACTGTCAAATAAATGATGATAAACTTTACATTGTATCGTTGGGATAAACGGTATAACTGTTCCAGAAATTATATAAAATTCCTGAAGTTTTAATATGTTCTGGTATAAGGTCATCACTTGATATTCTGATCAGTGAAGTGTTACATGTCACAGAAATAACCAGATTTCCTTGTCAGCTATATTATAATGAACTCTCAAATCAGATCTTTACCCATGTCCATTTTTGAATCTTTTGTCATTTATAGTCATTGTTCTTACTCTCTTGCAAAATGTGTTTCACCTTCAAGGAGATTCATGAAAATGACTTTTGACAAATACAGGTTTTTGATATCTTTAAAATCATCAAACTAAAATGGCTAAGAATTTCCAGAACTAACAGAAAAACCTGCATTCAAGCTGAACAAGAAATACTAACATGGGACTAAATGAAATGAGGAAGATGATTACAGTTTTTGTGACTCTTATTTGAAACATTGCTGGTTCTCTAAAGTTTGCTCTTCCAGACTAAGGAAACTTTCTCTTAAGACATCCATGATATACAAAAACATGATATAACATTCCTTTCTGAACAAATTGAGCATTTAACTTTTCTTCCTACCTGAACCCTCTGAAACTCATAAACTCTCAGTGAGTATTCTTTCTTCCATGGCGATTATAATTATTTGCAGAAGTTTAATGAGAATCTGTTCTCCTTGTAACAGGACACCATTGGAAACACTGGTTATATTACCAAGGCTTTGACTAGAATGTCCTATTTGAGAGAGACATGCATAGACTCAGATATGACCAGACAGCTTTAAGGAACTAAGGTTGGCTTTATGGAGCCATAAAGCCCTTGGAAGTGCCGGCCTCATTCCTTGCTTACAGAGTTCCCAGCAACCTCACCAGGTGAGTAGAGAATGTCACTTCCTGGCCAGTGCAGGAACCTCAGGATATTTTGGGGCCCTCGAGAAGAGGGATTTGCCCAAATCTACAGGCACTTCAGGCAAGCCTGATGGCAAGTATTTGGATTGGCTTCTGGCCTCGAGAGATGATTAACAGTTCAATCTAGAGATTCCTTCTGAAAAGTTCCAGCAAAGCGGATTTTAAAAGATCTATATGAACAATCAATAGTCTTGCTAAGCTTATGTAAATAATTAGGCCAAGTTTATTAAAACTGGACTTGTTTTATAAACAAATTAGTCTTGATTTGGCTATCTTTGATAAAAATGAGGATGATTATAGAGAGAAAATATGTTTCAATAGCACATCTTCGTAGATGTTAGATTTTAAGTACTCTTTATTGTATACGGGACTAGATTCTGAATTGTTCTGGTTTCTTCCACTACCTGGCTGTGGGTCTCCAAACTAAGGTTTCCAGTCTCTTAACGTCATTGAAAACTAAAACTGCCGTTTTTTCCTGAAGCCTTGAAAACTGTTGCTGGACAACTTGAGGTCAGCTGCAGAGAAATTACCACAAAACTCATGTATACACAATCTTTGTTCCTGTCGCTCTATGGGCCATTCAGAAGGATCACCAAAGACACCTGAATTACAAACCAGAAAAACTCATCTGATCCCCGCTGCCTGTTCCCACTCTGCCCAAGGATGCTTCAAGCCTGACCTTTAAAACCTCACTGGCAGGACTGCAAACTCAGACACTGGGTTTGTAATGTGCTCCAACCATTAACTTAAATTTTTCTTTTGTTTCCATAGAAGTTCCTCTCTTAATTACCTGATTGCTTGCTAAACAAAACAGGGTCTACATGATGGCTAACCCCACCTGCTATACAATTAGGGCCTTAAGTGATTCTCAAAAGAGCATTACATTATTAAATACTGAAGTAACTCAAATGTGTAAAGCAGTCCTACAAAATTGAATGGCCTTAGATGTCTTGTCAGCGGCACAAGGAGGAACATGAGCCATTGTTAAAACAGAATGTTGTGTCTATTCCAGATTATCACAAAAATATAACAGGACTGTGAAAGAGATGGATGGGTGTTTTAAATGATCTCTACTTTAGTGATTGGTTATATTCCTGGACTGGAGGTGGGTTTTGGACAACGATCAGGTCTTTTTATTAGGCTTATTTTTTTCATAATATTAATCTTATGTTGTTGTGTTTTTTGACATCTCTTTGCCTGGTGCCCAGACTCCTTCTCTGCCATAACTTCCAGATGACAGATGATCCTTTCTACTCAAGGAGGTTCATGTACGTTGTCTGCCTTGCATTTGGCTGCCTCTACCTTCGGTAACTCTAATGTATAAATTCCTCATCTGACCACTGTTGACCCATAGGTAGGGACATCTCTACACCCCTATTCAGCAGGAAGATGTTATAGGAGATAAGACCTTCCACTCCCAGCAACCTTAAAGATTTAAGGGTCAAAATTTCTCAGGGGGGAAAATGAGGAGAACAAAGACAAGAGAAATGTAGATAAAATTAAATGTCCTGACAAATTGCAGCCCATTGATAAATACCTGAGACATGCAGAGTGTGACATTCCTCAAGAAACTCACACAGCTGCCTTAATGTTTAATGCTTTGCTAGAGACTAAAATCAATCTTAGCTTGACAATAGCCAGACCTCCAGGATCCGGTAGGGGCTCTCTAACATATAGAAATCCCTTTAGAGACTTCAGTTATCTCTACCCCCCGCACCTACCCCAACTTAAAAATATATAATCAGGCATACCTCACAATCCCCAAGGGGTCCTGCCCCTGTGCTATAATAAAAAGCACATTTTTGCACCATAAAATAGCTCAAGAATTCTTTCTTGACCATTGCACTCAATGACCCCACATCAGTTATATTATATATTTATGGTAAGTATGTTTACTGTCTGGTTTTCACAATAAAATGGAAGCTCTGTGATGGCAGAGACTTCTTCTTTCTCAGCACTGTATCATCAATCCCTAGCACAATGCAGGGATCTCCTGGATTTAAACAAACAAAAACAACAACGAAACCTGACCGTTTGCTATTCTCAAGACAGCAGAGAGGGGCAAATATTCTTTTATTCTGTGGCCAGGCCTGGGCAAGAAAGCCAAAGGGTACTGGCCCTCTGGATGGCTGTTGAAGAGAGAGGGCTACGGGGAAGGAACGTGGGAGAACACCAAACACAGATGGCTTTACCGTCTCTGAAGTTGGAACTCAATTTTTATTCCCTTTTGACATTGATGTGTCTACATTAGGGCACATACTGGGTAGAGCCTAGGATCCCAAATATTCCACGGAGGGGTTTGGAATTTTCTTTCTCCCTCTGATTTCATTCTACTATGGATGCTCACGATCACATGTTAACTTTCTAGGCTGCTGATGCAACTAAAATCTGAACAATGGAGGGTATTCCCCTAGGAAGCCTGTCTTGGCCCTCGTTTGAAATAGTCAAATCCTTTCTCTCTTTCTCAATATAGTACATTTCCTGAGGGCCACATTCCAGTTAAATTAAAAACCAAATCCCAAGTTCTCTCTGCTTCCTATTTGCAACCTCTGCAGCCCCATGCTGCCCGCGGATTCTGGGATTACCTCAAGCAGCTGCACAAGCCCACGGTGGGAAGACTCTTGCTCTCTCGCCGGCTAAACTTGAGAACAAAGTTTTGATTTCTTTGACAACCTGGTTTTATTTTTAGAGATATTAGGATGACTCACCTCTCCTGACATTTGTTTCTATAAAAACTAACTTTAAAATATCACACTTCCAACTCTGTACAAAGAGTAAGAGTAAAAGCTGCAAAAGCAATTGAACCCGAGGAGGATTCCACTTCAGAGTTGCTTTCATCCTGCTTTGTCTGCCCTCCCTCCCCTTCTCTTCTGAGATCCATGTGCCCCTCCCGACCACCCCCACAGAGCCACATCCTGCAGGTGTTGGTTTGCGTGAGCGACCTGACCATGGACCTCTAGGAGTAGGAAAACAGTTATAGAAGCCAAAATAAAATGAGCCCATGTTAGCATCACTGCCTCTGCACATGAATTACTGACTACAATATTAACAGCATACATGTGGTTCACAGAAATATTAAAAGCAATTGTTTGAAGGATATACAACAACACAGAAAATTGTTCCTGATAGAATATTCAGTACATAGCACCTCCCTTTTATTTCGTTTAAACCTCTCAGGGGAAGGTGACAGACTCAAAGCCGAGAGGATAACAAAGAATATGAAGGAACTGATAAGTACATCATGAAAGATTTCCATATGAAGTGGAAAAGAAAAAGTCAGGCTCCAAAATGAATAGATAAAAAGGGGAGGGAGAGGTGGACAAAAATGCAATCATACTTCCAGATGCAAAGTTTATTGTGAAGCTGGAATTAGATTTTCTTTTCTCTGGCAAAAATTTCTAATTTCCATGTGTTACTTTTAAAATGAAAAGAAAAAGTATAACAAACTTGAAAAAAATGCTATTTGAACAATGTTCTCTCTATGAATACATGTGTGTATATTTAAAATGTGTTTACTTTTAATATTTGTGAATTCCTGGATCGGTTACAGTAAAGGATTCAAGGTGTCCGGTAACCAAATGGTACAAACAGAAATCTACTCTGGCTTAGTGTGCTAACCAAAGAGCTATTACAGGAGCGAGTTGGGAAAACAAGGAGAATGGGTTCTGGCTGGCAGACAGATGCAATACAAGTCTGAAACTGCTGAGAAAGGTCTTCTCATAAATCCAAATTAACTAAAGAATAAGAGGAATAACTCAACTGGAGTTCTAACCTGGGGACAGTGACTCTACTAAGCAGCAAACCGATTTGAAATATTTACCAAGCACTTACCATATGCTAAATCTCCATATCTGAGTTCCATGAGGAAAACACAGGGATATAACAAAGTGTGTCAGTTTTTGAGGTATACACAGTCTGGAAATTTTACAGACAGCCACTCTTCAAGGCTTAAAAGATGTGAGGCCATTGTATATGCATGGATCTCCGGTAAGGGAAAAACGGGGGAAATTCCAAAAACCCTAGATGACAGGGGGACTTTTCCTGAATCCTGAGTGATGGGAAAATGTTGAGGTTCAGGAATGAATGGTCAAGAAAGGAATCTGGAGACATCTTTGGTGCAAAAAGGGTGGTTTTAATAAAGCTCAGGGACAGGACCCATGGGCAGACAGAGCAGCCCTGCGGTTGTGAGGAGTGACTGATTACATACTTTCAAGCTGAGAGGGTGTTAGGGGTAGCATAAGTCTCCAAGGAATTTTGGAAGCAAGGTTTCCAGGACCTTGAGGGGCTTGCTGTTGTGAGGAAAAAGTCATTTACTACTTAGTCATGAGACCCTTCATGACTTAGTCATGAGACCCTGCAGATGTGTTTCAGTGGGCCATATGCTTTGGGGATGATTGCTAACATATATCTTAGGGGGCAGAGATAAAGGAAGTTTCCAAAGGAATTTATGTATGTTAAAGTAGACTTACAGGATCTTGGGGGTCAGGCTAATGTTAAGCTAAGGCTGCCTTTTTGCTCTTAGCAAAATGTTAACATGGAGGCAGCTGAGTCCCTACAGGAAGGTCACTTTGCCTGTCTCAAGGACTTGTCAGCGGGCTATAAGTTGTAAGGACATTTAGTTTTTTTGCTTTTGCTTTTGTTCTCTATGTCACTGAGGATGAGTGAAAGAAGGAATAGTATTAGAAGTGGAAAAATCAGTCTGCCTTGTTATGGATGGATAGTATGACGCTTTGAGATAAGCTGCATTTCAGTTTCCAAAGACATTCACAAATTCTCAATAAATACGGTATTATAAATGAGTGAATGAATAAGTGAATGAGTAAACAGTAAGTACACTGTGAAGTGCACTGTGTGTATTTAAAGATGGCAGTGAGGCTTGAAAACTTGTGCGCACTCTGCCTCTGACACTTTACTCATTCCCAGCAGGGTCATGCCATGAGTATTCAAGTCTATGACTCTTACACTGAGGATCAGGAATATCTCAAGTCCCTGTTTTCCAGCATCTGATTCAAAAGGTCTTTTTTCAGATCCCCTTTGTTCTTCATTTTAAGTGTCCCCCTACCTTTCTATTCTTTGTCTATGCCTGCTTGATTTGTTGACTTGTTTTAGATTGTGTCCAGCCTAGAATTCTCTAGACATTGTCTTCACTCTCCCATCATCTCTCATGCTGCAAAAATGGGGCAGGGGCAATGCCACCACTATTCTTGTACCCAGGCTTCCAGGGCCCAGGTCTCTAGAGTTTTGTCTGGAAAAGTTTTCCTAAATTGTGCTAGGAATCCACTCCACTGATGCTATGGTGAGTATGCAAGGATAGAAGGCTGGATTCTAGTTACAATGACTCCATTAATTAATTCTGGGTTCTGTAATTCAGTTGTGAACAAAACAGATATAGTCTCTCCCTCATGGAACTTACATTCCAGTGAAGGAGAAGATGAGGAACACAATGATAAGTTTGGAGTTAAGTGAAAGACATCATTAAAGGGTGTTAGGTTCAGCAGTGACACAATCCCAGTTATGTTCTAAGGGATTACTCTCGCTATTGTGCACAGGAGATGAGTTGAGGGGGCCAGGAGTGGACGGCAGATGGTCAGTTAGGTGACATTAGAGTAGACCAAAGTAGAAAAGGTGGTAGTTGAGACAGACAGAGAGTGGAGATGGAGAGATATGAGTGTATTCAATAGGTATTTGGAAGGTAAATTTGACAGGACTTGTCATTGCAATGGATTTGGGTGACAGGAGGCAAGGACAATGATTCTTGGGAAATCAGTGGAGTCTCAGGGCTCTACTGGTTTAGTATTTGACTCATAGAAGCAAGGCAAGAGAGACTTACGTATTAATATTACAACCAGTCACTTCCACCCAACAACTTTTTCAGCCTAAGTCATTGCCCTAATATAAGTAAGCCAAATTTCATTATCTCTGTAGTTTGGTGGTACTTAGGCTAGAACTCTGTCCAAAACTATGAACATACAGTGCCCAGATTCAACACCATCTGTTGGGTGGGATACAACTCACTCAGAAGCAGATCATCTATATTTAGCAGTGGACAGTGGCCAAACACAGATGAGACAATTATAAACCAAAGGAAGCAGTTGGTGTTTCCCTGAAAGAGGTGATTTTTGAAAAAAGATCATAGCAATTCCTACTCTTTGAATTGTTTCCTCTAGTGACTTAAAAAAAAAAAAAGTAAAGAATTATAGGAAGCTCTTTGAAATAGCAGGGTGAATGACACCTGTCTTGGTCCATGAAAATATTTTGGCAGCCTGGTTGACTTTTTACTTAAAAGACAATTATCTCCAGGCCATCATTTCTGCTGAGAGATCATGACCAAATTTACAGATATCAGTGCACTGGCCTCCATAGTGGATCTCCATCCTCTGGGCTATAAAAGGGCTACAGAAAAATTCCCTGGTGTACACTGGGGATACCACATTTTGTCATGAAGACCCCAAATATTGAACAGCTAAGGGAAATTCTCTTCAGCTCACTTGGCCTATACTGTCAAAGCTGAACATGATTTCTTTACTTGTCTCTCCAGAAGTTCCAAAGAATACAGGGGAGATGGGAGAAAATGTACTCTCCTTCAGTTCCAGGGCTCCACTATACAAGGGGTCAACTTTTTTTAAAAAATTATTTTTACAGTGAAAGATGAAGAAAGATGACCAGGCAGAAAGGCACTGATGCCAGTATTAGGGTGATCAGAGGTGGGAGCGATCACTTTGAAGGATTAGGGGGTGATAATACTACTTCCATTACCAGAGTGTCTGCTATGTGCTGAGTTATGTTAGAAACTTTACATCTGTTTTTCTACTTACATTTTAAAATAACCCTTTAAAATAATTGTTGTTCCTAATTTATAAAAGAGGAATCTAAGGCTCAATCACTCTATGGATACAAAGATTGAAGGAAAATATTCTAGTTGAGTTAAATGAATGAGAAATATATGTATGAAAATTGCAATTTGCAATAAATATTGGGGTTAGGACACTGTTCTTCTGGAGCCCTAGGTAATCCGAAGAAATAGTCTAAGAGAAAGCTAACTTTATGGGATTTCATGGCTCTCGGAGCATACCATGCCACTGAGGTCTTTATCACTCAGATGGCTGAGATAATATGGACAAAACAATTATTTTATTCTCTCCACCCATTTGCTTAATGTGTAGCAATCTGATAAATATATTTCTCCTCTCTCTCTAGTATGTAAAAATTCACGCTTGTCACTATAGCATTATTGTGTCTTGCTAGACCAAAGGTCTTCTCCACTCTGGATTTATTACATGAAAGTCATTGTTAATATATAAATGTTAGCTTAAAAAAGTAAAAAAGAGGGCGGAGCAAGCTGGCGGAGGAGTAGGAGACCTGGATTTCGTCTCCTCTCAGGAATTCAGCTGGATAGGGATCAAACCATTCTGAACACCTACAAACTCAACAGGAGATCAAAGAAAAGAAGAGCAACAACTCTCTGAACAGAAAAGCGACCACTTTCTGGAAGGTAGGACGTGCGGAGAAGTGAATCCGAGGCGATATTCGGGAGGATAGACGGCGGGGGAGGGGCCTCCATCGGCCGCTTCTGGCAAGTGACAGAGCCGCGGAGCACAAAATCGGAACTTTTAAAAGTCTGCTCCGCTGAGGGACGTCACTCTGGTGGCGAAGTGGGGGGTGGAACCCTCGCGGGACAGTGTGGTCTCAGGACCCTCGGGGTCACAGAAAGACCGGGGGTGCCTGAGTGCGGCAGAGCTCCCAGGGATCGGAGCGGGGAAGCCGGCTGCAGAGACGGAGCCCAGGGGCGGGCTCTCAGCTCGGGGTTGTCATAGACCGTGATCCGCGGCACAGTCGGGCCACCGCTCCTCCAGCAGGGACCCAACAAGCGGCAGATCCGGGGAGACTCACCTTCTTCCCCCGGGAGGAGAGGTGCGGGAGCGCACCGCGGGGATCTGCTGGGTTTGGAGACTCCACCCGGGGTCGGGTGCCGGATAGAAAGGCGCGGTCACAGGCCGGGTGAGCACGGAGTGCGGCCGGAGACCGGGGAGACGGGAGTGACTGACGGCTTTTCTCTGGGGGCGCACTGAGGAGCGGGACCCCGAGTTCTCGGCTCCGCCGGGGCGGAGATTGGGAGGCCGCCATTTTCACTCTCCGCCTCCAAAGCTGTACGGAGAGCTTGCAGGGAACAAAAGCTCAGGAGAGCAAACCCGAGCAGATGACTTAGCCCGGACCAGCAAGGGCGGGGCAATTCCGCCTCCGGCAAAGACATTTGGGAACCACGGCAACAGGCCCCTCCCCCAGAAGATCAGCGAGAACAGCCAGCCAAGACCAAGTTTACCGATCAATGAGAACGGCAGAACTCCAGCGCTAGGGGAACACTGCACATAGAATTCATGGCTTTTTTACCATGATTCTTTAGTCTTTCAAAGTTAATTATTTTTTTTAACTGTCTTTTTTTCTTTTTTCCTTTTTTCTTTTTTTTTGAATTTTTCTTTTTCCCTTTTTCAACCAACATCTTATCAATCCCTTTTTTAAAAAAAAACATTTTTATTTTTCATTTTTAAAGTCATATTCTATCCCTTCATAGTAGTTACCCGTATTTTTGGCATATATATATAAGTTGTTCTCTCTTTAAAATCTTGAGATAGTTTCTTCTAACAGATCAAAATATACTCTAAATCTCTAGTGTATGGTTTTTTTCTACTCCCCTGCCTGATCACATTCTCTCCCTTTTTTCTTTCTTTCTTTTTTTTTTAATCCTCTTCTTTCTTTTTTCAAACAACTTATCAAATCCTTTTTTAAAATTTTTTATAATTTCCATCTTTACAGTCATATTCCATCCCTTCATCATATCAACCCTTATTTTTGTACATATATAAGTTTTTCTTTCTTTAAAATTTTGGGAGGGACTTTCTTTTAACAGATCAAAATACACCCAAAATCTAGTGTGTGGCACTGATCTATAATCCAGCCTGATCATATTTGATCACATTCTGTTTTTGTTTTGTTTTGTTTTGTTCTGCTTTTGTTTGTTTTTATCTTTATCTTTTTCTTTTTCTTTTTTCTTTTTTTCTTTCCTTTTCTTTTTTCTCTCTTTCCCTTTCTTTTCCCACTGCTTCAGGTCTTTTCTGATTTGTTTAGAGTATATTTTCTGGGGACGTTGTTACCCTGCTAGCATTTTGTTCTCTCATTAATCTATTCTCCTCTGCACAAAATGACAAGACGGAAAAAATCACCTCAACAAAAAGAACAAGAGGTAGTACCGACTGCCAGGGACCTACTCAATACGGACATTAGTACGATGTCAGATCTAGAGTTCAGAATCATCACTTTAAAGATACTAGCTGGGCTTGAAAAAAACATGGAAGTTATTAGAGAAACCCTTTCTGGAGAAGTAAAAGAACTAAAATCGAACCAAGTAGAAATCAAAAAGGCTATTAATGAGGTGCAATCAAATATGGGGGCACTAACTGCTAGGATAAATGAGGCAGAAGAAAGAATCAGTGAGATAGAAGACCAAATGATGGAAAATAAAGAAGCTGAGAAAAAGAGAGATAAACAACTACTGGATCACGAGGGCAGAATTCGAGAAATAAACGATACCATAAGACGAAACAACATTAGAATAATTGGGATCCCAGAAGAAGAAGAAAGAGAGAGAGGTGCAGAAGGTATAATGGAGCAAATTATAGCAGAGAACTTCCCTAATTTGGGGAAGGAAACAGGCATCAAAATCCAGGAGGCACAGAGAACCCCTCTCAAAATCAATAAAAATAGGTCAACACCCCGACATCTAATAGTAAAACTTACGAGTCTCAGAGACAAAGAGAAAATCCTGAAAGCAGCTCGGGAGAAGAGATCTGTAACCTACAATGGTAGAAACATTAGATTGGCAACAGACTTATCCACAGAGACCTGGCAGGCCAGAAAGGACTGGCAGGACATATTCAGAGCACTAAATGAGAAAAATATGCAGCCAAGAATACTATATCCAGCTAGGCTGTCATTGAAAATTGAAGGAGAGATAAAAAGCTTCCAGGACAAACAAAAACTAAAGGAATTTGCAAACACGAAACCAGCCCTACAACAAATATTGAAAGGGGTCCTCTAAGCAAAGAGAGAGCCTAAAAGCAACATAGACCAGAAAGGAACACAAACAATATACAGTAACAGTCACTTTACAGGCAATACAATGGCACTGAACTCCTATCTTTCAATAGTTACCCTGAATGTAAATGGGCTAAATGCCCCAATCAAAAGACACAGGCTATCAGATTGGATTAAAAAACAAGACCCATCGATATGCTGTCTGCAAGAGACTCATTTTAGACCCAAAGACACCCCCAGATTGAAAGTGAGGGGGTGGAAAACCATTTACCATGCTAATGGACACCAAAAGAAAGCTGGGGTGGCAATCCTTATATCAGACAAATTAGATTTTAAACCAAAGACTGTAATAAGAGATGAGGAAGGACACTATATCATACTTAAAGGGTCTCTCCAACAAGAAGATCTAACAATTGTAAATATCTATGCCCCTAACATGGGAGCAGCCAATTATATAAGGCAATTAATAACAAAAGCAAAGAAACACATCGACAACAATACAATAATAGTGGGGGACTTTAACACCCCCCTCACTGAAATGGACAGATCATCTAAGCAAAAGATCAACAAGGAAATAAAGACTTTAAATGACACACTGGACCAAATGGACTTCACAGACATATTCAGAACATTCCATCCCAAAGCAACAGAATACACATTCTTCTCTAGTGCCCATGGAACATTCTCCAGAATAGATCACATCCTAGGTCATAAATCAGGTCTCAACCGGTACCAGAAGATTGGGATCATCCCCTGCCTATTTTCAGACCACAATGCTTTGAAACTAGAACTCAATCACAAGAGGAAAGTCAGAAAGAACTCAAATACATGGAGGCTAAAGAGCATCCTACTGAAGAATGAATGGGTCAACCAGGAAATTAAAGAAGAATTAAAAAAATTCATGGAAACCAATGAAAATGAAAACACAACTATTCAAAATCTTTGGGATACAGCAAAGGCAGTCCTAAGAGGAAAGTATATAGCAATACAAGCCTTTCTCAAGAAACAAGAAAGGTCTCAAGTACACAACCTAACCCTACACCTAAAGGAGCTGGAGAAAGAACAGCAAATAAAGCCTAAACCCAGCAGGAGAAGAGAAATAATAAAGATCAGAGCAGAAATCAATGAAATAGAAACCAAAAGAACAGTAGAACAGATCAACGAAACTAGGAGCTGGTTCTTTGAAAGAATTAACAAGATTGATAAGCCCCTGGCCAGACTTATCAAAAAGAAAAGAGAAATGACCCAAATCAACAAAATCATGAATGAAAGAGGAGAAATCACAACCAACACCAAGGAAATACAAACAATTATAAGAACATATTATGAGCAACTCTATGCCAACAAATTAGATAACCTGGAAGTAATGGATGCATTCCTAGAGATGTATCAACTACCAAAACTGAACCAGGAAGAAATAGAACACCTGAACAGACCTATAACCACTAAGGAAATAGAAGCAGTCATCAAAAATCTCCCAAAACACAAAAGCCCAGGGCCAGATGGCTTCCCAGGGGAATTCTACCAAACATTTCAAGAAGAATTAATACCTATCCTTCTGAAACTGTTCCAAAAAATAGAAATGGAAGGAAAACTTCCAAACTCATTTTATGAGGCCAGCATTACCTTGATCCCAAAACCAGACAAAGACCCCATCAAAAAGGAGAATTACAGACCAATATCCCTGATGAACATGGATGCAAAAATTCTCACCAAAATACTAGCCAATAGGATCCAACAGTACATTAAAAGGATTATTCACCACGACCAAGTGGGATTTATCCCTGGGCTGCAAGGTTGGTTCAACATCCGCAAATCAATCAACGTGATACAATACATTAACAAAAGAAAAAACAAGAATCACATGATCCTCTCAATAGATGCAGAAAAAGCATTTGACAAAGTACAGCATCCTTTCTTGATCAAAACTCTTCAGAGTATAGGGATAGAGGGCACATACCTCAATATCATAAAAGCCATCTATGAAAAACCTACAGCGAATATCATTCTCAATGGGGAAAAACTGAGAGCTTTCCCCCTAAGGTCAGGAACACGGCAGGGATGTCCACTATCACCACTGCTATTCAACATAGTATTGGAAGTCCTAGCCACAGCAATCAGACAACAAAAAGAAATCAAAGGCATCCAAATTGGCAAAGAAGAAGTCAAACTCTCACTCTTTGCAGATGATATGATACTTTATGTGGAAAATCCCAAAGACTCCACCCCAAAACTTCTAGAACTCATACAGGAATTCAGTCAAGTGGCAGGATATAAAATCAATGCACAGAAGTCAGTGGCATTCCTATACACCAACAACAAGTCAGAAGAAAGAGAAATTAAGGAGTCGATCCCATTTACAATTGCACCCAAAACCATAAGATACCTAGGAATAAATCTAACCAAAGAGGCAAAGGATCTGTACTCAGAAAACTATAAAATACTCATGAAAGAAATTGAGGAAGACACAAAGAAATGGAAAAACGTTCCATGCTCATGGATTGGAAGAACAAATATTGTGAAGATGTCAATCCTACCTAGAGCAATCTACACATTCAATGCAATCCCCATCAAAATACCATCCACTTTCTTCAAAGAAATGGAACAAATCATCCTAAAATTTGTATGGAACCAGAAAAGACCCCGCATAGCCAGAGGAATGTTGAAAAAGAAAAGCAAAGCTGGCGGCATCACAATTCCAGACTTCCAGCTCTACTACAAAGCTGTCATCATCAAGACAGTATGGTACTGGCACAAAAACAGGCACATAGATCAATGGAACAGAATAGAGAGCCCAGAAATGGACCCTCAACTCTATGGTCAACTAATCTTCGACAAAGCAGGAAAGAATGTCCAATGGAAAAAAGACAGTCTCTTCAACAAATGGTGTTGGGAAAATTGGACAGCCACATGCAGAAGAATGAAACTGGACCATTTCCTTACACCACACACAAAAATAGACTCCAAATGGTTGAAAGACCTCAATGTGAGACAGGAGTCCATCAAAATCCTAAAGGAGAACACAGGCAGCAACCTCTTCGACCTCAGCCGCAGCAACTTCTTCCTAGAAACATCGCCAAAGGCAAGGGAAGCAAGGGCAAAAATGAACTATTGGGACTTCATCAAGATAAAAAGCTTTTGCAAAGCAAAGGAAACAGTCAACAAAACCAAAAGACAACTGACAGAATGGGAGAAGATATTTGCAAATGACATATCAGATAAAGGACTAGTATCCAAAATCTATAAAGAACTCATCAAACTCAACACCAAAAGAACAAAGAATCCAATCAAGAAATGGGCAGAAGACATGAACAGACATTTCTCCAAAGAAGACATCCAAATGGCCAACAGACACATGAAAAAGTGTTCAATATCGCTCGGCATCAGGGAAATCCAAATCAAAACCTCAATGAGATACCACCTCACACCAGTCAGAATGGCTAAAATTAACAAGTCAGGAAATGACAGATGTTGGCGGGGATGCGGAGAAAGGGGAACCCTCCTACACTGTTGGTGGGAATGCAAGCTGGTGCAGCCACTCTGGAAAACAGTATGGAGGTTCCTCAAAAAGTTGAAAATAGAGCTACCATATGATCCAGCAATTGCACTACTGGGTATTTACCCCAAAGATACAAAAGTAGGGACCCGAAAGGCTACGTGCACCCCGATGTTTATAGCAGCAATGTCCGCAATAGCCAAACTGTGGAAAGAGCCAAGATGTCCATCGACAGATGAATGGATAAAGAAGATGTGGTATATATATACAATGGAATATTATGCAGCCATCAAAAGGAATAAGATCTTGACATTTGCAACGATGTGGATGGAACTGGAGGGTATTATGCTGAGCGAAATAAGTCAAACAGAGAAAGACATGTATCATATGACCTCACTGATATGAGGAATTCTTAATCTCAGGAAACAAACTGAGGGTTGCTGGAGTGGGGGGTGGGGTGGGAGGGATGGGGTGACTGGGTGATGGACACTGGGGAGGGTATGTGTTCTGGTAAGCGCTGTGAATTGTGCAGGACTGTTGAATCTCAGATCTGTACCTCTGAAACAAATAATGCAATATATGTTAAGAAAGAAAAAAAGAAGAAGAAGAATGTAGCAGGAGGGGAAGAATGAAGGGGGGGAAATCGGAGGGGGAGAAGAACCATGAGAGACGATGGACTCTGAAAAACAAACTGAGGGTTCTAGAGGGGAGGGGGTTGGGAGGATGGGTTAGCCTGGTGATGGGTATTGAGGAGGGCACGTTCTGCATGGAGCACTGGGTGTTATGCACAAACAATGAATCATGGAACACTATATCTAAAACTAATGATGTAATGTATGGGGATTAACATAACAATAAAAAAAAAATTAAAAAAAAAAAAAAAGTAAAAAAAAAAAAAGATGCAATAGGTAGTTTTAAACATCTTGGTTAAATTAGTTTTAACAAAGGAAAGAACAAGAAGCAGGGAATAGTGTGTGTTGTGGAATGGGGGCTGGGGTGAGTGGAAGAGCAGGTTATTCAGAATTTAGTATAAAGGCAAGGCAAGAGTGGAGGAGCAAGAGGGAGAGAAAGAGAGAGAAAGTGACAGGAAAAGGAAGGAGGAGAGGGGGGAATAAGAAAGAGAAGAGGGCAGGAGGCAAGGAAACAGATAAGAGCATTGAGTATAAGATGCACCTGGACTCAAGTTTTGTGTAAATTGCTCAATGTACAAAAACAATGACACTTGATTCTTGAACTCTTCAGTGTTTAGACTGCTCTCTTCCTAAGGACTGATATCACACAATCAGGGTACTTTTTTAAAAGGGCGTATTACTTTCAAAACAATTATCGCTGAAAATATACTACAATGGAGACTAATCTGTGGGGCTCTAGGTTAAATATATCTTTGTTCCTTTGAAATTTCATTAGTCATTCTTGAGAATGGATGCTGCCATTTTTAAGTTTGCACACCAGGAGAAGAGGAAGAGAAAGAAAGAAGAACCATTAAGCTGCCTAGATTTACCTTGGCCTAGGTGATCCAATTTCCAGGGCTGATGAATGTAACCTTTTCCTCCAATGATCTAAGAAATAGGAAGATAACAGTCATAGGAGAGGTTATCCTAGTGTAGGTAGCTTTAGTCTTGCAGTTTTTGTATTCTGCTAGAGAAAATGTGTTATTTCTTGAGATTGTTAAAGCCTTAGAGACCCACCTGTGCTGTCATGGGTTTCCAGGCTCATTGAAATGTGACCTACTGTTCTTTCCTTTCTGTTCAAGCAGGACCAAGAATTTCCTTCAAAAAATATTTATGGACTGTCATTAAATGCCAGGAGAAGACTCAGTGCTAAGACTGAAATAATCCATAAGGCATAGTTTCTGTCTTTAAGGAGCTCTGCTAATTGTACCCAATATTTAAGGTTTTCTTCATGCCTAAGAATTATGTAAGTTTTGTTGCTAATTTATATTCCAGTGTTGCAGTGGCAGCCTAAGGAAACTGATTATTTTCCCTTGGATACTTCATTTGTAGTTGACCCGTGGCCAGTGGTTCTATGGCAGTACCATAGACATTTTGGTTCATGGAATGAGCAGCAAAACCTGAACTCTTGCCTGTTACTCACCAGTGCCAGGGCCCAGCAGTGTTCCTGAATCTAGTCTTTTCTAGCTTGCAGATCTCTGGATTAGTGTCTATTAATACAACTGTGAGCTTCCATTGAGCAGGAGTAGGAAAGTGGTCATTTCTGTCCATCATACTGTGTCAATCAAGATAAAGTACAGTATAACAATGATTGTTTGATAAGAGATTGAAATGAAGAGATCTGCTTTATAATCTATTTGACTTTCACATCTACTACTTCAAGGTGCTAATTTATGATGAGGCTTATAATAATAAAGCAAACTAGTCATAAAAGGAAAAATTAAAGGATACAAGGAGAAATGTGCAACATCTGTAGTGGAGTATTTTAGTATATTTTTCTCAGTAACTTATAGACCAGGAAGACAACAAAAAGTTACCAAGACTAAATATGGAACACCATATTTACAAAACTGACCTAACATACTATGTACAACACTGTATATAAAGTTCTAGAATACTCATTCTTTTTAAGTGTACATGGGACATTTACTAAATTGACAATATAAAATGTGGTAAGTTAGTCTGAACAGATTTAGGAAGATTCAAATCATACCAGGTATGTTCTCTGACTACTGTAGAATGGAATGATATTAAAAATCAAACTAGAAAATTCTATCATATTTGGAAATTCTACAACGTACTTTTAAATAACTCATGATTCAATGAATAAATCACAATGAGGATTAAAAAATATTTTGAACTGAATCATAATGAAAACAACATATCCGAAAACAAATGATATATACCTAAATTCATGCTCGTAGATTTATAGATGCACATGTGTAGACTATAAACTACAATCAATTACCTAAGCATCCATATCAAGAAATTGGGAAAAGAATAGAAAATTAACCCCCCCCAAAATAGAAGGAACAAAATAATGAAGATAAGAAATAATAAGTAATAATAAGTAATACTGTAAGGATAAAGTGAAAAACTTTCTGGCTACATATGGATGGAATGGACAAAAATCCTAGAAAAACACAACTTGCCAAATGTGTCCCCCAAAGAAACAGAAAATCAGATTATTCTTATATCTATGAAATAAATTGTATTCATTACTCAGAACCTTCCCCAAAAGAAAACTCCATGCTCAGGTGTTTTGTTGCAAATGTTTGATGATTTCTAATGAACAGTTAAAGAAATGATGACATCACTGTTATAAATATTTTCCAGAAAGTAAGAATGGAACACTTACCAAGATGTTGTATGTGATCTGTGTAATCTTGATACTAAAACCTAGGGAAAAGAAAAACATAGACTCAACATGATTTCTTTCAAAATCCCAGGGTGCGTGTGTGTGTGCATGCGTGTGTGTGTGTAAATTGGCAAGCCATTTCTAAAATGTATATGTAAAACTTCACCAATAACTTGATGAAGATGAGCACATATGGAAGACACACGATGTCATATATCAAGATG
The DNA here is from genome assembly GCF_004348235.1 of Phoca vitulina. NCBI lineage: Eukaryota > Metazoa > Chordata > Mammalia > Carnivora > Phocidae > Phoca > Phoca vitulina. The sequence goes on along the minus strand of NW_022589741.1, from coordinate 4,165,850 downwards.
TATTATGCATTACTTTAAGTCATATGCTATTTCTGTAAAGATAAACAATAGGCCAATGATTTAAAATAGAGATTCTAGAAAGAGGCCCATACATATATGGACATTTGATTACAAAAAATAGGGTTATAGGTAAAGGTTGCTCAGAAAATAATGTTGGAACAATTAGTTATCTGTGGGGGAGGTGGAAATCAATTCTAGCTCATAACGAAACATAAATTCCATGTGAAATTAAATCTAAACATGAAGAGTAAAGCATAAAATATAATTTTTATATTTTTAATTTTTACTCTTGACAAAAAACATTATTTTGACTATATTAAAATTGAAATATTTCCATTAATAAAAAGATTCCACTAAGAGAGTGACAAGGCAAATCCACAAATTAGAACACACTCTCAATAATTACATCTGATAAAAGGCTCATTTCTAAAAGATATAAAGAATTTCTACAAATCAATAGAAAAAGTAAAATCATTAGAAAAATTGGCAAAAATAACCCCACAACAACCTTGAAGAGGAACTTCCAAAATGAGCACATCCAAATGACCAATGAGCACCGAAAAGATGTTTTTCCTCCTTGCTTATCACCACAGTGACAATCTACTATGCATTCACCAAAATGACCAAAATTTAAAAAACCGGCAATGCCAAGTGTATGTAAGAATATAAAGTAACTCAACTCTCATAGAATGCTGAACAGGAATATAAATTGCTACAGCACTCTTAAAAACTCTTTAGCAGTGTTTACTAAAGTTGGAACACACACATATCCTTTGACCCAGGTATTTTAGCCTTGCTCTAGCCAATAAAGTACATATAAATGTGCAGTTGTAATAGCACCAAACAGGATACATTTCAAAAGTCTGTCAATAGTAGTTGGGAAAAAATGTTGTATATTATATTATACAGCAATGAGAATGAATAAATTCTAGTTTAATGCAATAGTATGGATAAATATTAATAGCCTAACATTAAACAAAAGATGCCAGACATGGGGGAAGGGAGCCAAGAAGACTGTGGAGTAGGAGGATCCTGAGATCAAATTGTTCCATGGACACACTGAGGTAACATCTATATTTATGCAAATAACTTTGAAAACAATGTTAAGATTCATAGAACAGACCTACAATTAATCCTAGAGAGGAGACCACATCAAAAAGTCTAGGAGGGCCAGAGTTGGGACTGGGAACCAAACCCCTGGTGGGACTAAACATAGCTGGGAGAAGCAAGAGACTCAGACCCCACACCAGTCACCTCTGGCACAGGGGACCCACACGAGGAAGATGAGTCCCCATCTTATCTGGCTTTGAAAACCAGCAGGGCTTAACTATGGGAGCTTCAAAAGCCAGCTTAATTTGGGAGCTTAATTGTGGGAGAGCTAGAGGGTGAAAGGAGATGGAATGCCTGCCCTTAAATAGTCAACATAATAAATACTTCAGCCCAAGACATAGCCAGAAGCAGCAGTTTGCAAAGTGCCTGAGGTAAAGTGAAGAAGATTTACTGACTAATCTAAGAATGTGTGCTGGAGGGCAAGGGTCTTCAGGAAATTTCTCCAGGGACAATACTGCCATGGGTGCCATTTCTCTCTGCCTCCCCCGCCTAGATGACCAGACACTTGCAGGGGGCAGTTCTGCCCTGCCACAGTGCTTCTCTGCAGACCTGCCCAACATCCTCACCTTGGCTGGCATCCCTCCAAAATGGCTCCTGCCCCACCACAACCTGCAGGAGCCCCAGCAGGGACCAGCACCCCTCCAAGGTAACTCCTGCCCTGGGGAGGGAGAGGATTAATACTACACACCAGTGTACCCACAGTTCCAGCAGTGTGGCCTCTTAGCTGATGGCACAGAGAGCAAGCCCTGCCTTTCAGTGCTCAGCAGCTGTGGCAGAGGCTAATGTGGACAGCTAGTCTGAGTGCCAGCCCCACTCACCAATGAGAGCCTCTCAGTTGCCTATGCATGGAACAAGCCTACCCTTTGGTGTTCCAGCAACTATAGCAGAAAAACTAATTGTACATCTTTGGGGTAAATACCCAGTAGTTCAATTGCTGGGTCGTATGGTAGCTCTATTTTCAACTTTTTGGGGAACCTCCATACTGTTTTCCAGAGTGGCTGCACCAGCTTGCATTCCCACCAACAGTGTAGGAGGGTTCCCCTTTCTCTGCATCCCCGCCAACATCTGTCATTTTCTGACTTGTTAATTTTAGCCATTCTGACTGGTGTGAGGTGGTATCTCATTGAGGTTTTGATTTGGATTTCCCTGATGTTGAGCGATGTTGAGCACTTTTTCAAAAAAAAAAAAAATAACAAAAAACCCCCCCAAAAACCTAATTGTATAACCTAGGCTGACTGCCGATTCTACCCACTAACTAGAGTCTCTCAGTTGGTGGCCTCAGGGAGATCTCTCAACAGCATGGGCAACAAATGTTGCCGTGTACCCACAGAAGGCAAAGTAGGTCATTTCAGCCAGCTGGGGTGAAGGCAATTATGGCTGAGCTATAAGAGTAGGGTGCACACAGCCCACACAATGGGCACTCCTTAAGTGCCTGGTTCTGGTGGACCGGGATAGATTACATTAGAGGGCACTACAGGACCTCTTCTACACAAGACCACCATTCTCAAGACCAGGAGACATACCTGACCTACCTAATACATAGAAACACATACAGACAACAAAATTGTAAGACAGAGGAATATGTCACAAATTGAAGAACAAGGCAAAATCACAATAAAAGAACTAAAGGCAATGGAGAAATCAATATGTCCTGATAAAAAATTTGAAGTAATGTTCATTAAGATTGGACTTGAGAAAGGAGTAGATAAACTCAATGAGAACTTCAGCAAAGAGGGAGAAAATATATAAAAGATCCAGTCAGAAGGGAAGAATCTTAATAAATGAAATAAAAATATACTAGAGGCAATCAACAGCAGATTGGGATGTAGAAGAACAGATCAGTGATCTGGAAGACAATGTAATGGAAAGTAACCAAGTTGAACAGCAAATAGAAGAAAGAATAATAAAAAATGAGAACAGGTTAAGGGAACTCAGCAATATTACAAGAATAATTACATTTGCATTAGGCATTAGGCAACCCAGAAGAGAAAGAGGGCAGAAAATTTATTTGAAGAGATAATAGCTGAAAAATTCTCTAATCTGGGAAGAAAAACCCACAACACATCCATATCCAGGAGGTACAGAGAGCCCTGAACAAGATGAACACTAGGAGGTACACACCAAGACACATATTAATTAAAATGGTAAAAAGTACTGATGAAGAGAGAATTTTAAGAGCAACAAGAGAAAACATTTACATATAAGGGAAACCCCATAAGGCTATCAGCTGATTTTTCAGCAGAAATTTGCATTCCAGAAGAAAATAGCATGATATTTTCAAAGGGCCAAAAGGAAAAATCTACAATCAAGAATGGTCTACCTGCCAAATTTATTATTTAGATTAGAAAGAAAAATGAAGAGTTTCCCAGGCATAAAATTTAAAGGTCATCACCACTAAACCAGCCATACAAGAAATGTTAGAGGGAATTCTTTAAGTGGAAAGAAAAGGTAAGAAATTATGAAAATTATGAAGAAAAATTAGGCAAGGGATATGCAAAATAAAAAGATGTAATATATGCAATTATATATGTAAAATGTGTATGGGGGGGAAGTAAAGATTTAGTGCTTTTAGAATATGTCCAAACGTCAGCAACCACAAGCTTAATATAGACTGCTATACATAGAAGATGTTATATATGAACCCAATGATGATCACAAATCAAAAACCTGTAATAGATACACTAAAAATAAAGGGAAATGAATCCAGGCATAACACTAAAGAAAGCCACAAAACCACAAGGGAATAGAACAAAAAGGAAAAGAGAAGAACTAACAAAAAACCCAGAAAGCAATTAACAAGATGGCAGTAAGTACATACCTATGAAGAATTACTTTCAATGTAATGGACTAAATGCTCCAACAAAAGACATAGGATGACTGCATGAATAAAATAAAACAAAACTAGACCCATCTATATGCTACCTACAAGAGACTCACTTCACTTTAAAGACACACAGAGGACATGCAAGTTTGGAAAAACATATACCCTGCAAATGGGGGGGCAGGTGGAAGAGAGTTGGGGTGGCAATACTTGCATCAGACAAAATAGACTTTAAAACTAAGACTTCAGCAAGAGACAATGAAGGGCACCGCATAATGATAAAAGGATCAATCCCACAAGAAGATATAACAATTATAAAATAATAACACTCAACACTGAAGCACCTAAATACATAAAACAGATACTAACAGACATAGGGAAATATTGACAGCAGCACAATGATAGTAGAGGTCTTCAACACCTCACTTAACATCAATGGATAGGTCATCCAGATAGAAAATTAGCAAGGAAACAGTGATTTTCAACAACACATTAGACTAGATGGACTTAACAGATATATACAGAACATTCTATTCCAGACCAGAGAATACACATTCTTTTTAAGTGCACATGGAACATTCTCCAGGATAGATCACATGTTGGGCCACAAAACAAGTCTCAATAAATTTAAGATTGAAATCACATCAAGCAGCTTTCCAACCATACAGGATGAAATTAGAAATCAATCACAAGAAAAATTCTGGAAGAAAGACAAACACATGGAGGACAATCAATTGCTACTAAACAATGAATGGGTCAACCAACAAATCAAAGGAAGAATCAAAATATGTGCATACAAATGAAATGAAAACATGATGTTACAAATTGTTTGGGATGTAGCAAAATATATTCAAACTGGGAATTTTATAGCAATATAGGCCTTTCTCAAGAAACAAGAAAATTTTCAAATAAGCCACCTAATCTTACACCTAAAGGAGCAATAAAGGAAGAACAAACAGAGCCTAAAGCCAGTAGAAGGAAGAAAATAATAAAGATTAGAATAGAAATGTAATAAAGACTATAAAAATAACAGAAAATATAATGAAACCAAGAGCTCATTCTTTGAAAAGATAAACAAAATTGAGCAACCTTTAGCAAGACTCATCAAGAAAATAAGAGAGCCTAAATTAAAATCAGCAATTAAGGAGAAATAACAATTAACACCACAGTACTACAAAGGATTTTAAGAGAATATTATGAAAAACTATATGCCAACAAATTAGACAACCTAGAAGTGGATAAATTCCTAGAAACATAGAATTCTCCAAAAATGAATCAGCAAGTAATAAAAAATTTGAACAGACCAATTAGGAGTAACAAAATTGAATCAGTAATCAAGGAACTCTTGACAAACAAAAGTCTAGGACCACATGGCCTCCGAGGGGAATACTACTGAGTATTTAAAGAAGAATTAATGCCTATTCTTTTCAAACTATTACAAAAAGTAGAAGTGGAAGAAAAATTTCTAAATTCATTCTACAAGGGCAACATTACCCTATTATTAAAACCAGACTTAGACACTACAAAAAAAAAAACACACACACACACACCACAGGCCACTATCTTTGATGAACATAGATACAAAACCCTTGACAAATTATTAGCAAGCCAAATTTCACAGTACATTAAAAAAATCATTCACCACAATTAAATAGGATTTATTCTAAGAATCAAGGGTGGTTCAATATTTGCCAATCAATGTGATATATCACATTAATAAAAGGACAAAAACACATGATCCTCTCACAAGGCACAGAAAAATCATCTGACAAAAAACAACAACCGTTTATGACAAAAACCCTCAACAAACTGGGTTTTCAGGAAACATACTTCAACATAATAAAGACCATATATGAAAAACCCAAAGTAAATATCATATTCATTGGTGAAAAACTGAGAGCTTTTCCTCTAAGATCAGGAAGAGGACAAGGACATCCATTTTCACCACTTTTATTCAACACAGTACTAGAAGTCCTATCCATAGTGACTGGATAAGAAAGAGAGATAAAAGGCATCTAATTGGTAAGGAAGAAGTAAGGCTGTCACTATTTGCAGATGGCATGATACTATATATAGAAAACTCCAAACACCAAAAAACTATTGGATCTGACTAATGAATTCCATAATGTTGCAGGTACAAAATTATAATAATGAAATCTAGTGCATTTCTGTACACTAATAACAAAGTAGCAGAAAAATTAAGAAAACAATCCCATTTACAATTGTATGCAAAAGAATAAAAAAACCTAGGAATAAATTTAACCAAGGAGGTGAAAGACGTACACTTTGGAAGAAATTGATGACAACACAAACAAATGGAAAAATATACCATGCTCAAAGAATGAGGAAGATCATTAAAATGTCCATACTCCCCAAAGCAATCTACGGTTTAATTGCAATCCCTATCAAAATACCAGTAAGATTTTTTATAAAATTAGAACAAATAATCCTTAAATTTCTATAGAACCGCAAAAGACCTCAGATAGCCAAAACAATCTTGATAAAAAAGGACAAGGCTGGTGGTATCACAATCCCAGATTTCAAGATATACTACAAAGCTACAGTAATCCAAACAGTATGGTACTGGCACAAACATATACACAGAGATCAATGGAACAGGATAGAGAGCCTAGAAATAAACCCACAACACCCCATATGGCCAATTAAGCTAGGACGAAGGAGGCAAGAACATAAAATGTGGAAAAGACAGAATCTTCAATAAATGGAGCTGGGAAAACTGGACAGATAAAAGCACAAGAATGAACCTGGATCACGTCCTTACACTATACACAAAAATAAACTCAAAATCGATTAAAGACCTAAAACCATAAAATTCTTGAAAGAAAACATAGGCAGTAATCTCTTAGACACTGACCTTAGCAACATTTTTCTAGATATGTCTCTGATATGTCCCTTGTCTCTAAACATGAGGCAAGGAGAAATCAAGCAAAAATAAACTATTGGGACTAAATCAAAATAAAAAGTTTCTGCACAGCAAAGGAAACCATCAACAAAATGAAAAGGCAACCTACCAAATGGGAGAAGATATTTGCAAATGAGATATCCTATAAAGGGTTAATATCAAAAATACATAAAGAACTTATACAACTCAAAACCAAAAAAAATCAATTCTATTAAAAATGGGTAGAGGACCTTAACAGACATATCTCTAAAGGAGACATTACAGATGGTCCACAGACACATGAAAAGATACTTAACATCACCAGTCATCAGAGAAATGTAAATCAAAACCACAATGACATATTACCTTACACCTGTCAGAATGACTATTATCAAAAAGATAAGAAATAACATGTGTTGGTGAGGATGTGGAGAAAAAGGAACCTTTGTGCACTGCTGGTAGGAATATAAATTAGCACAGCCACTGTGGAAAACAGTATGGAGGTTTCTCAAAAAAATCAAAAATAGAAATAATATCATCCAATAATTCCACTATCAATGGAATACACACACACACACACACACACACACACACAGAGGAATATTACTCAGTCATAAAAGAATGAGATCTTCCTTATTTACGTCAACATGGATGGACCTGGAGTGTATTATGCTAAGTGAAATAAGTCAGAGAATGACAAATACTATATAATTCCATTTATATGTGGAATCTAAAAAATGAAACAAACAAAAAAAGAAACAAAAACAGGCTTCTAAATACAGAGAACAATCTGGTGGTTGTCAAAGGGTCGGGGTGGGGGAATAGGTGAAATAGATAAAGGGATTAAAAGGTTATAAACTTCTAGTTATAAAATAAATTAATAATGGTAATAAGAAGTACAACATAGGGAATATAATCAATAATATTGTGATAATGGTATATGGTGACTATACTTAGAGTGAGCATTGACTAATGTATAGAATTATTGAATCAATGTTATATACCTGAAACTAATGTAACATTGTATATTAATTATACTTCAATTTAAAAAAAGATGCCATATGTAAAAAGAATTTAAAGTGAATGAATCCCTTTATAAAATTTTCATCAACATTCTATTCCATAATTAATTTATGGAGTTATGACAATAAATTAATCCATAGAGTTGCAAGAATTAAGCGAGTCATTGCAATATCTTATCCAGGAAACTATAAAGGTCTCTTCTAGAATCATAGCGTCTGGAAAACAAAAACAGTGCTGGTACTGGAGAAGAAAGGAAATTAAACAAATTTTAGGTTTCCCTGAATTTTTGTTTCTGCAGTGCATTTTTTTTATTGGTCTTAACCAACACACTCATACTCAATATGTCCAATGATGTATTGATAAACAAGCTCTCAAAATAAAAAAGGACCCTCACTTGTAGCACTTACTGATTTCCAGTGTAAATATTCCCAACATGGACAATTTCAAATTATCCAATGGGATGTCACAGAACCCAAGGTTGGGAAGGGATGCACACAATCAGCTTGCTCCAGTATACCATTGAATGTAAGCCATCATTAATAACACATTTAAGACTTCACAAACGGCGTCCCATAATTTTAAACTAATAATTCTTTCAGTGTAACCAGGCTAAAAGCCATTTTGTGCTGTTTGTAATGAAAGAATTTGTTGAAGAAATTGTAATGAAAGAATATTGAGGAGATGTAGTGATAGCATAGTGCAGTGAGAAAGGCAAAATACAGGGAATCGAAACCCTAAAGCAAACATTGCTTATGATTTTAACATTCTCAACACTTACTCTATTTCTAGGAACACACCTGCAAGTTTCTGCCATGCATTGGCAGGTAATTTTGCAGGCATGTTAATTTGTAATAACTATGTGTTCTCTTAATAGTTTATTTCCTTTTTGGGTTTTAATTCCTTTTATACAATGTTTGATCTACCCTTTCCTGTTAGTATATTGTTCTTAATGGCAGAGAAGAGAGAAGTAAAGTAAGGGTTGAGTCACTCTGCTTACTCTGTCATTTGCTAAAATTATAGCTTTATCCAAGCAAGAGATCTATCCGATCTCACTGATCTAAAGTAGTCGAGAGAATATTTATGTTGCATTCAGAGTTTTACATGTCATCTTATTCAGTGCCTGGTGGAGAGGTCCACACTTAGGATGCATTCAATGAAATAAAGTATTTGTCAGAATAAATACATGAGAGGAAATAAAAATAAATAAATGAACACATTCTGGGTTCTAGTATTGAAACTATATTCAAATAAGTCTATGTCACTTAGCTCTAGTTTTTCTCAGGCAACTATAACCCAGGTTCTGTACATGATCTATTAAAATTTTAGCAAAATGGACTGATCACTACTTAGCAACCAAGGATTCTTTCATTTATTTCTCCCTTCCAAAAATTATTTAAGATACAACTGTTTATACAAGTATTGATTTTATCCTACTGAGATATTTTCTATATTTGGATCTTTGCCTGTGGGAGTAGATAGAATCTAGTATCTTTATTTTTTCAGTCTGCTTTTCTAAAGTGTAGGTAAGTGATTTAGCAAATTACATCAGAGGTAAATCACCATGTAACTAAGGATTCCCTTAGATCAGTAATTCCAAGTCCTGGCATTTTATCAAAATCACCTTTTAAGTTTTTTTAGCAATTCCTAGATCTCACCTTCAAGAGTTGCTTCCATTAAATCCGGCCTGAGAACCTGGCAGGTGCATTTTTTTAAGGTGACTGGGATGTACATAGTCGGACTTGCGCAGAGCTTCTCAAACTTTATAGGCATTTGCCTCACCTGGGATCTTGGTAAAGTGCATATTCTAATTTCAGAGATTATTTTAAAATTCCAGTAAGCTCTTGGGTGAGCTCTTTGAGATCAAGAGTCTAAATTAAATATGTCATCTCATTGGTTTGAATTGGGGCATGATTGCATATGTTGTGACAGCAAACTGAATTGCTGTTTAAATTTTACATATAAGAGCACCCAGGACTCAATGAACATACAGTAATAGCTAAAGGCAGGATATTTGAGCAAATGAGTATTTTTCTGTTCTCTTTTTCTTTTTAAAAATTTTCTCTCAAGAAAAATACCAACAGATGTATGGATGGGTGGTTTAATATGACCCTGTCCAACTAATGCATTCAATTATTATGAATGTAAAAAAATATTTATGGAATGCTTCAGGGTCCTTTCTTTGTTCAGATATAACTTGTAACTACTCTATGGTCTCAGTGGTTTCACTGAGGTAGCCTGGTTTTTCCCTTAGAAAATCAGTCTTGCTTACTGCATGTAATTCATTGATATGCAATGACTCTTAAGAAAGCTTTTGAGAACACCGAACCTTTTTTTTTTTTTTTTTAGGGGAGGAAAAGAGAGAAATTATTAAAAGCCACCAAAATGAACACAGCTTCTCAGAATTTAAATAGCACCGATGAAAATCATGAGAAAAGGAATTTGTAATTATTTACTAATTGTCTCAGCTGGAGGCATAATTAGAGGTTTTTACTGGAGGTAATAGTACAATACAAAGTATAGAAAAAGTTTCCCTGTGACCGCCCAGCAACTTGTAGACAATGAATTATAACAGAATACGGTGCTGTGGCATGTAACTTGAAAACTAAGGGATGGAAGTTAATTCACACTCGTGAGTTCCCACGGCAGAAAAGTGTGTTCCTGTGCACCAGGCGGGGCAGGGTGGGGGCAGGAATTTATCTTTCACCCTTGGCCTTGTATACAGTGGATCTGCGCTATGCTTCTAGAGAACCTGACCAGTAATTAATAATCAAATTTGTCTAGCATTCATTTGTCTACCATACCCATGAATTAAATAGACCGTGGGCTGGATTTGCATACTCAGGGACAACATATTCCTTGTTCAGCAACAGCAAAACAAGAACAAAGAAAGCAGAAAAAGCTAACAATTATGGAGAGCTCACTGTGTACTAAGCTGTACGTTAATACTTTACATTAATTATAACTTTTAGTATTTATAACATCCCTAATAAGATAGTGGGATGCAAAGAGTATCAGGGGTTCTCTGGGTAAAAGGGTAAAACCGCAGAAAGGGGGTCTGCTGTTGGGACAGTTGGAGGCAGGGACCTTATCTTCTCCATGAACAAAAAAAGAATTAACTCCTTTTTCCTCTGCAAGATAAGGATGTTGCTCTGTTTACACTTGTTGTGGTTCAAAAACCAAGAGGGCTCTGGATACCTTAATACGTTCACTTAAAATATGTTAATTTCTAACCACTTTTTATTTTTTTTTTCTAACCACTTTTTACCTGGACATTTACAGAAGTTTCCTCACTAACAATTTTGAACTTCACTGGAGCCCCTTAATCCCGGAAAGCAGCTATCGTTAAAGGAATTCCCCTACCCCTTGTGTATTAGGAAATAAATGATTTACCATAAGAAGCCAAGATTCCTAAATGTCTTAGAAAGACTTGTGAATAACCAGCCCCATTGCTCACCTTAGGACAAGGCCACGCATAGACCCTCCCAATTCCCAATTTTTACTTAATCAGTGATTAGCTGAGCTGTTTGTCCCCACTGGTCAATAGTAACAAAATGCTTGTGGATTTGATTTTGAGATTCTCCTCTCGCCACATGACCCTGAAATTTGACCGGAGCCTGACCCAGCATCATAATGCAAAACTGTTCTTCCTTAGGACCCCTCCCATGCATCTCTGTCCTACCCACTCATCTTGGTTCTTTCTAGCCTCGCTTCCTCCTCCTTATATAAGAAAGGACTTTTTCTGTCTGACCTTGAGACACTTATCTTATAGTCAGAGTTTCTCTCTATTCCCATATTCTTTTCAGATACAGTCTCTCATTGAAGTTTAGATTTGTTTTTATTTCACAGATGTCTCCCTGCCTCCAGGAGCACCTTTCCAATCTATCTGCCATGCTTCCACAAGGCACACAATTCCAGGGGCCACCGTTTCCATGGCAGCAAGGTGAATGGCATTCCCGGATCCGTATAAGCATAATGTTTGTGGTCATACGTGATAGTTTGGTCCTCAGGAGTGACGTCTTTCAATCTCAAACTGACCACTTTATTCCCCTGCCTGAAACTCTGTTAGTGACTCTAAAGACTTGATAGGAAGACTCCAAACTCCTTGATTTGACTTACAGGGACTTTTACCAGTTGGGTCCCACTTATATCTCTGGTTTCATCTCCTATTACCCTTTCTATGTGCTTTTTAATAATCTCAGGATCCCTCATTCCCAGTCACTTCTTTCTGTCATTGGACCAACTCTTCTCTCTGCCTAAAATGCCTGTTCCCTCATTTCTACCTGGCGCACTCTTGCTTTTTACTCAGGGTTACATGTGAGAGTCACCACTACTGCGAAGCCTTTCTTTAATCCTCTCTGTGACTTCCAGTCAGAGCTGGGCACCCGTAACATGGATAACTGTATCCTAAAACATTAAAAAATAGTCCACAGATACATTATTAGAATTAATCACTGAATTTAGAAAGGCTGCTGGATACCAGGGTAATATTTAAAAATCAACTGTGCTTCTCTATATACGAGCAAAAAGTAAATAGAATAAAAAATATTGAAGATGTATTTTATAATAGTATTAAAAAGCATCAAACATCTGGGAATAAATAAATTTCAAGACCTCTACATAGAACACTTCAAGACAAACTGCGAGAAGATAAAGAAGGAGACTTCCTTTCCAGCTGTGGTAGTTTTTTTTTTTAAGATTTATTTATTTATTTGGGAGAAAGAGAGCACACAAACAGGGGGAAGGGGGAGAAGCAGAGCCGCCTCTGAGCAGGGAGCCCAATGGGGGCTCGATCCCAGGACCCTGAGATCATGAGCTGAGCCAAAGGCAGACCCTTAACTGACGGAGCCACCCAGGCGCCCTCCAACTGTGATAGATTGATGGATTTCTTTTTATATGTAAATAGAAAAATGAAAACAATCTCGGTGGAATCTTAAAAAAGCTGATTTCATAGAAACAGAACAGAATGGTGGTTGCCAAGGGCTGAAGGGAGGGAGAGATGGGGAGATTTAAGTCAAAGGGTACAAACTTTCAGTTATAAGAAGAACAGTTCTGAGGATTGAATGGGAAGCATGGTGACTACAGTTAACAATACAGTATCGCATACTCGGGAATTCTGAGATTAAATCTCAAGCATTCTCACAGCGACAACAGCAAAAAGTTAACTATGTGAGGTGATGGATGTTTACTTATCTTGATCTTGGTAATCACCCCACAAGGTATATGTGTATCATATCATCATATTGTACACTTTCAATATATACAATTTTATTTGTCAATTATTCCTCAAAGCTGGGGAAAAAAAAAAAGAAAACTGGAAACAATATATAAAACAACTCCTGGGCCATAGGCAGCACAGGATTATGATCCCTGAGAGAAAATAAACTAAAAACAGGGTTTGTTATAGTATATAACTGCAAAACAAATTACACACATATCAGTAGCTTGCCTATATCCTTGTACTAACCCCATAGTAAAACAGGTTGTTTCCTATAAGCAAACGTGCTATGTATTTTAAGAAGTAAGTGGGAATGTCAGCAGTATTTAATATCATCTAAAGCTGAACCCATGATGTGGAGGAAAGGGAACCCTTGTGCACTGTCGGTGGGAATGCAAACTGGTGCAGCCGCTGTGGAAGACAGTATGGAGAGTCCTCAAAAGGTTAAAAATAGAATTACCCAACAATCCAACAACCGCCCTGCTGCATATTTACCAAGAGAATATCAGAACACGAAATCAAAGGGATACACGCACCCTGATATTTATAGCAGCATCATTTACAATAGCCAGGTTATGGAAGCAGCCTAAGTGTGCATCAGCTGATGCATGGGTAAAGAAGATGTAGTACACACACACACACACACACACACACACACTGGAATATCATTCAGCCACAAAAAAAGAATGAAATCATGCCATTTGCAAGAACATGGATGGAGCTAGGATAATGGTGAGCAAAACCAGTCAGAAAAGACAAATGCCATATGATTACACTCGGATGTGGAATTTAAAAAAAAAAAAACAAACAAAGGAGCAGAGGGGGAAAAAGAGAGAGAGAGGCAAACCAAGAAACAGATTCTTAACTATAGATGGTGACCAGAGTGGAGGAGGGGGGGATGAGTGAAACAGGTGATGGGGAATGGGCACGAAGGTGTGCACCTATCATGATGAGCATCAGGTGATATATGGAATGTGTTGAATCACCATATTGTACACCTGAAACTAATATTACACTGTATGTTAACTAACTGGAATTTAAATAAAAACTTCAAAAAATGAAGTAAAACCCTTGTATTCTTAAAAAAGTAAAAAAAAAAAAAGTTAAACAGTAACTGATAAGCTAACAATTCCACCCTTTGGTGTATATACAACAGACTGTGTGTGTGTGTTGTGTATGCATGTTGTGTTCACCAAAGACACGCACTAGAATGTTAATAGCAGAACAATAGCCCAAACTGGAAATACTCAAATACCCACTGATAGTGGAATGGATAAATGAGTTGTTATATACCATACAGCAACACAATTATAGGCTGCGACTACAGTCAACAGCATGGATTCAGCTTACAAAAATAACATTGAAAAAAAGAAGTCTATTACCAAAATAGTGAATATGATTTCATTCCACTTATATAAGGTTTAAAAAAAAAAAAAAAGACAAAAGTAATCAGGAAGAAGCCCAAATAGTGGTTATTCTTGACAAGAGATAGTAAGTAGAAGCGAATGCAAAAAAAAAAAAACCCATTAATGCTTGAAATATTTGACTTTGGGATCTGGGTAATATTTACACTGGTGTGTTCAATTTGTGAAATTGACTGAGCTGTAGCTTTATAATAAATGCAATTTCTTGTATTTAAATTTTGCTTCAATGATATTAAAAAAATAAGGAATTTCTACACTGTTAAAATTAGCTCTAGTAAACTTAATGATGTTTTAAATAACTGAACTGTAAAATCTCTCAAACTTTGCAAAAGCATGAAATTAACAACTATCTGCCTCATATTCCAAAAGCCTGACAGGGATTTTCGACAGTGCCCACTGAAGAACAAGAGAAATAATTTGGCACATGTCATCAATTCATTAAAATTTTCCACATTTTTATCCCTTTGTCATTCAGTTGAATGCCTAACCTAGAGAAGTCTGGACTGGATTGAGCTCATTCCACATTTTAATTTTTTACAAGTCCTGTGTATAATATAGAGTGGTGTTTTCCCTGCGCTGGTGTGTATATCCTGATGCTTTTGTCCCATAGTATACACTCCTTCTTCCAGAAACAACATCTCCCATCTTTCAAGGAGCTAATCCTCCCTCTCTCCCTGAATGGCCAAAGAGAAAGAGACTGACAATGCCGAGTATCAGTAAGGATGTAATCCAGTGGAACACTCACTGTGGTCTGAAAGGGAGGCTGTGGAGAGCACCTGTCCTGGGAGAAACCAACGAATATGTCACACAGAATACATTCGCGTCATCTTGGAGAGTAAAAGAGATAATAAACAAAATAAGAAAAATATAGAGTATAGTAGATGATAATAAATGCTATATTAAAAAAGCATAGAAGTTTGACCAACATACCTCTTGTAGGGGACACAGGTAACAGGACAGGTTATGTATGTGTGCAGATAGAATGTATATGGGAAACCTCTGTGCCTGCCTCTCAATTTTGCTGTCAATCTAAAACTGCTCTGGAAAAAAAAAATGTCTTTAAAAAAATGGAAGAAAGAGAGGGAATGTTGGGGTGAGGGGAAGTGTGATTTAAAATACTAATAAAGGAGGCTTTCTTGAGGTGACATGGTGCAGAAAGCAAAGGGAATGTGGGAGTGAGCTTAGGGGATATGTTGGGGAAGAGTGTTCAGGTAAAGAACAGAGTTAAGTACAAAGACTGAAACAGGACAATGCCTGGTGTCTTCAAGGACTAGCAAAGAGGTCAGTGTTAGTAAAGAGAATGAATGAACTGCATGATTAGTTTTATTTCTCATGTTTGTTTCATTATTACAACAAATATTTATTAAACATAAATTGTGTACAGGTCTCTCACCCAGGTGCTACTGATAACAGGGATAACAAAGCCAACCACTATAGCTCAAGAAACTGCCTAAGAGCATTCAAGTCTCCAAAAGGCTTTTAGAAGAAGGTCCAAATCCTTGGAGAAACCTAAAAAGCAGTTCATATCCTCACCCTGGCCTCATCCCTCTCCAGGTTCATTAGTGTAAACAAGGCGCCCACTCTGTTCCATTGATTCTAAGCTACTATCTTTTACTGTCGCATAGTTGTTGGTTTTTTACCTTTATTAATGTTTGTTCAGTTCAAATCTATTTTTATTACAGGAATTCTAAAAAAAAAAAAAAATTAACTCCAGTTAAAGGCTTGCATATATGGTGGTGGTGGCGAGAAGGGTAACGAGGCAGGACATTGAGAAAAAGTACAGCCAGGCTTAATGGGAAACAGAAAGCTTCCTTCAAGAACTGTAACTGCTGCTGTCTTAGTGCCTTTTGTTCTCCAGAAGCTTCTTTTTGCTCATCTCTTCTACTTCTGACAGTTTTCTCTGCTCAAGCATGGTTTCTGATCCTACAGCATGTTGGCTTACAAATGACTCCGGTTCACTTCCTTCTCTCCAGTCTGTGTCAGCCTTGTCACGATGTGTCCTACTGGAGCAGCAAACCGTCACCACATGGACACCATCATGAATATACTCTTTTTGCTGACATTCTTGGGAGACAATCTTACTGACTCAGCTCCGCATGCTGACATGTCCAATGTGGGTCACGTTAGCTGTGCTTGGCAGCTGGGAGGGAACCACATGCTTCAGGAGCTCCTGGCAAAGCAGGTTACGAGAAAGAGTCTGGCAAAATGTGAGTATACTGCACCCTCAGTGTCCCCTCTTTCCGGCTTATTGGAGGGAACGTGGTTATGAGGACTCTGATACAGAGCCCGATCTCCATTCTGCTACTTATTTACATGGTAACCTTGACCAATCTAACTGATCCTGTTTCCTGATATATAAAATGTAGATAACGTACCATCCAGGGTTATAGTGAGAATTAAATAAGAAAAAGATCATAAAGTGCCTTGCACAGGATCTGGCTTATGGTGAATACCGCTAAAATATGAAATTACCCTTTCTTTTAATCTACACATTTCAGCTCGAGTATCATCTGATCTTATAAATCTGCTGGAACTTCTTTCCAGCATCACACAGAATTATAAATCGCTTCTTTCTGTGTGCTATTCTAACACTTCTTATTATTTATCTTAATGTATTAAATTAATTTATTAAATAATATTTTATTAAATTATTATACTTTCTGTGGTTTTCTCCTCCACCATTGTGAAAGCAACTTGAGGTCAGAACCCTTTTCTTATTCATCCTTATATACTCACAGCCAACACGTTGCTTAGCGTAGAGTAGAAATTCAACAAGTACTTTTGAAATAAATATGTGAGTGGATAGAAATGAGTGACAGTGGAATAAAGCCAACCACTCTACAGGGTAATGCCACTGGTCACCAGTGAGGTTAACATTCCTCTTCTACCCACGCTGAAAGGAAGCAGCTCCAAGGACCAAGCCCGAGTCCCATTTCACAAACAGAATAGTTTCTATCAACGGCATCACATTCTGTTTCAAAATATTTTTCTTCCAAATGGAAGCCCAGGAAAAAAGAGGCTAAATAAAAAGCTGCTTAGGCAATAAAGAAGAAACAGAAACTTGGAGTGATGTAGTAAGCCCCATTTCAACTTCAGATGAAACACTAGTAAGACTTTCTGTGCTCATGAGGGAGGGGATTATAAAAACCTGGAGGCTCTAAAAATGTGATCTTTTCATATTTTTTTAAAAAATCTTTTAATCCCCTAGAGTTTTCAGAGTTGTTTTTTTTTTAAGTATTTGCTACTTGTATTCCTACTCTATCTAAATCTGCTAGTGTCCTACTTCAAACTAAAGAGATAAACCACTGCATTTTCATGGGTGAAAATCTTAAAGCAATGAACACTCACCATCCTGAACTTGTATTTCTCAACCAGTGCTGTGGACAATTCTGGCTGGATAATTCTTTGTTGTGGGGATTTGTCCTGTGCCTTGCAGGATGCTTAGTAGGATCCACACCCTCTACTCACTGCATGCTGGTAGCACACTCAACCCCCAACTTGTGACAACAAAAGAATGACTCCAGACATTGCCAAGTATCTTCTGGGAAGCAAAATCACCCTCAGTTGAAAAAAAGAAGGAGAAGAAGAAGAAGAAGAAGAAGAAGAAGAAGAAGGAGAAAAAGAAGAAGAAGATAGCAGGAAGGAAAGAACGAAGGGGGGGAATCGGAGGGGGAGACGAACCATGAGAGATGATGGACTCTGAGAAACAAACTGAGGGTTCCAGAGGGGAGGGGGGTGGGAGGATGGGTTAGCCTGGTGATGGGTACTAAAGAGGGCACGTTCTGCATGGAGCACTGGGTGTTATACGCAAACAATGAATCATGGAACACTACATCAGAAACTAATGATGTAATGTATGGTGATTAATATAACATAATAATAAAGAGAACCGGGGCACCTGGGTGGCTCAGTCGTTAAGCGTCTGCCTTCGGCTCAGGTCATGATCCCAGGGTCCTGGGATCGAGCCCCGCATCAGGCTCTCCGCTCTGCGGGAAGCCTGCTTCTCCCTCTCCCACTCCCCCTGCTTGTGTTCCCTCTCTTGCTGTGTCTCTCTCTGTCAAATAAATAAATAAAATCTTAAAAAAAATAATAATAATAGAGAACCACTTTATTAAATACTTGATAGACAATTATTTAGAACACTTGATCTTTCCTTTCCTCAGTCAACCCAGTCATATTTTTTGTGCCAAAATAGTCTTGAGATGGCATCTAGTCCCTCATCTGATTTTCCAGGGAGATTACACCTACATCACCTCAGACCACTGGTAATCTAAGGCAACATTGGCCATGTTACTGAAGGATATTTTAATCATCAAGGATTTTGGTAGAAGTAGTGTTTGAGAACGTGAGGGAGAAGTAGCATGTAGTTAAAACCTTCAAGGAGTAAGGAGGAGTTACACAGAGCCAGTAGATCACTGAAACAAGCAAGGTTTCTGGGTGGTGCTGTTTAATGACATGAGATTGTCAGCTGGTATGTTCATGAGAAAACGGATAGGAGAATAAGTGGATGAGGCAGTGAGGAGCCCCACCTCCAGGTCCAGAGGTAAGAGGGGTATGGGAGAGAACACATCAACCACTGGAGAGGACCAGTAGAGAAGCTATGCTCAGAAAAGAGAGACAGGTTTATGTTAGAGAAAGAAAATGAAGATGTTGGAAAGAGAATATGGGAAATTTTGTTGATGATTGATTCTGAGATGCAGGGAGTGAAGGGATTCAGAAGACAGGTAAATGTGGAAGACGGTGTCAGAGAAAGGAATGTATAGAACCATTTGGGAGTTACACTCTGTAGGACAGTGCATGACTAGGGAATCCTGGGCTTCCTGTGGTGACATATGTAAATAGGAAGAAAAAACATGGTAAGTCTGATGGTCACCAAGCAGCTAGACATAGGGGTCTAGCCAGGAGCACACTCAAGTCCTATTGATCAATTTGAACCTCAGCTAATGGAAGCAGAGCAACTGGGGAAGAGACAACTTATGGGATCCTTACTGATACCTACTGACAACATCAACATTAACTTCAGTCCCTTGACCACTGCTCTTCCAGTAACATTGTCCTCCGCTCCACTTCAGGCAGTGCTGCCAGTGGACACATCCTATTACCATGTAATTATCAGTAACTGAAACCCCTCTGTAGACTCCATTTCAAGTGCCATAGCCTTTAACTACCACTTCCTACTTAGTTCACTCCCTCCAGTTCTCCAACTCCAGCAACTCTTCAACACAACAAAGAAGCTAAAATCCATTTATCCTATCAACTTTTCACTGTCCTTTATGCCTCACTCCCCTTTTCCTTCCACAACTTGCTAAATTGCTATCATTATCAATATAATCACTCCTTGTTTATGCCCTCCACTCTTTTGCCCCTCCTTCACTTTGTTGCATCCACTTTTGTAAACCAAACCAAAAGTTGAATTCACATGATAACCTAGTTGATGTCTACTGTATTTGTCTGTTCCACACATTCTCCTACTTAGATGACTATTTCATACCGCCTTTTCTCTCAGATTCCAACATCTCTTCCCCATTGTCATACTCAGCTGATGACCTTCCTTTCAATTTCACTGTGAACATAGTAGAAATATCAGAAGTTTCCACCCCATTCCCACAGCACATTTCCCTCCTGCCTATATCTGTGTCCAAGGAATCAGCTCCCCCTTCTCTCTGTATGGGTATCAGTGATCCTAGTAAAGACGATGCCTTACACTTAAGCAGCAGACCACAGCCCCTTTCCTTCACTCAAGGTTATGGCCCCAGTGATTCATTGGATCTTTGTTATCAGCCAACAAACGTACTTTTATTACCTGCATCTTTAAAAAAAATTTTTCTTTGATTTCACTTTACCTCTCAGCTACTGCTCCATTTTTTCTTTCTACAGCAAAAATCCTTGGAAAACCTTTCTGTACTTCCTATTTCCAATTTTCCAACTCTCATTCTATCGTAAAGCCATTCTAATCTTGCTTTCTCTTATAACACGCCCCTAAAACCTCTTTGATCTAGTGCTAAGTCCAAGAGGAAATTCTCTCTACTCAATACAGCTGTAGCATTTGACGTGGTTGATTATTTCCTGTTCTCTGTTCCTGAAACACTTGCTTCATGGGTCTGCCAGACCCCTCTTCTGGTTTTATTTCTGCCCCTTTAGCTGCTCCACCTTAATCTCTTTTACTGGTTCCTTCTAATTCATCACCTCGTTAAGGTCAGCATGTGATTGGGCTTAGTGCTTAGACTTCTACTTTTCCCAATTTCTATCCATTTCCTTGGTGACCTCATGATATCATGCCTTTAGGTACAATCTATATGCTGATAATTCTGAAATTTACTCAAATCTAGATTCTCAAATCTGATTGTGTCCTCATGTGGCATAGAGAGAGGAAGCAAGCACTCTTGTCTCTTCTGTTTAAGAGCACTAACCCCTTCGTAAGAGCTCCACTCCCATGACCCAATTACCTTCCAAAGGCATCATCTCCAAATACCATCATATTGGGGATTAGGGTTTTAACATGCAGATTTGGGGAGGGGGGGCAGAAACATTCAGTCCATATCAAAAACTACCTCAGCTCATAGCACTCCTCTGCTGAACCACCTCTCCCATTCCCCAACAGATTTCAAATGGACTGTAAGAAAAAGCCTAAATTCTTAGTAAGGCCTGAGAATCTTATATAACCTGCTCCCTTTTACTTCTCTGCTCTTATGTCCTTTTATTCTCTGCTATACTCATCTCCAAGCACAAAGTTTCCTTGCTGTCTTTCAAACTTTCCAGGCCAGCATCTCTACACTTATTATTCCTTCTGATTGTTCATTGCTTCCCAGATAGCATAAGTCCCTCACCTTCTTTAGGCAAATTTTATCGCCTCAAGCCACTTCTGACCACACTAACTCAAACTTCCCCTTCCCAAAAACAATCCTTGTTTGTTTTCCTCTACTTTAATTTTCTCTTTATCACTTGTCCTAATGTAGCATTTTATAAATTCATTTCTTTGACTGGTTTTACTTGCTTTCCCTTCCAGAAATTAAAGCGGATGATACTGGCCTCTAATGTATATTTTACTTAGGTTTAGTTTGGGTTAATATTTTCATCAGTAACCGAAAGCAGCCTAAAAGGGAAAGCTATCATTGCTGGCAAAACTAAGAAAAACACACCCACTCATGTTGCCAAGGTTTTAAATTTGCCATCAGTGATCAGAGTTGCAAGTTCTACTTAAAAATACCATTTTGCATGTCATCATTTACAGAAGGCTTATGAAATAAGTGATTTATGCTGTCAGTTTTCTAATAGCATGGTAAAGTTAAATGCAGAAAGAAATCATAAGGAAGGAAAACATTTGAAGATGTAAACTAATAAAAAAGATGAATTTTTCAGCTAGTTTTAAATAAAGCAAAGTGGAAATATCAAGAAATAAAAAAAGAGGGAAAGAAATATGCTGTGCGTGAACTTTGTAAAAATAAAAAAGTTGTAGATCTGAGAAGCTCTAGAGGCAGTAGAGCCTGGAAGAAGTTTGGTCTAGTTCAAATCATTGCTTTGATTACTTAAAGACAAATAGAAAAAAACTGGTAGCTGGACACAAACATCGAATAGGGAGACTTACAGTTCAGCAGTAGACTTCATGTATATAAACATATAAAATATACACATATAATCCTATATAAGGGAAAGCTAAAAAATTTGATATTTTAGTGTTTTCGTTATGTCTTCCTGTACTATATATTAAAAAAATATACTATGAATGCTACAAAAGAGGTAGAAGAGATCAGATGAATGTGCTAGGCTTAAAATACACACTGAGACTCAGCAAAACATTTTTAATATAATGATAATGAATGCAATCATCAAGAACATTAGTGTAGGTAAGAGCAATGATCCAGGGGTGCCTGGGTGGCTCAGTCGGTTAAGCGTCCAACCCTTGATTTCGGCTCAGGTCATGATCTCAGGGTCATACGATCAATCCCCACGTTGGACTCCATGCTCAGTGTGGAACCTGCTTAAGATTCTCTTTTTCCCTCTTCCTCTGGCCCTCCCCTAACTCATGCACATGCTCTTTCTCTAAAATAAATAAATATATAAAATATTAAAAAAACTAAAAAAAAAAAGAGTAATGATCCAAAGACCAAGACTTCTGATCCTTGAAGTTGAGCCCAAGAAGCTGGGAGAGAGGAGACCCTGGCAATGCAAACTGAAAAAGACTACCCTCAGTGATAAGAAGCCTGGAGAATTGTGTTTTGGCAGGCAAAGAAGGCTTGTCTTGTTTTGTTTCTTGAAATTAAAAATAAACTGTGTGAAATATTGTTCTTAATTCACGGAAGATGAGAACTGAGAACTTATACTTGTATTTAGCAAAGTAGAGATATTTTTGTAACTTTGATAATAGCAAATCTGATAAAGCCAGATTAGAGTGGGACTCAAGAGAATATCAAGGAGAGATACTGGAGAAAGTAAGGAATTTGACTGCATGGGGAAGGAGAGAAATGTCCTTGTAGATGAACAAGAAGTTAACTGTCAAGAGGTATTTTTTTAAATGGGAGTATTAAAAGTAGGTTTGTAAGCTGGTGAAAAAGATACAAGAGGAGTGAAAAACTGTTGATGCAGGAAATTAAAAGAATTTCTGGAGCAATGTTTACGAATAGAAAAGAAAGTAAGTAATGCACAGAGTTTGGAATGTGTAACAGAAGAGAAGTCTGAGATTATGGGTACAGAAACAGGCAATTTAGTAGATGTAATGGTGGGAATTTGTGGACATCTTCCTAATGATTTTCTTGATTCTCCTCCAAGAAGATATAGTTTGTCAGAGCTTAAGAAACCCATTAGTTGACTGTTATAACTTTATGATGAT
Source organism: Phoca vitulina (assembly GCF_004348235.1). NCBI lineage: Eukaryota > Metazoa > Chordata > Mammalia > Carnivora > Phocidae > Phoca > Phoca vitulina. Next base: position 4,142,528 of record NW_022589741.1, on the reverse strand, counting down.
GCATCTTGTCATATTTTTGTGCCTTTATATGTGCTTTTGTATTTTCTATATTAATATGCAAATACCTTCAGCATGGGAACATCTTTAATTGATCATTTTTCCTTCTCTTTAGTTACTAGGATCACAGAACTTAAAACACAGAGTGTGATTTTCTGCATTACATTGCATGTGTAATTCCACTGCAGAATATAAATAATACATGTTTTGAAATCCCTAATATATAATAAATGGGGACCCTCTCTTTGGGGGAGCATCAAATATTGGTCTCTAAAAGACTATTATTTAAGGAAGATGGTACATTATACAAAATGGACTGCTCAGCGAGAGCAGAATCTAGATAGACCTGAATCTAAGGAGACAAAATAATCAAATTCCAAAAACAGTGACTTCAATTCTGGTCGAGATAGAGTAACCAGGACTGGATTCACCCTTCCAACTGACACAACTAAATGAACTGAACAAACTAGGAAAATCAATGGCTTGGACATGAGACAAAAAAGGCTGTGATGTTGACAGAGGAAAAATAAAGGAGATGAATCTTCTAATTGTCCCAGCTTAATGTCTGAGTTTGTTTTTATGCTTGGTTGCAGGAGGACAGGGAGGAAAACCAAGGTAGACCTGGACACACTGCCAGAGTTACAGACACAGAAGTCTGAAGAAGCCAGCGCAGCCTGCTCACAGGGCAGAGTACTGGAAATGAGGAAGGCACAGAGGGATCACTCCAGAGATAGATACAGGGTCCTCCCAGTGATCTCAGGTGAGAACTTACAAGTACAACTTTGTGGGGAAACCTTCTAAGGCCAGGGAAAGACTATTAGAAAAGGACATTTAAACATCCCATATGTTCAAGAAACCAGAGGAAACATTGAGTAGAAACAGCAAATATATTTTAAAAGGAAGCAAACCAAACTTTTAGAGATAAAAACTATCATGTCTAAGTTGAAAAATACAGTGGATGAAATTGATGGCAGATTGGATTGAACATTGTAGAAGAAACCGTGGACTTGAGGACAAAGCAATGAAAAATATCCAAAATGAAACACAGAGAAAAAAAAAAAACTGAAGAGAAATGAAAAGAGAATCAGTGAGTCGTGGGGAAAGTTCAAGCAGCCTAAATATGTGTAATTGAAGACAAAATTATATAATGTAAATAGGACTAAAAATTTTCCAAATTTGAAACCCAACAGGTCCATGAATCACAACAAACCTATTAGAATGGCTGAAATTATAAAGGGTAACTATTGCAAAAGTTAGTGAGGATGTGGAGAAATGTGAACTCTTTCATAATGCTGATGCAAATATAAAGTAGTACCACCACTGTGGAAAACAATTTGGGAGTTTCTTAATATTAATGTGGAACATACACCTATCATAGGATATGTGTCCTAATATTTATCCTAGTTATTTATCCAAAAGAAATGAACAAAAGCACATGAGTATTCACAGCAATTTATTTGTAATAGGCCCAGTGTCCATCATGGGTGAATGAATTTTGGTATATCTATAGAAAGAAGTTTTGGTATATCTGTAAAATGGAATATTACTTGGCAACAACAAGGAATAAAGTTGTTTCTCAATATTTTTTACCACATGAAAGTAGATAGACAAGATAGAGTACATACTTTCTGATTCCATTATATGGAATTATAGCAAGTACAAACTAATTTACAGAAAGCAGATCAGTGGTTGCCTTGGAGTCAGAAAATGGATGGTTAACAGTAATGAGGGATTAAAAAGCACCATGAGTAACCTTTTGGTGGTGATGGGTATCTTCATTTTCATGACTTTTGTAAAGTTTTCATGGGTGTGTACGCATGTCAAAATTTATCAAATGGCATAGTACCCTGTATGTCCATTATGTCTCAATAAAGCTATTGAAAGAAATTAACATGACATTCCAACAGCACATGTTCTTTCACATGCAAACACACACACAGACACATTCATATATCCATACCTGAATGACAACATACAGAGCGAAACAAAGGAGGCTGGTATCACCTCTTCTATTACTCAGTATATGGTCACTGTTCACCTGCCTTGGGCTAAAAGCTATACTATATATATTTAATGTAATGGGAATCAGACATAACTATATTGACAGTCATGTTGCCACTCTTGTAACTTTTTCTTCTTAAGGGTTACTTTAAACTAACCACAAGTTCACTCTAAGTAGGGACCATCTGGGAGCTGGGATTATCTCAATCTCATTTGTTGCTTTATCTCAAGATTTCTCAGCCTCAGCATTATTAATATTTGGAGCTGAATAACTCTTTGTTATAGAGAGCAGTCCTCTGCATTGTAGGATGTTTAGCAGCATCCTTGGTTTCTACACACTAGCATTCCTCCCCTCCCCGGGTGAGACACCAAACACCTATGTGGACACTGCCAAGTGTCCCCTGGGGGCAAGACCGGTCCCAAGAGAAAACCATTGCTCTAGCTCTAGTCCATAGCATAACAATGGAAACACAGGTGCTCGATACATGTTTTTTCAGTGGATAAAAGATATCATTTGTACAAACTTCATAAATCTCATTAGTAATGAAACAAATGTATATTTAAACAATATTTTCATATTTTTTAAAAAAGAGATGAAGAAGAAGACACACAATGTTAGAAATGGTCAATGCATAGATATCTGCAATGTAGATTGGTAGAATTTTTGTGGGGAGTAATTTGGTAATGCAATTGACCCATTTATATGTATCTTAGGAAAATAAAAATCTTCAAAACTTTATATATATGCACATATATATGAGCACTATTCATTTCAATAAAAACAAACATGGGAAAAGAGGAAATACTGACAGATCCATTTCCCTGGATCTTAGATAAATTTTAGATTTTAAATGTCACTGATAATATTAGCAAGGAGCTAAGAAACATACAAAAAATCAATAAAAAAGCTCCAGAGTATTTCTAAAATATGCAAAGTTTCTGAAAAGTTAATTATTCCTTAGGCTACAGTATGATGCATCAAAATGTTGAATTAAAACTCGGTACTTAATAGCTGTAGTATAGACTCATATCAACTTTAAAGGTCAAATTATTCCCTCTAGTCTTCATGACATATAGTGAAGACAGTTTTAACACAGTATATGCTGGTATATGGTAGCAAAATAAGTACTTTTCACTCCATGCAAGGGGAAGAATTATATGCTATGAAACCCAGAAATAAAATTCTGAACTTCTAAATTCTAAAATAAGTTTACTTTTAATTTTATAATCAATAATCTTTTATTATGCACGTACTCTGTACCAAGACTGTCTGAGGTTCTGCGGACGTCAAAGGGTATGGCAAGGAGCCCAAGCCTGGGAGAAAGACAAAGATACAAACGATTTAAATATGGAATCCACCACAAACATACATACATGGGATGATAAGGAGACATGTAATCAAAGCTGGAAGTTAAGAGGAGGGGAGAGGTCAGGAAAAACATTTCCAGAGTTGAAGATAACTGAACTGAGTTTATAAGGAATAGTAAGATGCAGCAGGGTCAAGATGGAAGAAGGGCAGGAGACACAGGGAGTAGAAACCATCTGAGCCAAAGAAGTGGGGGGGGGGGGCGGAATCATGGCACATTTCAGGCTTTGAAAATAGTCATAGGAAAAAGGTCTTTATTAATAGTAGCACCATTATGATTAATTTTGGTGTTTAAAGGCTGAGGCAAGAGCTGGCTTCGTGAGCATGCAATATGTACAGTCACGTTAACCCCACATTTGGTTTAATGCTTTTCTATCATCATCTTGAAATTCTTAATACTTTAAAAAGTCACCTGTGTTTTCATTTTGTGGTGGGCCCCACAAATGCTGTACCACTTATAATACGCAACACAACCAAGAACTTTAATGGCTTTGTCCTTCCTTTAGGAAGCTTGTATCTTAGTTTAGATTCGAACATAAAAACCATAAATATTTGGCTATTCTGAACAGTACACTATGAAGGAACACCAATGAAAAAATCTTTACTGTAGATGGAACTGAATTAGGAATGTGGAAGAGTTAGAGAATTTATAGAGGCATTTTGTTGGTAAAAATGTTTACAATCTATGCATTATGAATCTTATACACACAAACACACCCACATTCACCACAAATCCCCTCCTTCAAGAGACTATCATGGAGAAATCTCCAAGAAAATAGAATACCAAAGAGCAAGATCGAAAAAAAGGTGAGAAAAAATAAAAAAAAAATATAAGATCAACTTTACAGTTTCCAAAAGGGAAAATAAGACTTCCAGAAAGATATAACAGCTATCTAAAGGGAGCAAATCATCAAAATAACACATTAAGAGATTTCTAAAACAGAAAGGTCAAAGTTTCCAGGTTGAAAGTGCCCTTCAATTGTCTGGCAAAATGGATGAGAAAAGGACACAGCAATATACATCATCATGAAATTTGAGAACACTGTGGACAAAGAGAAGATCCTAAACTCTGAAACATAGAAATATACACGAGAGAGGGTGAGAGGAGGAGGAAGGGGAGGAAGGGGAGGGAGGGAGGGATTATGTCCAAAGTGTCTAGAATTAAAATGCCATCAAATTTATAATGGTAAATGTGGAAGCTACATTAATATGGTTCAGTGCTTTCAAACTTTTGAGGAAAAATTATTTCAACACAGGATTCTATATACAGCCAAAATAATCGAGGGTTAGGATGGAATAAGGATAGTTTCTGTCATAAAAGCTCTTTACAACTAATCATCCATGCATTTGGGGGGAGCTATATGGGAGTACACAAAAAGAAAGGAAGATATTGGCATTAACACAGGAGAGAAAGAAAGAGAAGCCCCAAGAAGATGGTAACGAGATGTCCAAAGGTAACAGAGTTGCCACAGTTCTAGAAAACAGCTTATCTAGATCATACTCAGAGAAAGAAGACTCCAGAAGGAATGTTTCAAAGAAAAAGATGAGATGGATACATTATTCAGTACCTTTAAACCTATCAGTGAGATTTATATCAATGGTAGAGAAATTGTGGGTAAGTTAGTGCTAAGTATTTAGAAAACAGAGCAACTAAGAATCAATCAATCCTTAGCTCCATGAAAAAGAAAAGATTATACAAGAAAATAAATGTACCCTTTGTGGTTTAGTTGTCATTAATACTTACATTGTTATAATAACGTACATGCTGAGCAGCTGTCACACTAAAACTTACAAGCATACAAACAATCTCGGAAGCATGGGGAAGAGAGGGAAAGTGTAAGTGGGCAGAGAAGGAAGCTCGCATAGTGGGAGGCCAGTTAAGTATGAATGAAAATAAAAATATAAAGTAAAATGGAAGGATACAAATTTTATATGGGGCAATCTGGACATAAATATCCTAAGTAGCAGCCACAACAGTTGAAAACAGTTGCCTCTGGGAAGCAGAAATAAGATTGAAGAGAGGTAAGGACAATCTGTTTTTTAAAATACTATTAAATTAATGGATAGAAATGAAAATTTAAAAATCAGGTGCCGATGGGACAGTTATGGGTGTGGCTTCCCTGTGGAGGGAACAGTATGAACAGAAAAGTATGATGACAAACGGTATCATTAGTCACAATCATGTGTGACCCAAATAAAGGGCCAGACAGGGAAAATAAGTAGTAAAACACAATGCTGAAAATAGAGGTTGAGACAAGACCCCTGAGACATGTGAATACTGTCTGAAAGAGTTTGGACGTTTACTCACGCCTGTGATGGCCACTTTGTGTTCTGCACCACCCTTCTCCCAGAACTGCCCACTCCCTCCCCAGGGCAAGACTCAAAGAAGCATGTTTCTGCCGGTTAACCCTGTAACCATGGCTGACTACTGAAGGGTGGATTTGCTGACCCTTTTATGGACAAATGATTCTTCTTAAGACTTCAGAATTTTAAATTTGGAAACAGGGGTAAGAGTTATCGGTAACTGAGTAACATTACTTGCGTTATTTAGAGGAAAGCTCTACAGACTCCTTAAACTCCCATGGACGCTCTGATTCCTGTTTTCCCTAAGCCTGCTCTGGGGTTTTTGATACAAATACTCCATCAATATATTTACTTTGTATTTTAGCTCTCAGAGTCTGTTTCTGTTATTTATGTCTTAACTAATGCATAGGCAACTGAGAACATTCTTGTTTTTCATAATAAAACATAAATATTGAACATAACTCAACAAACTCTTCCTTTCAGTGATAGCAGTTCCTTAGAAGGCTCGTAGCCCCTTTAAATGAGCTCCCTATCACCAGAGGTATCCAAGTCGAAACAGGATGACCTCTTGTCAGGAATCCTGGAGAGTGGTTATTCAGAAGAAAATACCTTCAAAGGATCCTCAGGCATCCTTCAGTGTCTGAATAGATCCAGAGCCTCACTCACACCCCTAAAACAATCAACAACCTGTTGCCATTTTTCCTAAGACTAACCCTGGGCTGAGAATCTCTTCTTCTCATGGTGGGTACAAAGTCCGGTCCTTTCATACTATTCATGGGTCCACCTCTCAGGGACTGTGGTACATCTATATTTCAAAGGTTTAGGGCTTCCCACGTCTGCCTCCCCTTCGAAGAGAAAGAGCTCCACCTAGGGCATTGCTGAGGGGATAGTGACTAAATTTTGTACCAGAATATGCTGGCGCCGTTAGTCATCGACTGTCAGACAAAGTTGGACACTTGACCTAAGTACAGTGAGCCAATTGGCAAGCCGACAAATTACTGTATAATCTATACTTTTAAATCCATGGCTTGGTGTGAAAAGGTATACTGAGGCAATCAATTTCCTCTCTAGGAATTATTGCATTGAAAATATTAGAGAGAAGACAAAATTTGTCTAGAGGAATCCCATGAGGAACCTCCAGGCTAGAATGGTCATGGTAAAGCAAAGTTGAAATTTTGAAGAAACAGAATTTTTACAAGTGTAAAAAATGCTTATTGACACAGAGAGGTTCCTAAAGTAGATTCACAGAGTAAAGCAAAGAAGCTAAAAGAGGATACTGTGGTAACAGAGAAACTGTATAGCCAATCCCTAGGGCTGCCTTAGTCCCTGTTAATGTTTATTTTCTAGTTCATTGGTATTTGTAGAACAAGTATCCTTTCCTTGACTTAGTGTGAAAATATGTTTGTTCACTGCAAACAAATGAGCCATCAACTTTAAGCGACCAAAGACCTAATTAGGTTTTAATGTAACCTACAGTCATTTGCTTATATTCAGGCAGTGGGCAAGGTTGGTAGTATACTGGGGCAGGGATGATGAATAGTGCTTTGCTTGTTTGGAGTTAAGGATGCATTTAATGGAAAAGTTAACAAAGTTTTTGCATAATAGATTGTTTAAGGCAATTAGGTAAAACAATCAGGGCCAGTTTTCTTAAATCAGCCCATTTCAGGAAAAATAGTCAAGGAGGTGAACTCCTGAACCAATTAAAATAAATGAGAAAATGGGATTCCACTGGACAGAGTAAAAAAATAAATAGTAATGAGGAACATTACAACTGGATTTAAAAAGAAAGGAGCAGTGAATAAATGAAATTAACCAATATCTTAGTTTGGGAATGGGAAAGTCACATTAAAAGTAGAAGTCTGAAGTCTGGATTTGTGTAAATAAAATAAATGTATTCAAATCTATAGTCTGGAATACTTAACATCTGAGTTATATCAGGAATGGACTTGTTTTGGACATTTCATGAATGACTTGCTTCTGGAACCCCAAGAGGCAAAGACTCAGGCAAGGTCTAGGTATGTTTTAGAAGGGGAGAAAAGAAACATTTGAGAAGAAAGTCTGATGATGTTCAGCCACAGGACTGACTCACTATTTTGCTGATAAGCCACTGAGCTACATTGTTTAGTGTGCATGCAGGAGAGGACAGGATCTGAATGCTTAGGAGGAGCTGTGTAAGGGACCCCAAGACAATATTACCAACCCATCTTTCCACTCTTACTTCCACTGATTCTCTACTCCAGGGTTGTCAGTCTGTGAACTGAAGAATTTCATTGACTGTTCAATGCTTTTCACTTATTCTTCTTACTGCCTGGCCTTCTCCCTGCTTTCTATCTTTTCCCCCCCAAACCCAACATCAATCCCATCTCTTTTAGAATGCCTCTCTGGTCTCCTGTGATAAAATGGAATCTGTCCACTTATAACTTTTTCAGAACTCACTGTTCTTACTTCTCTCTTGAAAACTATATTACTTTTCAAAGCATTTCTTATTTTGTTAGTTTTAAAATTAGGTTGGGTGTTGACTTTTCCTATTTGATTTTTCATACGGTCAGGCTTGTTTTATCTATGTAACATGATTTTAAGTACCCTTTATGTTACAAGGTCCTAAATATAGGACCTAGCCCAATGCCTACTATCGGGTTACTAGTGTTGATTCAGAACCCATGCTATGAAAGAAGGTAGCACACCACCCATTCCATTCCATTCTAACTCCAAGGCTTCTTTCAGTGTGATTCCCAGCCCATTAAGTTCTCAGGTTACAGAAAATGTGCCTAAATCTGTGATCCTGTGGGATATGGTTCAATGTCAGCTTTTGTTATTCATGTAGGCAGTCTTTAGCCTACAGTTTTTGTTTCCATGACTTCTAATTTTTCTGTTGAAAGAGAATCAGTACTATCTAGAGTCTGTCTAATTCCCTGAAGTAAATGGAATAGTACTTGCCCTCATTTTGAAAATTTTGATGCTACTTTCCACTCAATTCTCAAACTTTACATGACAGCATGACTTTCAGAGCTTCAATTCAATTTAACTTAATTTAATTTGATTAAACTTAATGTAACTGGGAGACTGCAAACCACCTCCCCACTTCCATACCAGACTGGGAAAAAGGTCAGTACCAGGTCTGGAACATAATTGGGTCTTTACAAATTACAATTTTAAAGCCATGACATGAACTATTTATAGCTAAGGGATATGTCATTAAAGGGTGTGTGGCTCACGGACTCTTTTTATTTTTTCTAGTATGTTCAACAATCTTTATTTTGGACCAAGATGCCACTGAGGAGAAGGAACTACCACCACCCTGCATAATAATATAAAGGACCAGTTGACTAAGTGTAGAAGCTGAGTTGCAGTTATGAAGCAGTTAGAGATACGTATTTTCCCCCTCAGTAGACCATGAAACGGTAGAGTATTCATGATAACCCTTGGGAGGAGGGGTGTGTGTGTATGTGCACCTGTACTTCTGTGTGAGATCAATAGTTTTACTCAGACTTAGAGAAATGTACTACAATAGTTATAATTTACCATCAACTTCCCAGAATATGCCATCCCAGAATGTGCTGCTGTGGCATGTGGATTATTTTAAGCTGAAGACAATAAAGGCCCAGCAGATTTGGAGAGAGCTTTTAACCACCCCCTTAAGTGACTAAAAGAATTTAGATAGGGGGCCTGTATCAGGAAGAAAGCTATTACCAGTGATAATTTTAACATTTGTTTACCCAATATTTGTTCTCTTTTTCCTGTGAATTGCTTTCCTCCCTGTTGAAGCTCTAGACACCTACCCTCTACTCCTTAGCTCAGGATATATAAGTCTCAATTACCTGACTGTGAGGGAGTCCTATATTTTTATGGGGCTACCATACATACAAAATTTGTTTTTTTCTCCTGTTAATCTATCTTATGTCAATTGAATCATTAGACCAGCCAAAGAATCTAGAAGGGAGGAGGGAAAAGTTTTCCACCCCTACATGTGGAATTTTATAAAACAGATATCAGAATAAAAGCTAGGAAGGCATTATTTCCTGTCTTGTCATTCCATTTAGTTTCTTCTCCTTTTACCCGTTCATGAAGTTTGATATAACAGTACAACTTGGTGTGGTAGTGGGTGAAAATGAGATTTAAGGACTGCCCATGGTAACTTCCAGCCCACAGCCAGCAGAAAGGAGGCCGTGGTGGCCTGTGGCACAGTGCAGAGGGTTGGGAGACATGGAGGAGCAATGTAGGGGCTCCACCAACCCTAACCCACCTGCCTTCCTTCAACAACCTTCAATATTTTGCCAGAGTTGTTTCATCTACTACCCTCCTTTTTGGCTGCAGTAGTTTAAAACAATGTCCAGTCATCATGATTTTTACTCCCAGGTATCTCAACACCTGGAGGTGGCAAGTGACTTCTTACAGCATCATGATGTCATGGTGTCATCTCTACACTTCTCAACAATTCTTTAATATCACCTAATGCCCAACTAAAATTCACCCAAGTAGTCCCCAGACTGCCTTTTTTTTTCAGTTAATTTATTTGCATCATGCTTTTTAAAAGTCAACTTAAAAACCATTTTAATCTGTTTTAGTCTCTTTTAAACCCGTTTTAATCATTTTCTAAAACACTATTGCAATGTTGAGGAAACTGCAGCAGACCCCATATTCTGGATTTGGATAAGTACTTCCCCTGATATCATTTGACTTGTTTTCGATCTCCTGTGTTTCTCGTTGACTAGAGATAAGATTTAAAGTCTTGATATATGCATATACAGTATACATTATAATATAACGTTCTACTAATTATATATAATATGTACATTATAATATATAATAAATCATATATAACACATAATACAATTATATAATATAATAACACATCTATGCATTATTTTGCAAGAATGCATCATAGTACTGAGTTCTTCATCCTACCTCACATCAGAAGGGACACTATGTTTGATTGTCTTTTGGTCTGCTAAAACTGATCAGTGAATTCAGACAGTGACAGGCTGTTCTCTTCACTGTCAGGTTCCTGAGCATAGGATGACCTGATATACCTTTGCCTGGATTGCCTAGTTCATGCTTGTTGTCTTGCATAATTATTCACAGTACATCTTCCACTTGTAAAGTGTCTCTGTTTGGACAACAAATTACTCATCAACCTCACATTTAATAATTTTATCATCTACTGATGATGATTACCTGTTAGTTACTTCATTAATGGTTGCATAACGATTTTCTAATTCCATCATTCTTTCTGCATTTATTAACTGGGAACACTTCTATATGAAATTCTTTCCTACATCCATAGGACCTATGGGATATCCTGAAATACCATTTACTTCCAGATGGCAAGGTAAATGCTGAGTTCATTCCCTTCAGTTGCCAATTTTCAGAATATTGAATTGGTGCCCAGACAATCTCTAATGGATGTCCAAAATTCAATGAGTTTTGGTTTGTTTTCCTTTTTTAAAGATACAATTATGAATGCATCCCTTTTTGTATATTAAATGTGTCTTAATCAATCACAGTTATTATTATTTTTGAAACTCAAATTGTCCTTTCATTGGACAGTGAGAGCCTATTTGAGAGGTCATTTCGACAATACCTCATTTCTCTTCACAGTCCTCTTATTTTCTGGAAAATGATTTTCCAGGCTTATTTTTCTATATTTCTTCACTTCAACCTAAAATCAAGTATTTCACAGGAGCAGTGATTAAGTGGATAAGGTAGAAGAGAGCTTCAGGCAACCTCTCTTCTGCTTCTCCCAAATATTAGGAGAAAAAAGCCTTTAAGGAAAAAGAAAAAGAAAAAAATTGACTCGGGTTAATATCAGCACTCCACTGTGAGAATATATAAAGCTAGAGAGTGTCAACAGAGCTACAAACAAAACAGATATGGTCTGTGTCTTTAAAAAGTTTTGGATTAAAAGGAAAATCTGACTTCTTCCAGTAATTGTAGATGAATTTAGTGTGTTATAAGCTCTCCAGCATTGCAGAACTAGAAAAATTTTACTTAATTCATTTGTATATAAATAGCATACACTAATGTTTTGATTCTCTACTAATTGACTTAACAATCATTTTTCCCTAAACATATGGTTTTGATGTTTCCCTGGCTGAATAACTTGGTAGGGGATTTACAGTCTCTTCAAACAGATGAGAAAATGTATATATTCACTTCCCTTCCTTATGACTTTTCCAACTCCTATAAATATTTACAAAAAAGCTACCAGTTCACATAGAAGATGTCAGAGGTCTCAGTCTACTGAGAGAAATAAACAAGTGTCTTTCATTATCTCGAAAACATTATGACGACAGGAATTTTCACCCACCACACTTCTCCCTCTGAGTCCAAAACCTCAGATGAAAAATCTCAGAAATGACTGCTTTTTAATATTTAGAAAAACAAGAAAATACTTCTTTCTCTAGTAAGTCTTCAGTTCTAATGACCTAGAGCTTTGCAGAAGTCAAGGCTTTTGTAGGAGGGTGGGGAAAATCTGCTAAACAACAAGGAATGGTTTCGGCTTGTTAAGAGTTAAAATACGCTCTGCTGTTGCCACATGACTATCAGAGTCTGCCCTGGACACCCAGCTCAGAAGTGAGTCCTCTTTAAACTCACAGGCATTTAGCTGGCTCTGAGAACTGGTGTGGAGCCTTTGAATAATTGGCAGGGATTAGTACAGAGCTAGCCTGTCTTATCAGGCTTAGGTTCCTAGCTGTTTTATATTCATTTTTTGCTGTCTTTCTTACCATTTTCTCAGCAACATGGACAAAATAATCAATCCAAGTCTTACAGGAAATAAAGGCTAGAGCTCATAATGGAAAAACATGACTGACTGCATGAATCAGTGTATTCCGTTATTCACCCCACGAGACAGAATTTTGCTCATTCAGTTTTTTCCTTGCATTCATTCACTCAGATATCCTGCACCCACTTAAAAAATATTTATGATAACTTTAGTCAATTGCACCAGATGCTATACTTGGCATTCAGAATAAAAAAACTTTGTAAAACACAATTCCTATCTTTGAGGTACTCATGGACATGTGTGAGACAGGCTCCTAAGTAATTATAACATAACTCAGAGAGAATCAATACTATCAAGTACTGTGGTAGCACTCTGCTTAGGAAGGCTGAGTAAGGCTTTACGGAGCTGGCGCAGTGTGAGCTGGGTGGGAAGAGTGAGCAGAAGCCACCCGATAAAAAGGGGCGACGTGGTTAGTCCGCAGTTAGGGCATGTATCAAGTTATTTATGTAACAGGCCATTAAGTAGAAATCAGAATTTCAAATATTTGAGACTGTGCTCTAATAAGCCTGAACTATATGTCCTAAAAAAAAAAAAATCATTTAATAGATAACTAAGAGAAAAAAGGAAGAGTATTTTCCTTCTCGTATACTGTTTTTGAAACAAGCGACAGGGGACATCTTCATTAAAAACGTATTGCAATGAGCACGGGTGTTATACCTAAGGGATATATATCCTAAGGGATATACTGGGTCCCAATGAATCATGGAACACTACATCAAAAACTAATGAAGTACTGGGGCGCCTGGGTGGCTCAGTCGTTAAGCGTCTGCCTTCGGCTCAGGTCATAATCCCAGGGTCCTGGGATCGAGCCCCGCATCAGGCTCCCTGCTCCGCGGGAAGCCTGCTTCTCCCTCTCCCACTTCCCCTGCTTGTGTTCCCTCTCTTGTTGTCTCTCTCTCTCTCTCTCTCTCAAAAAATAAATAAAAATCTTTATAATAAAAAAAAACTAATGAAGTACTGTATGGTGACTAACATACCATAATAAGAAAAAAATAAATAAAATTAAAAAAAACTAAACTAAACTTAGCATTGTAAAGACCATTTTGCAAAAGAAAGAATGAATTAATGCAATTTAGTATTTCTTCCACTAAGCACTTATTTTACAGTATAATCCTTGTTTTGCTTTTCCTTGGTAAACCATGAAGGGATTATTTACTACCCCCCACCACCCCCAGTGAAGGGGGCCTTCTTCTCCCTAGTGCACTCCATCTCTCCACCCACACTCACCCCCTGCCTCATAGAGATTCTCTCAACTTTGCCTCAAGTGAGAGAAACAAAGAAAGAAACTCAGATTTCTTTCCCCCTAGCTGTATTTTACAAGCTATCTTGTCTTCCTTGCAAAGAAAATTGAGATATAACTCTACTTTCTCTTATATTTTTTTAAGTTTAAAATTCGCCTGGGTTTTATTGTTAGTCTAGAATAAAAGCTCTGAGTGCTTATAGCTCTAAGATCTTGAAATAGATATATGTAAACTCTCTTAATTTCTTTAATTATAAAATAGAGATTTTATTTTCTTACAAAGCTGGCAAGTCAAGAGTATCTTCATAAAGGTTGTGGCTTCCCTTTCTAACTTTTTATAGAACTTGAAATCTGAATTTAGTGGTTTCTGTAGCAACCAGCATTTTCTGACGAGATGTCTGCAGATTAAAATTTAGGCTAAAAATTGTTTCTTGAAAGCATCTTTACTTATTTATTTTTTTGGCCAGGATGTCATTTAAAATAAATATTTCAGTAGACACAATAACATAATTTAAACATGCATAATTGGTCTTTAAGACACAAACTTGCAATATGGGGACTGTGGTCTTAATTTTAAAAATAGGAGTTCTAAAATTGTTTTGAATAATGACAGCACTATTTTAAAAAATAGGATTTTCAGAATTAGATTTGAATGGGTACTGTTTAATATTTATTTGAAGGATGAAGTTTGAATATTTTTTATATGCCATGAGGGGGAAGAGCCTAACTTTCCTTCAAACCAGTCATTTATGTTTTTGACATTTATTTACCCTGTGAATTAGGAAATATATATATATATATATATATATATATAATTAATTACTTTATTAATGCAAAATTCTATAAATAAAGCAAATTTTGGTATAGCAGAAGGCAACATCAGTGAGTGAAAGAATATAAACTATGAAGTTAGCAGCCCTGGAATTTGATCCTATTTTCCACGCTTATTGAATTGAGTACCTGTTTCTCCATCTTTTTAAATTGAGGAATATAGCTATTCCTTACAGTGGACACCTCCCTTCCTCCCTTCCTTTCCTTCTTTCCCTAACTTCAACCCCATTCTCATATTTTGGGATACTTCTTTTTGGCAAGTGCCACAAACTCTCTGACTTTGAGAACCAGACGCTTGATGCATGACCTGGGCTGAGCCAACCAGCTGCCCTCGGGGAAAGCTTTGAATCTTGATCAAATAACTCAAAGGCAAAAATCTGATTACAATTTATTCACAGTGGCATTGTCCTGGGGCAGAATGTCCCTACTGCCTAGCCTCTGGTCACTCCCTCTTTGTTCTTCACCATTTCTTCAAACTGGATTTCAGGTCTCCAGTTGTCAGCTTCCAGTACCTCCCTGCAATAGATTCCTGCTCTTCCAAGGCAACCAGGGTCCGTTCCTGTTGCTTACAAGCAAATGCTCTTACTGACACCCCTACAGTGGTAGCCTGAATAATGACTACCCACGGATATGAAGATCCAATCCCTGGGACTTGTAAATATTGACTTACTTGGGAAAAGGGTCTTTGCAGATGAAATTAAGGATTAAGAATTTTGACATAAGGGAACAACAAATGTCCTCATAAAAGAGAGGCAGACAAAGACACATACAGGGAAGACTCTGTGAAGAGAAAGGCAGCAACTGGAAAAATGGAGCCACATGCCAAGGAACAGTGAAGCTGCAAGAGGTCAGGAATGCAGTCTCCTCAAGAGCCCCTGAAGAAGGTATGGGCCTGCTCCAACACTAAGAGTGGATTTCTGACCTACAGAATTGTGAAACAGAATTTCTGCTGTTTTAAGACTACACTCCTAATCTTGATGTTATGTAACTCTAGACAGACTGACTAGGATCCAAATCAGAGCCTCTGGGCTTCAAAGACAAAAGTTCTTTTCTCTCTAGATTTGGTCCTTCGACTCCATCGATGATGGAATCTGGAAGTTTGGGAAGAAATAGGTGATTAAATAGAAGCGTTAATCTGAGAAAGCAGGATTATTGAAATCTGAGACTTTTGATAAACCATGGCAAATTGAGCATGTTTATTTCTTCTCTTTCCCAAAATCTCACTAAAGTGGTAGTAAATAAATGTAAGGACTAATTTAAGGAAAAAATATCAGGTAAGAAGTTATGGAGTATAGAAAGCATGTTTGTGAATGGCAACTATTTTGACAAAGAAAGTAATTTCTCTGACATCAACCATAACAACATCTTTCTAGATATGGCTCCTGAGGCAAGGGAAGTAAAACCAAAAATAAACTATTAGGACTACATCAATATAAAAACCTTCTGCATAGTGAAGGAAACAATCAACAAAACTAAAAGGCAACCTACGGAATGGGAGAAGATATTTACAAATGACCTATCTGATAAAGGGTTAGTATCCAATATATATAAAGACCTTATACAACTTAATACCCAAAAATGAATAATCCAATTTAAAAATGGGTGGAAGACATGAACAGACATTTCTCCAAAGATGACAGCAAAATGGCCAATAGACACATGGAAAGATGCTCAATATCACTCATCATCAGGGAAATGTAAATCAACACTACAATGAGCTACCACCTCACATCTGTCGGGATGGCTAAAATCAAAACCACAAGAAACAACAAGTGTTGGCAAGGATGTGAGAAAAAGGAACCTTCGTACACTATTGGTGGGAATGCAAACTGGGGCAGCCACTCTGGAAAACAGTATGGAGGTTCCTCAAAAAGTTAAAAATAGAAGTACCCTACAATGCAGGAATTGCACTACTTGGTATTTAGCAAAGAATACAAAAACACTAATTCAAAGGAATACATACTCCACTATGTTTATTGCAGCATTATTTACAATATCCAAATTATGGAAGCAGCTTAAGTGTCTCTCAATGGATGAATAAAGAAGATGTGGTATATATATACAATGGAATATTGTTCAACCATACAAAAGAATGAAATCTTGCCATTTGAAACAACATGGATGGAGCTAGAGAGTATAATGCTAAGTGCAATAAATCAATCAGATAAAGACAAATACCATATGATTTCACTCAGACATGGAATTTAAGAAACAAAACAAATGATCATGGGGGAAAAAGAGAGAGAGAGAGAAGCAAACCAAGAAACTGACTATTAACTATAGAGAACAAAGTGATGGTTACCCGATGGAGGGTGAGTGGGGGTAGGGGTGAAATAGGTGATGGGGATTAAGGAGTGATGTATGGGTGGGTGATGTATGGAAGTGAATCACTATATTGTACCCCCGAAACTAATATTACACTGTATATTAAGTAGACTGGAATTAAAACACCTTAAAAATAAAATATGTAGCTTTTAATTATAACCCAAAGTAAAAAATAAGTATCTATGGCTTATACTGATGTAAAAATGATTAAGTCAATATGAAAAAGAGACAATGTTCAGTACAGAAGAATTCCAAATAATTTATATAGATACTCCAACCTCAAGGAGATGGAGTTTAACTCCTCACTTCTTAAGTGTGGGTTGTGCATATTAACTTTCTTCCAAGGAGTACAGTATGGGAAAGGGAGAAAAAGGTAGATTTACATTAGAGGAAACTAACAAACACTACTTCAATCAGGTGATCAAGGCTAATATCAATAGCAAAAAGTCATGTTGACAATAAGTATCCTTGATATGAAGTGATGAGATGAGAACAATACTTCACCTCTGTGGTCTTCCTCCCCAAAACTCATAACCTTATTCTAATCAGACAAATCTATAACCTTCAAAATACTAGACCAGGACTCATCAAAACTGCTAAGGAAAGTCTTAGAAACTGTCACAGCCAAGAGGAGCCTAAGGAGATAAGACCAAATGTATCAAGATATCCTGTATGGAATCTTTAAAGAGAAAATTTACACTAAGTAAAAACTAAGGAAATCTAACAAAGTATACACAATGTTTAATAATATATCAATATTGGTTCAATTACACAAGTAAAATAATAATAGGGGAAACTAGGTGTGGGCTAGATGAGAATTCTATTCTCTTCACAATTTTTCTCCAAATTTAGTCTCAAATTTAAAGTTCCTTTAAAAACAAATATGGAAAAAAAAAAGTCTCCAGAGAGTGAATAATTGCTAGAATGAAACGAACAAATTAGGTAAGCTGGAAAGACAGGTGGTAGTAGTTAGAGAAGTCAATATTGTAGAAGTGGTATATTATTTGAGGAAGACAATATCAAGAATATGATCCAGGGAGAAGTGCCTTATGGGGAGGCTACTGAGGACCAGAAATACAAAAAAACTAAGAGGCTAAAAAAAATAAAATAAAATCATTCTCCTGAATATTGAAGCTGTCTAGAATGATATCAGAAGAAATGGTGGCAAAGACTGTGGGCCATCCTTGTTTCACTGAAAAATGCTCTTAGAGAATCTCTTTGAGTGCAACACACAGAATTGTGTTAGAATGAGCTCTTGTCCCCTGAATGAAATGCTAATTTCTAATTAAAACTAATCCGTAAGTCATAATGGATCCCCTTTTAAGTAACTTCAGTTAGCCTTCAAGGGAGTAGACAATATCTGATTTACCAAAGTAGCAGATTATCAAAAATAGCAGTGAAGTCAGCTGTTTTTCTCCATATGGGATGCTTAAGCAGAAGCATATGTTGGTGTTTGATATTCAATCAGCCTTCTGCAATATGGCAACAAATTCAAGCTCTAGTGGTCTAGAGAAAATAGATTTTTTTTTTTTTTTTGGTAATTGTTTACACAAGTAGAGTCACAACAGTTAAAAAGTCCTTTGAAATAGTTTCCTTCTAACTTTCTGCTTTGGATCTTGGACAACTGAGAGTTGTAAAAAAAAAAAAAAAAAGTGCCAGATTAAATTTATGCCAGCAAGTTCAACTATTATTTTGTCTATTTTCTGATACTTTTTAAATAACTTTTCAATGGTGCCTCAATTTTAAAGCACTTTACAGTTTTCATGGGTTTGATACATAATACTTATCTGAGGTAGAAAGAATAGATATTATTATCCCAATTTTACTAACATGAAAACAATAGCTGAGAGGAGTTACATCACTCTCTCAATGTCAGCGCAGCTAGTAAGGCACAGATTCAGACCTGGAATGCACAACCCCTAATTTTTTTTTTTTTACTAGATTACCAATTTATCGTAAAAAGATGTAACTCCAGGGACAGCCAGATGGAAGAGATGCCTAGAGCAAAGTATGGGGAAAGGGTGAAGAATTTTCATGCCATTTCTCAATGCACCACTCTCCCCACGTCTCCACCTATTCACCAACCTGGAAACTCTCTGAACCTCATCCTTTTTGGTTTTTATGGAGGCTTCATTACATAGGCATGGTTGATTAAATCATTGGCCACTGATGATTGATCCAACCTCCAGCCTCTTCCCAGGGAGCTGAGGCTGAAAGTTCCAACTCTTCAATCATATCCTCTGATTTTAATTCAGTGTTTTCTCCCCATTATAGTATAGAATCCCTCATTAGTCATTAAAAATTTCTACCTTATTAAGTGTTAATTTACTGTATCTTTATTAGCTCTTTTTTATAGAAAATAAAACAGATTTTAATAAAAGATTTAGAAATGTTTATATGACTCTCATTTTAAAATAATTATCACTAGTCTACATACTCCTTAATATAAAGAACCCTAGTTTGCTTATTATAAAATCTCCACAGTTGGGCCCTGACCTTCACATGGCAGGAACTCAGTAAATATTGAACAGATAAATAAATACATTTTCAAAGTATTTTTTAAAAATCCTTGAATCTTCAACAACAGTAATTATGCCTTGAATATTCTGAGGCAGTGTATTTCTATTGGAAAGAACATTGAGCTTTGGCTCAGACATAGGTTCCATATGTTTTATCAGGTTCCTCATCTAAAAAAAATCTTTCATATCTTTGGCATTAAATTATATGATATAATAATATAGGTATTATGATTTCATCAATGTTTGTGGTAGATTGGATTATTGGCCCTAAACCACCATTCCCTATAACTAATCCCTTTGTTATTTAACTTGAAAATTCCTCCTCACAAATGTTCTTTGATATAGGGCTCAGTTATGTGACTTGCTTTGGCTAATGGAGTGTGAGCAAACGTGGTACAACAGGACACTGACGTGGGCTTGCACACTAAGCATATCCTCTTGTGCATCTGCCATCCTCACTAGAACATCTCCTGGATAGGTTGCTGATCCCAGGAGGAGCACGAGCCAATGTGCAGCAATATTTTACTAGTAACCTGTTCTATCCTGTCCAATTAAAAAATCATTCTTGACTGTTGCAACATTTTTCTAGATATATCTCGTCAGCCAAGGGAAACTAAAGCGAAAATAAACTATTGGGATTATACCAAAATAAAAAGCTTTTGCACAGCAAACCATCAACAAAATGAAACGCAACCTACTGAATGAGAGAAGATGTTTGCAAATGATACATCTGATGAAGGGTTAACATCCAAAATATATGAAGAAAACTCACACAAGCCATACTAAAAAAATCTGATTAAAAAATGGGCAGAGGACCCAAACACAATTTTCCAAAAAGTTATACAGATGGCCAGCAGACACATGAAAAGATGCTAATTGCCACGAATCATCAGGGGGATGCAAATCAAAACCAAAATGAGATATCACCCTAAACCTGTCAGAATGCCTAGTATTAAAAAGACAAGAAATAACAAGTGTGGGCAAGGATGGAGAGAAAAAGGAACCCCTGGTGCAGCCACTGTGAAAAAGAGTATGGAGTTTCCTCAAAAAAATTAAAAATACCAAATGATACAGTAATTCCACTACTAGAACACTAATTTGAAAAGATATATGCACCCCACATTTATTGCAGCATTATTTATAGTAGCCAAGATATAGGAGCAGCCCAAGTGTCCATCAATAGATGAATGGATAAAGAAGTGGTGTGTGTGTGTGTGTATACATATATATATAATGAAATATTACTCCATCATAAAAAAGAATGTGATCTTGCCATTTGTGACAACATGGATGAATCTAGAGGTATTATGCTAAGTGAAATAAGACAAAAACAAATACCTTAAGATTTTACTTATATGTAGAATCTAAAAAACAAAACAAATGAATAAACAAACAGAAAAAAAAGTAGAAATAGACTCATAAATAAAGAGAACAAACTTACGGCTGCCAGAGGGGATGGGGTAGGGCAGACGGTTAAAATGGTGAAGGTTTGTGGGAGGTCCAGGCTTCTAGTTATGGCATGAATAACTCATGGGGATGGAAGGTACAGCACAGGGAATATAGTTGATGGTACTGTAAGGTGTTGTATGGTGACGGCTGGTAGCTCTACTGTGGTGAGCACAGCATGATGTACAGACCTGTCAAATTACTATGTTGTACACCCAAAACTAATGTAGCATTGTGTGTCAACTACAATAAAAAAAAAAGGCCATTCTCCATTATACAGAGACGGAGAGGGAAAAAAAACACAAGCTCAGAATGTTTTTACTCATTCTAATCTTTAATAGTATTCTATCTGTCCCAAGTACTAGATCTTCGTTCATGAGAACTTCAGCAATCCTCATAAGTTTTGTCACTATGTCCTTGGTTAAAACACCCTTTCTTCCATCTGATGTACAAGCCCTTTGAAAATATGAATATAAATCTCCCACTTCTCTTTCTCATCCAAACCCAGTTTGAGAATCTCCAACTCCTCCAGATCTATCTTCCCTTTATAGGTTTATGCTCTTCTATGATCTTTGCTATGTTTCTTACTCTGTTGTCTTGGACACCTGTTTCATATCCTAGCTAATACATGGTTGACCTGGAAGAGTTTTCAAGTTCAGACTCTTGAGCCATCCATACCCATCAACTCTCGGGGAATGGGATCAGAAAATCTCTTTTTGAAAATTTCTCCTCAAAGGATTCTTGTACAGCAATTTTTTTCCCCTAACAATCTGGCCCAGTTTTCTTTTTCTTGTCTAACTAAACTAAAGAATGACATAATGATCCCTTCCCCCCCCAATATTGCCTTCATTCCCTCTTTACTAACTGGTTCTTTCTTGTTTATCAGAGAAGACACTAGTAAAGCATTTTTCTGTCTCTATTTTTGACAGAAGAGTATTTCTAGTAAATATGTATGAATGGCTAATGTCTTTCATCATTGTTCTAATTACACTGTGAGATGTCTTTATTTTTATTTTTTATTAGAAAAGCCATGCCCATCCGTGTCTCCCATCCGATATCATTCTGATATCCTTTTTGGATTATTTATATGTCTATTGTTTCTACTCTCTAATTTATGGGTTTCCTCTCCCACCAAAAAAAAATATATCAGGTCTTTTACCTGTACAAATTCATTCAATCTTTAAAAATATATAATGACATACAGGTGAATTAACCCCACTTTGCAAATGAGGACACCGAGACTCAGACAGATTGGTAGTTACTTGTTCCACAGTGTGCAATTTACAATCAGCAAAGTCTTAAATCAAGACCGGTTTTATTCCAAAAAGACCATCTTTCTACCATGCCACACTGTCTATATGCTAAGTCAAGTTAAATTAAAATTATACTTGCAATCCCTTCTTTGTTTCCAAGACAACTTGTTTGATTTTAAATATATATGAAATAAAGTTTCTCTCCCCATATATATCATGAAAATTTTATTTTATATATACATTTATATATACTATAAAAATTCCCTGATTGCTAAAAAATATATTTAGAATCTTCCAGCTAAAACATAAAAAGCAACAGTTTGAAAAGAGCAGCATGCAAATAAAGGCTGTTAAAATCAAAATCCCCCAAATAAGCTGATATTTTATATATTCCTTGTACCTTTTAGTTACCCACAATTTAATTATTGCCACACAGCCTCAGGAGTATATTTGCCAATTTGACGTGGGTGTTATTTGTGTTAACATTCCAGATGAATGGCGGGTGCACCTCAACGTACAAAAAGGATATCCTTGAAAATTTCAAGTTCCTGCTTTCTTTACTAGGTTCTCAAGTTCTAACATTTAGAAAATATCACATTCAAACATCAAGGAAATTAGTTATTGACAGGGAAAATGACCTAAATAATGACCAGTTTTCTAAAATTGTGAGGGCCTATTTTTCTTGGTTTGTTCTTTTTGAAAGAGCAGCAGTGACCCCATTAAAAATATTCATTGCTTAGAAATATGCCAAGCACTCATTGATTTAGTCCAGGCATTATCAGTCTGGTGGGTTATACATTTTCCAAACTACTCATGCATCTAGTTTCTCTTTCTGCCTGATTCTCTCTCCCTTTGGTTCATTATCCACCTCATTAAAATTTCCATCAAGGAGAGGACACCTAATTCAATGTGGTCACTTGTTAACTGCTCTTCCAGCCGCTGCATGTGTTGGCAAATTAAAAGCAATGGCTAACGTGTGTGTTGAGCCTCGCTTCTATTTTCATGTTTTCATTATGAGCTAAGGAGCAACAAATGCTCTTTGAGTGAACATTGTGTTCAAGGTGGTCCATTAAGAAAAACTGAATTCCCAGATTGCTCTGTCCATAGGGAGCTTGTGATAAAGAATAGAGGAGGCTGGGTTTTATGCACCAGGCAATGAAAAAGGCAAAGGTTTAACAGATGTGCTTATGCATATGTGTTTGAACATGTGCTCTGAATGCAAATAAATACCGTCAGGCTTAATGTATGTGCATAAGGATGGATTACTGAACAGAATTCCTCTAGTACCAGCAATGTAAATGGAGTGAGATGGCAATCCTGCCAGAGCAAAGATCAGACTAGGAAGATTTAAGGAATAAGAAAAAGGAGATGGTAAACATATTGAAAATTGCACACAGCCAAGTGTTGCTGTGTGATCTTTGGGTCAATGAAGGGAACCCAGCAAAAGTGATGAAAAGCAATACAACCCTTTGGCTGTTTTCACCCTCTCTGCCCACAGCTCCTTATTTTCAGGGGCTTTACACATTTGATGAAGTCTGGGAGCAAAGATAAGCAAATGTAATCACCACGATAGATCACTACTCTTTTTTCTTAAACCAAAAACCTGGTATCTGAAATTAGGAAGGAACCTAGAAATTATCTGGTCCCAAATCCTATAAATTAGAACAATACTTTGGGTGACGAAGAAACTTGCTGAGCCTGCCCCCCACCTAGGTTCTCATTTCATGTCACCCCCCCCCCACCAGAGCACTGAAAACTTCTGCAACTGTGATTGCAGAAAACTTTAGTCATCTTTGAGATACCACCAAAAATGACAGAGGAGCCAGGGACTGAAGACTGGTTGTTTTTTACCAGTGAATCTGATGTTAATCCATGTCTCATGTGTTCTAAAAGTAATGACCCAAGATAATAGGATCAAAGATGAATTCACTAACTGTAATTCAATTCAAACTAACCTTTTCTTCCTCCCAATTTTTATTATGTTAGCAAAGAACCTATCAAAATAAAGAATGCAAGTCCCTGATCAGGTATGTAATTCGCAAATATTTTCTTTCAGTCTGTGGCTTGGAAGAGCAGGAGTTCTTCATTTTGGATGAAATCCAATTTGTCAATTTTTTTTCTACATGGATTGTTCTTTTGTGTTATATTTAAGGAATCTTTCCCTTACCCAGGGTTACAAATATTTCATATTTTCTTCTAGAAGTTTCACAGTTTTAGATTTCATGTTGAGGTCTATAATACACTGTAAGTTGCTAGTATATAGATATACACTTGATTTTTTTCTTGTATGGACTTTATCTTGCAAATGTTGCTAAACTCACTTACTAGTTCCAATAGCTTTTTCTGTAGATTCCATAAGGTATTCTATGTAAACAATCAAGTCATCTATGAATGAACAATTTTATATCATCCCTTTCAATCTGGATGCATTTTATTATTTTCTTGTCTTACCTTATTGCACTGGTTAGAGCTTCCAGTACAATATTGAAAAGCACTGATGAGAATGGGTATTCATTCCTAATTTTAGGAGGAAGCAGTTAGTCTGACACCAATAAATATAATGTTAGTTTAGGTTATAAAAATTCCCTTCTATTCCATTTATGCTAAATGGTTTCTTCATAAATAGATGGCAAATATTAAACCTTGTCAAATACTTTCTCTCATCTATTATGATGACTACAGTTTTTTTTTCTTTTCCAGAAAGATTATGTTATGATAATGAATTAAATTGATTTTTAAATGTTCAATCAACCTTGAATTCTGGAAATAAATCATGCTTTGTTGTCATGTATTATTCTTTCTATACTTTTGGGTTTAAAGAGTTAAAATTTTGCTAAAAATTTTTCTATCTATATTCATCATAGATGTTTTGCTTATTGGAATTTTGTTTAATGTTTTTGTTTTGGGAATCAGGATAATGCTGACCCTATTGAATTAATTTGGAAAAAATCACATCTCTCCAATTTCTGGGGGAAAAATGAGTACAATTGGTCTTATTTCTTTAAATGTTTGGTAGATTTATCAGTTAAGTACTGAGATTTTCTTTCTGGAAAGTATTAAAATTTAAATTCAGTTTTGTTAGTAGATACAGGACTACTCAGGTTACATAATTCATCTTGAATGAGTTTTGACAGCTTATGTTTTTCAAGGAGTGTCTATTTCTTCAATTTTTTTTAGTTTATTGATAAAATTTGTTCATAATATTCCCTTATCAAACTTTTTAAATATTTGTAGATTCTGTAATGATATTACCTTTATCATTCCTGATATTAGAATTTTTTTCTCATCAGTAAGGCTAAACATTTAATAATTTATAGTGAACTTAAAGAACCAACTTTTGTTTTTTATCAATCTCTGTTTTTATTTTCTATTTCATTGGTCTTCCCTCTGATTTTTCATATTCATTTCTTCTGCTTTTATTGGGGGGGGAGAGAGGAGAATGTTATTTACCCTCCTTTTTCTAGTTTCCTGAGTCAGAATCTGAGTCATTAAGTTGACACTTTACTTTCTAGAACAGATATTTAATGCCATAATTTTCCAAGTTTTGCTTTAGCAAGTCATAAATATTGATAGTGACTTCATTTTCAGTTAAAAACATTTTCAAACTTTCCTATTGATTACTTTGATACAAGTGTTACTTAGAAATGTATACCTATCCAAGTATTTGTTCATTTTTCAGAAATATTTCTGTAATTTTTAAATAATTTAATTTTATTGTGGTAAAATAACATACTTTGTTTGGCTTGAATACCTTTAAATTTATTGATACTTACTTTTTGGGCAAGAATAAGGTCTGTCATGTTAAATATTCCTTGCACTTTTGAAAAAAATATGCTCTAGTTGGATGAAAGAGTCTGTAAGTGTCAGGTCAAGTTGTTTGCTAACGCTGCTCAAGTTTCCTGTATCTTCATTGATTTTTCTTTCCACTTTTTCTATTATTATTAATAGTGGTGGACTTTTTTCTTTTGCTTTGTTTATGTTGTTTGTTTGTTTCATGTATTTTGTGGGATATTTTGTTTATTTTATTCAATTGATGCAAACTAAAAAAAAAACTTTTACCCATTTACCCCAACACCTACTCCCTGCCTCTCGCAACCACCAAACTGTTCTCTGCATCTAGGAGCTTGATAAATATAAATATAAATATTTAGCTTCCACATATAAGACAGATCACATGGTTTTTATCTTTCTCTAATTTCACTTAGTATTCATGTTATTGTAACTGGCAAGATTTCATTCTTTTTTATGGCTGAATAATATTACAGTGTATCTATACCTATCATAGTTTCTTTATCTACTTATCCATTGATGGACACTTAGGTTGTTTCCATATCTTTGCTATTATAAATAATGCCACAATAAACATGGGTGATGCATGTATCTTTTCAAATTAGTGTTTTTGTTTTCTTTTTTTTTTTTTAAAGATTTTATTTATTTATTTGACAGAGACAGACACAGTGAGAGAGGGAACACAAGCAGGGGGAGTGGGAGAGGGAGAAGCAGACTTCCCACCGAGCAGGGAGCCCGATGTGGGGCTCGATCCCAGGACCCTGGGATCATGACCTGAGCTGAAGGCAGACGCTTAACGACTGAGCCACCCAGGCGCCCCTAGTGTTTTTGTTTTCTTCAGATAAGTACCCAGAAGTGGGTTTGCTGAATCATATGGTAGTTCTATTTTTCATTTTCTGAGGAACATTAATACTGTCTTCCACAGTGGCTGCATCAGTTTGCATTCCCTCCAACAGTGCGCGAGGGTTCCCTTTTCTCCATATTATTGACAACACTTGTTATTTCTTCTCATTTTGATAATAGCCATTCTAACAAGTGTGAAGTGATAACTCATTATGATTCTGATTTGCATTTCCATAATGATTAATTACATTGATCATATTTTCATGTGTCTGTTCATCTGCATGTTTTCTTTGGAAAAATGCCTATTCAGATCTTCTGACCATTTTTTGATCAGTTTTTTTATGCTTTGAATTATATGAGTTCTTTATACATTTTGAGTGTTACCCGTTTATCAGATGTGATTTTTGTTTTCTCCCATTTGGGGAGTTGTCTTTTCATTCTACTAATGTTTCCTTTGTTGTGCAGAAGCTTTTTAGATTGATGTGATCTCACTAATTTTTGCTTTTGCTACTGGTATCAGAGTCAAAAAAGTCATTGTTAATACCTATTGTCAAGGTTACCACTTGTTGTCTTCCATGAGTTTTATGGTTTCAGGTCTTACATTTAAGTTTTAAATATTTTGAGTTAATTTCTGTGTACAATGTAAGATAGCGGTCCAGTTTAATTCTTTAGGATGTGCCTGTCCGATGTTCCCAACACCGTTTATTGAGACTATCCTTTCCCCATTGTATATTCTTATATTAGTTCACCTATGTGCATGGATTTATTTCTGGTCTGTCTATTCTGTTCCACTGATGTATGTGTCTGTATTTATGCCAAAACCACACTTTTTTAATTACTATACTTTTGTAATATAGTTTGAAATCAGGAAACATGATACTTCCAGCTTTGTTGTTCTTTCTCAAGATTGCTTTGGCTATTCATGGTCTTTTATAGTTTCATACAATTGTTAGTACTGTTTTTCTAGTTCTATGAAAAATATCATTAGAATTTTGATAGTGATTGTACTGAATCTGTAGATGGCTTTGGATAGTATAGACAGTTTAATAATTTTAATTCTTTCAATCTTTGAGCACAGAATATCTTTCCATTTATTTGTGTTATCTTCAATTTCTTTCATCAATGCCTTGATATTTCAAGATGCAGGTCTTCTACCTCCTTGATTAAATTGATTCCTAGGTATTTCATTCTTTTTGATGCAATTATAAATAGGACTGCTTTCTCAATTTCTCTGATAGTTCTTTATTAGTGTACAGAAATTGAGTTTTTTTTTTTATAGAAATGCAATAGGTTTTATGTATTGATTTTGTATCCTAAATAACTAAATTCATTTATTAGTTTTCAGGTTTCTGAGGGATTCTATAGGGTTTTCTATGTATAACATCATGTCATCTGCAAATAGTGACAGTTTTCCTTCTTCATTTCCAATTTGGATATGTTTTATATCTTTTTCTTGCTTAATTGCTCTGGCTAGGACTTACAATACAATGTTGAATACAACTGGTGAGAGTGAGCTCCTTGTCTTGTTTCTGATTTTAAAGGAAAAGTTTTCAGCTTTTCATCTTTGTGTATGATGTTAGCTGTAGGCTTATCATATAAAGCCTTTATTATGCTGAAGTACATTTCCTCTGTACCCACTTTGTTGAGAGTTTTTAATCATAAAAGGATATTGAATTTTTTTAAGTGCTTTTTATGCATCTTTGGAGATGATCATGTAATTTTTATCCTTTATTTTGTTAATGTGTTTCACATTGACTGATTTGTGGATGTCAAACTATCCTTGGATCCCTGGAATAAATCCCATTTGATCAGATATATAATCTTTTTAATGTATTGATAAATTCAGTTTACTAATATTTTGTTGAGGGTTTTTGCATCTACGTTCATCGGGGATATTAGCCTGTAATTTTCTTTTTTGTGTGGCATACTTATCTGGTTTTGGTATCAGAGTAATGTCAACCTTGTAAAATGAGTTTGGAGCATTCCCTTCTATTTTTTGGAACAGTTTGCTGAAGACTGGTATTCTTTGAATGTTTGCTAGAATGCTCCAGTGAAGCCATCTGGTCTTGGACTTTTGTCTGCTGGGAGGTTTTTGATTATTGATTCAATAGGCTTACTAATAATTGGTCTGTTCTGATTATCTATTTCATCATGGTTCAGTCTTGATAGCTTGTGGTGTTTCTAGAAATTTATCCATTTCTTGTAGGTTGTCCAATTTGTTAGGATATAATTGTTCCTAGTAGTCTTTTATGAGTTTCTTTCTTGTGGTATCATGTGTAATACCTCTTTCATTTCTGATTTTATTTATTTCAATCCTGTTTTTTCTTAATGAGTCTAGTCAAAGCTTAGAAATTTAGTTTATCTTTTCCAAGAACCAATTCTTACTTCAATTTATTATTTTCTATTGTCTTTTTAGTCTTCATTTATTTCTTCTTTCATCTTTGTTATTTCCTTTCTTCCATTATATATGGGGTTTGTTTATTCTTTTTCTAGATACCTGAGGTGAAAAGTTTTTCATTTTAGACTTTTATTGTTTCTTGAGGTAGGCATTTACTGCTATGAATTTCTCTCTTAGAACTGCTTTTGATGTGCTCCATAAATTTTGGTATGTTATATTGCAACTTTCATTTGTCTCAAGGTATTTTTTAAATTTCTCTTTTGACTTCTTTTTGACCCACTGATTGTTTAGTAACATGTAGTTTAGTCTCCACATATTTGTGAATTTCCCAGTTTTCACTGTGTAATTAATTTCTAGTTTCATACCACTGTGGTCAGAAAGATTCTTGATATGGTTTCAAACCTCCTAAATTTATTAAGACCTGTTTTGTGGCCTAACATGATCTATCTTGAAAAATCTTTCTTGTGCACTTGAGAAGAATGTGTATTCTGTTGCTTTTAGATGGAATATTCTGTAAACATTTGTTAATTTCATCTGGTTTAATATCCTGTTTAAGGCCAAGGTTTCCTTATTGATTTCCTGTCTGAATATTTTATCCACTGATGTAATTGGAATATTAAAGTCTCCTACTATTCTTACACTGTGGTCTATTTCTCATTTTAGGGCTGTTAATATATTTCTTTTTTTAAAGATTTTATTTATTTTTTATTTTAGAGATAGAGACAAAGAGTATGAGCAGGGGGAGGAGCAGAGGGAGAGGGGAAAGAAGACTCCACGCTGAGTGCCAGTGTAGACCATGGGAAGATGGCAGAATAGGAGGATCTGGAGCTCCCCTTGTAAGATGGACACCTTGTAAGAGAACAGTGACTTCTATGCAACTAACTCTAAAAATGACCTGAAGACTGGCAGAACAGACCTTCCACAGTTAATCATAGAGAGGATGCCACATTAAAAAGAGTAGTAGTGATAGAGATGCAGTTGGGAACCAAAGTCCAGGTGAGACCAACCACAAATGGGAGCGATACCACAAGCATGGAGAAGGGAGATGACAGGACCCCTCCACTAGGCACTGCTGGCACTGGGGACCTGAACTGGGAAGACAAGTACTCATACCATCTGGCTTTAAAAACCACCAAGGCTTAACTTCAGGAGCATTTAAAATCAGTGGGGCTCAATTCTGGAAGAGACAGAAGGTGATAGGAAACTGAGTCCCTGCCCTTAAAGGGCCAGCATAAAAACTTGACCTAAAACACAGCAAAGAAACAGCAATTTTAAAAGTGCCTGGGATATACATTATTAACTAATCTTAGACTATGTGTGCTGTAGGGGCAGGGATTTTCGTATTTGTCTCAGAACAAAAGTGCCTCCCACAGCCTAGTTAGGAAGCCAGATACTTGCAGGAGCCAGGACTAACGCTCTCCCTCATCTAACTTGTTAGCACTGCGTGTTCTGCCACCATGTTCCCCTGTAAAACTGCACTATCCAACTCACCTACCTCATTAGGAATCCTTCCAAAGTGGCTCCTTCCCCACCACCTCATGCAGGCAGCCCTGGCAGAGATTGGTGCCATTCCAAAATGTCTCCCTCCCTGGATGGTGGGGGTAGATAACTCCACACAAGAGTATACCTGCAGTTCCAGCAGCTTGGCCTCTCATTGGGCCATGCAGGGAGAAAGCCCTGTGCTTCTGTGTGCCTGAAACTGTGGCATTGAGCATAACTGCAGACCCCTAGCCTGACTGCTGGCCTCACTTACTGACAAGCCCAGTGATGGCCTCAGATAAGCCTCTCAAGAGCATGGGGACCAAAACCTGCTTACTGTGCCATTGGCACCAATAGGCCATTGAGGCAGGCTGGGTTGGAGGCAATCACACCTCAGCCAGAATAGGGCACAGACAGACCACACAAGTGGAAAGGAAAGGCCATAAATAGAATTATGAGGGAAAATCATTTCCAGGTAAAATCAAACATATAGCAAAGGTAGCACGTTAAGCACTTATAAAACCAATATAAAGGTTAAAACACCAAAGTTGCAAAATCTGTTATATCTATAAAAATTAGTGAAGGGGTACACAATGTAAAAAGATTTAAAATATGGCATTATATACTTAAAATATGGAGGAGGAAGGAGTAGAAATTTAGTGCTTATAGAAGCTAGTGTTTGAACTTAAGTGACCATCAACTTAGTATAGACTGCTATACATGTAAGATGTCATACATAAACCCAATGGTAACCACAAATCAAAAACCCCCATAATAGATACACACACAAAACCAAAGAGAAAGGAATCCAAGCATAACACTAAAGAAAGCCATCAAACCATGAGGGAAGAGAGCAGAGAACCACAAAAATAACCAGAAAACAATGAACAAATGGCAATAAGTACATAACTATCAATAATTACTTTAACTGTAAATGATCTAAATGCTCCAATCAAAAGACATATAGTGATTGTATATATTAAAAAAAAAAAAAAAACCAAGGCCCTTCTCTATGCTGCCTACAAGAGACTCACTTCAGACCTAAAGATTTATACAGACTGAAAATGAAGGGATGGAAAGGCATATACTACATAAATAGAAGTAAAAAAAAAAAAAAAAGCTGGGCTAGCATTGCTTATATCAGAAAAAATATATACTTTAAAACAAAGAGTTTAGGGGCGCCTGGGTGGCTCAGTCGTTAAGCATCTGCCTTTGGCTCAGGTCATGGTCCCAGGATCCTGGGATTGAGCCCCACATCTGGCTCCCTGCTTGGGGGGAGCCTGCTTCTCCCTCTCCCACTCCCCCTGGTTATGTTCCCTCTTTTGCTGTGTCTCTGTCAAATAAATAAAATCTTTAAAAAAATTTTTTAAAAATAAAACAAAGAGTTTAGCAAGAGACAAAGAAGGGCATTATACAATGAAAAAGGCAGCAATACAACCAGACAATTTAACAATTGTAAATACCTAAGCACAAAACATTGCGGCACATAAATACATAAAGCAAATATTAACAGTCATAAAGGGAGAAATTAATAAAACAGTAATAGTACAGTATTTTAAAACGTCACTTACATCAATAGATAATCTAGACAGAAAATCAACAACAAAAAAACGCCAGGGTCTTTGAACAACTCATTAGACCAGACAGACCTAACTGATACATATAGGACACTCCATCCAAAAACAGCAGAATACACATTTTTCTCAAGTACACATAGGACACTTTTTAGGATAGATCACATTAGCCCACAAAACAAGTCTCAATAAATTTAAGAAGACTGAAATCCTATCAAGCATTTTCAACCACAATAGAATCAAACTAAAAATCGCGCACGCGTGCACACACACACACACACACACACACAAATCTGGAAAAAACACAAACACATGGAAGCTAAACAGCATGCTACTGAACAATTTATGAGTCCACCAAGAAATCAAAGAAACTAAAATATACATAGAGAAAAACAAAAATGAAAACACAATGGTTGAAAATCCTTGGGATGCAGTGAAAGCTCTAAGAGGGAAGTTCATAATGATACAGGCCTACTTCAAGAAATAAGTAACATCTCAAATAACCTAGCCTTATGCCTAAAACATCTAGAAAAAGAAGAACAAACAAAACCCAAAATAAGTAAGAGGAAGAAATTAAGATTAGATTATAGCAGAAATAAGTGGAATAGAGACTAAAAAAAAAAAAAAATACTAGGAAAGATCAATGAAACCAAGAACTAGTTCTTTGATAAAATTGATAAACCTTTAGCCAGACTCATTAAGGAAAAAAAGAGAAATGACTCAGATAAAGAAAATAAAAAATGGAGGAGGAGAAATAAGTCTGACATCACAGTACTAAAAAGGATTATAAGTGAATATTGTGAAAAAAAGAATATTGTGAAAAATTGTATGCCAATAAATTAGAAAACTTAGAAATAGATAAATCCTAAAAACAATCTTCCAAAAATGAATCAGAAAAAAACCCAGAAAATTTGAACACACTGATTATTAGTAATGAAATTGAAATCAGTAATCAAAAAACTCCCAACAAACAAAAGTTCAGGACCAGCTGGTTTCACAGCTGAATTCTAAGAAGAGTTAATACCTATTCTTCTCAAACTCTTCCAAAAAATATGAGGAAGAAAAACTTCCAAGTTCATTCATGAAGCCAACATTACCCCAATACCAAAACCAAAGACACATACACACATACACAAACAAAAACAAAAACATACACACACACACACACACACACACACAAAACTACAAAACTACAGGCCAGTATCTCTGAGGAACAGAGATGCAAAAATCCTGAACAAAATATTAACAAATTGAATTCAACAGCACATTAAGAAATTTATTCACCACGATCAAGTGGGATTTATTCTAGGGATCCAAGAGTGGTAAATATTCACAAATCAGTGTGATACATCACCTTAACAAGAGGAAGAATAAAAATCATACAATCATCTCAATAGATACAGAAAAAGCTTATGACAAAATACAATATCAATTCATGATCAAAACTCAACAAAGTGGGCTTAGAGGGAACATGTCCTTAACAACATATTTATGGATATGTTTCCTCGGGCAAGGAGACAAAAGCAAAAAATAAATTATTGAGATTACCTCTAAATAAAAAGCTTTTGCACAGCAAAGGAAACCATGAACAAAACAAAAAGGCAACCCAGTGAATGGGTGAAGATATTTGCAAATGACATATCCAATAAAGGGTTAATACCCAAAATATATAAAGAACTTACACAACTCAACATAAAACAAAATCTGAAAAAAAATGGGCAGAGAACCTGATCAGACATTTCTCCAAATGGCCATCAGTCACATGAAAAGATGCTCAACATCACTAATCATTAGGTAGATGCAAATCAAAACCATAATGAGATATCACTTCATAGTAGTCAGAATGGCTAGTTTCAAAAAGACAAGAAATAACAAGTGTTGGTGAGGAGGTGGAGAAAAGGAACCCTTGGGCACTGTTGGTGGGAATATACATCGATAAAACCACTGTGGAAGTAAGTATAAATCCTTAAAAAATTAAAAACAGGTACAACATGATCTAGTAAATCCACTATTGGGTATTTACTCAAGGAAAATAAAACACTAATTTAAAAAGATATATGCATCCCTCTGCTTATGGGAGCATTATTTGTAATAATCAAGATATGGAAACAACTCTAGTGTCCATTGGTAGATGGATGAATAAAGAAGATGTGGTATTAATATATAATGGAGTATTACCCAGCCATAAAAAAGGATGAGATCTTGCCATTTTTCACAACATGGATGGACCTAGAAGATACTATGGCAAGTGAAATAAGTCATCAGACAAAGACAAATACCAGATGATTTCACTTATAAGTGGAATCTAAGAAACAAAACAAATGCAAAACAACAAAAAGAAAAAAGAGATTCTTAAATACAGAGACCTGGTCATTGCCAGAAGGTAGGTGGGTGGGGAGATGGGGAAAAAAGATAAAGGGAATTAACAGGTACGTACTTTCATTATAATATAACTAAGTCATGGAAATGAAAAGTACAGCATAAGGAACATAATCATTTGATATTGTAATCATGTATGCTAACAGATGGTAAGTATACTTAGTGTGATGAGCACTGAGTAATATACAGAATTGTTGAATCAGTTTATTGTCCAGCCAAAACTAGTATAGCATTCTATGCTAATTACACTTCAATTTTTAAAAACTCAAGGTGTCAGAAGGGCTGTGTTAATTTCTGGAGGCTAGGAGAGAATCCATTTAATTCCTTTTTCTAGCCTCTAGAGGCCTGCACATTCTTTGACTCATGGCCCTTAATGTATAAATCAAAGCCAGCATTTTCTGATCATCCTTTCGTACTCATATCTCTCCTTTCTTCTCTTCCCCCTTCCACTTTTAAGGAAATCCCAATTCCACTGGTCCTGCCCAGATGTAATATCAGGTCAGGTGACTAACAATCTTATTATATCTACAAACTTAATTCTCTTTTGTCATGTAATGTAACATAAAATGTGGCCATCTTTGGAGAGCCATTATTCTGCCTACCACATCATCATGGTCTAGTATAACCAATCTAGCTTCCTTTTGATTTATGTTTGTATGCTTTATCTTTTTTTTTTCCTTTTACATTTTACCTTTTTGTGTTTTTATATTTATAGGGGGGTTCTTGTAGGTACCATTTACTTGGGTCTTGCCTTTTATATTCAATCTCACAATCGATCCCTTACTTTATTTTTTTAAAGTAAGATCTATGCCCATCACAGGGTTTGAACTCAACACTCTGAGATAAAGATTCACATGTTCTACTGACTGAGCCAGCCATGTGGCCCCTGAGAATTTATCCTTTAAATGAAATTTGGGCTATTTACATTTAATGTGATAATTGATGTTTTAATAATACTATCCTACTTGAAATGGCTAATTTTGTCAATTGGACTGGCCCACAGGGTACTCAGATGTCTGGTTAAATACTATTTCTGCATATGTCTGTGAAGGTGTTTCTGGTTGAGATTAACATTTGAATCAGTTGACTGAGGGAAGCAGATTGCCCTCCTCATTGTGGTTGTACCTCATCGAATCCTTCCCATCCTCACCTCCTACTCCTACTCTAGTCAGGGAAGCACAGCTTTTCATTGCTTTATCTGTTGACTTTCTCATGAAAAAGTGGAGAAAGATTTTGAAGAAAGAAGTGCATGGATACAAAGACTTGAAAATCCAGAGAAGTAGTTCTATGAATTTACCTTCTGATTCTTTAGTTAGCAATAATTCTAAAAACTTTTATATTGGAATGATAAAATGTTGCAAAACCAGAGAGCTCATTTATCTTGTGGTCACTTCTGGATTGGTGCTAAATAAAAATGTCACATCATTTAAAAGCATAAAAGGTCCAATTCACACAGTACAATGAATCCGATTCTATGGTGGCACTTCCAAGAATAATTCTTTTGTTCAATTCAAAATAAGAAGTGAGGGATAATTTTTCCATTTCACCTCCATTAGATAATATGTTTTTTAACGTCACACAAGAAATGTCTATGATAAAGGGAAATAGAAATTACTCAGGTAGATTCAGAGCTTGTGCAGGGGAAATCTCAAAGAAAGAGTTGAACCCAGTGTTGTGAAGATGAAAACCAATGTTCTCTTCCTAACAGGATTATAAGCAGAGATCCAATGTTCATCGGACATCCTGCATCTCTACAAGTTATTTGTGTTATAAGGAAAGATTTTTTTAGCACAAAAGCTTTTGTTTGTCCAGTTAACAAGGTGTTCTATCTTTCAAATACACAATTTTCATTACAGTCAAAACTTCTTTGAAACTACGGAAGTAAAAATACAGCAAATGGACACAGGGTCCAGCTTATGGATAACATAGCGCTTGTTTCAATGTGGCTGTGTCAGACAGAAATTGTCACATACTGATTCAGTGTACACAGTTCAACACTCATTACTGGCAACTTTTTTCTTGGCTTCTGCTTTTTCAAATGTATCTGTTCTGTGGATAACAAAGGTTTTCTAACATTCACCAAGAGATGAATAATAATTAAAGTATCTTATAATTAGTGCTTCAAAAAGTAGGAAAAAAACTAGATTGGCCACTTTTAGGTATGTGGATTTGGGGATTATAATTTTATATGAAGATCAGTTTCCTAATCTATGGAAGTTTTGACATTTATTTTTTTTTTTAAGATTTTATTTATTTTTTGACAGAGAGACAGCGAGAGAGGGAACACAAGCAGGGGGAGTGGGAGAGAGAGAAGCAGACTTCCCACCGAGCAGGGAGCCCGATGCGGGGCTCGATCCCAGGACCCTGGGATCATGACCTGAGCTGAAGGCAGACGCTTAACAACTGAGCCACCCAGGCACCCTGAAAGTTTTGACTTTTAAATGAATAACTAGGATATAATAAATGTCCCATGATTTCTAGTATTGTTATTATTAATAGTTTATTCTATTGTTCTTGTTTGTCTAAAATTCAAGAACTCTTTCTTTTTGAATGTTTTAATCTTTGAAGACTATACTTGCTTCTTGGACATAATGAATATACTTTATTTTTGTTCACTAGTGACCAATTTAGCATACCCTCAAATATAAACAGTACACTATTAAGTTCAAAATTACAAAATTGTAAGTAAAACATGTATCTCTACCTCATTTTCAGATGAGTGCCTTCACCATTTCAGGTATTTCCTCCATGACCCCAAACACAATGAAACAAGACTTTGTCCACAGGCATGACCTAGTACTCCAAGTATTTCATTTCATCTCCTTTTTTTTAGGTGTGAGATGATGTTGTTGATGAAGAATACATGTAAACTGATACAACTGAAGTATGCAAAATGCTGTTACTGTTACCTGTTTGTTAACATATTCCAATAGAATTAGAATGATATTGTATTGGTTTATATCATCATCCTTCCAGAACTATTTAGATACTTATAGAGAATTTCGAAGAGTTAATATACATTACATTTTGGAAGATGCTTTGAGTCACAGAAATACACACCTAAACCAGGCTCTTCGCTTTAAAATAAAATTGTATCTAGTGAGAAGCAACAGTTCTGTAGGAGGGAAGGAGTCCTGAAAATGTCTGAGAACTTCACAAGAAACAAGTGTAGTGACTGAAACAGGAGATGATGTTGGAGAGATGAAGAGCAATTAACACTATGGTGCAGGGCTCGAATTTCATACCAAAGACAACAGAAACCATTGTAGGATTTCCAGAAGGAATGGAATCTGATCCAATTTCCACTGTTGAAACCTCACCTCAGCAGTAGTGTAAAAGACAGTAGACACAGGAAAACAGTTAAAGCCAAGAACAAAAATAATAAGAATGTGTTCTACGAAAGAAGCAGAGGGTACTTGCAGGAGGGAACCAATTGTAGGCTTATTTAGAAACTAACTCAAGAGGCCTTAACAAGTTGAAAATGATATAGAATGAAAAATCTTGGATTATTGTGTGCTGTAATTCACTTAAATGGGAAATATAGAACAAGAAAGCATTTCTGCAGTGCAAGAAATGATGAATTTAGGTTTGAATAAACTGAGCTTCAGATTCTGCTTGGAACACTAAATTAAGACTATTCAATAGGCAGTTGTATATATGGATCTGACATTTATATCAATATATAGCTAATATCAATAGGATAGTTCAGAACAGAATAGTGTGAAAAAGGCTTAAAATAATTTCAGAAAAATACTAATGTTTAAAAAAGAACAGAGTCCAGGAGATAAATCTGAGGAGTGACTACAGAAACAGATCACTGAGGAAGAGCCATAAATACCAACGGAGAGAGTTCCTAATCTCCTCTAAGAGGTCAGGTAAGGCACGGACAGCAGTGTCCGCTGTATTTGACAATGAACTGGTCTGTGGCCACCGTAGTGAGAATGGTTACAACAGTGTTGTGAGGGAAAGAGAGAACCAGGTGAGCTGAAGAGTGAACTTCCCTAAGAGCTGATCTAGGGAAGAATGGACAATCCTCCAACGTAGCTGGTAGACGGCAGAGAGGAAGCTGGGAGGAAATGTATAAAGTATTTCAGAACTGGAGGGGTGACAGAAAGAAAAATCTTTTTATCTCAAAGAGAGGCTTTAAAGAGAATAAGGTGGGAAGTGGGTGCATTTCAAGGGGGGAAAAAGGTGTCTTAAGGGGTCAATCTCTTTAAGAAATGAGGCACCCTGATTAACGTAGGCCACTGCTGAGTTCTCTATTTTCTGAATTTTTTCACTTTCAAGTAACCGATGAGTGACCCCAAAGATCCTGTCCCATCATCAGACTCATCATTGGTATCTTCCTTCCAGAGGCACCCAGAGTTTTTTGAAGCAGCAAAGATGAGGGTGTACCAGTTTGAGGACTTTCCTCAGGGTTTCTGGGGGGGCAGGGATTAAAGACGTTTCTCTTTAAAAGAGAAGAGGGAAAAATACTATCAGCAGCCTCTGGTACCTTAATGTATGGAACTGCTCAATGTTCAGCTGAAGGTCCTCCTGCCTACCATGCCCACTCCCTGAGCCAGAAACATTGCTGAGGGCACTGTGGCCAGTTCTGGGAAAACCAATTCTTCTCATTTCTGCCCAGTTCTTGGCAATGTCAAATAGAAAATACCCACACACTCCAAACCACTTGTTCCTTTGTATAATTTGAGGAGAGGGTTTGTGAGTGTAGAGTTTGTATTTTCTGGTATAATCTGTAAAAGGCATGACATTCATAAAAGTAACAGTATCAGTGCTATTCTTTGGGGGTTTGGGGAGAGACACAAAATGAAAACACCCTATGGGCTAAAGTTCCATGATTTCTCATTTGTAATTTGTTGTTCTCTTCAGAAATAAGCTATATCAAGCAAGATATTTTTGGTTGCAAAGAACATAAATCCAACTCAAAATAGTTTAAGCAAACTTTATGGCTTGGATAATCCAACCACGAACAGGCAGGAGGAGGTTTGTTCTTAGAGATGTCTGGATCCAGACACGAGGAAACTGCCCATCATACATTTATATTTCTCTCAGTTTACTGGCTTTGTGGTCTTCAACTTTAAGTGTACTTTCTCCATAACTTGGTAACATGACTTTAGTTACTTTGATTGCCAGAGATATATATCTTGTCTCCATCGTATCCTATCAAGGGAAAAGCTCAACGTTGTTCCCTGTGTGTCATATATCTACCTGCCCCTAGAACCAGTCACTGTGTCCAGGTAGATGAGACCCACACGTGGCCGAGCCTGGGTCCTGTTCCACCTCCGTGGTAGCAGTCGCAGGGTCTGTTGCCGTAGAAGTTAACACAGGCAAGGTCACTCGGAGAAGCCTCCTCATGCAGATCAACCTCTATTTGTGTCGAGTCCAGGAACAAAGACCAGTACACGTACCAGTATTAATAGAGAACGTAGCCCCCCCCCCTTTTTTTTAAAGATAAAGGAAGCACTTGTAAGACTAAATATTGCTCATAAAGCAGATGCCTTCCATCAAGTGCCTGGTAAGATGATAGACAAAGGCAACCTAGCTAGTAAAAAAGAGAAAGCCCCTGATGCACAATCACAGAAACCTGGGCTTTGTGCTTACTGCCTTTGCGATGGTGAGCAAATTGTTTAATTCCTCTAAATCTGTTTTCTTAAAGATAACAATTATGCATTAAATACCCAACTCCTTTTTTTTTTCAGACAATTAAGCAAATTAATGAATGTAAAATTTCTTGACAGAAGCCTAGCCATACAGATGCTCCATATAGCTCCTTTCTCTTCCTGACATGTTCCCTCTGGGGTGATGGGGAATCTGTCTAGGGTAGCATTTTCACATACTGTTGCTAAGATTATCCCACCAATAAAATCAATCTTTTCAACCTGTTCTAGAGGCAGGTATCTAATAAATTTCCACTGCCTTTACTAAATGTATGTACATATGACACTGCTCAGTTTTGACCCAGATTTTAATCTCATCATGTTACCATCTTTCTCATTAGAAAGAACTGCCACTGCACTCCTTGTGGGCAGTGAAGCAGAGAAAAGCAATGAGGAAAAGCTCTCCACAGAGAGGAAACATGCTTTCCATGGGATGTGAAGGGCTGCATTAATTTGTGTCATTATAGAGTCCTAGCCCACAGGATAAACACTTAATATCTGTATCTTGGAAGGATGTATAAAGAAAGTGGAATGGCATAGACTTTTGAGTTTTTCTGCTACAGATTTAATACCTGGCTCTCCATTACTAACTAGGTGACCTTGGGAAAGTTGCTTAGCTATTTTGAGACCCAGTGTCCACATTTGCCGAAATGGACATAATAATAACTATCTTAGAAGGGAGGGAGATAATAAACAGATGCTGAAATAGAATATATGCATGCCTTCTGAACTGAAATCCAGAAAAAGTTGCCAAGAGTTTTAATCCCCCAGGGACACATGGAACCAGGACCCAAAAAGACCCACAGGTAACAAACAGAACCAGCCTCACAGGATCATGACTTCTGCCCCAAGTGTGGGGACTAAAAACTTTTCTGGAGCTATGGCCTTCACCTTCAGGCTTCTGTAAAAGTGAAGAGAAAGAAGCAGAGAAAGCTGGTCAGGTAGGACGTGCAGCAAGCTGCTGCTGGTTAAGAACCTGGACTTGTGATACTCTAAAAGAAGAAAGCCTGCAAACATCAATTTAATACCTGATTTTGAGCTAGGGACAGTATCTAGATAAAGGCAACAATCAGATCAACAGATATGAAAGGAAATTAGAAAGAAGAAGAAAAAAATCCTTTTACTCAAGGCTCACAAAGAAAATCAACGAGCACAACAGCCAACAAAGTCAATAATTGGGAAGCTTTATTGGAATTCTGGTTAAGAACATGATCTCTGGGTATATTAGTTTTGCATCCCAGACATACTATTTACTTAAGTCCTTAAGAACATATTAGTTTACCTGCTTGTATCTGAGTTTTCTCATCTATGAAATAGACATAAAATAGCATCTACTTGATAGAGTTGCGGCATTAAATGAGTTGATATGAATAAAATACTTAAAACAGTGCTTTGTTCATACTAGATGCTATTACAAAACAGTGTATTATTATAATTTGGTTTTGAGGAAATCCACCCTGGTGTGCTATTTAGTGGTTTTATTTACGTAACAAGCTGAAACTTAACTTAAAATTAATCCATTTAAAATCCTCACAGAAAAAAGAAAGAATGAAATTGTAAAACAAAACCAGGAAATAAAATACATTATTAAAAGAAAAAAGAGAAAGGGAAAACAGAAAACAAATAGCAAGAAGATAGATTTAAACCTAACAATAGCAACAAGCACATAAAACTTAAATGGTCTAAAAACTAAATAAAAGACAGATATTGTCTAACTAGAATTTTTAAAAAGATCCAATTTTGTCATGCTTACAAGAGACTCGTTATAAATATAAAAACACAAATAGGTTACAAGTAAAAGGAAGGTGAATGATACACCAAATGTAGTGGATTGAATTGTAGCACCCAAAAGAT
Source organism: Phoca vitulina (assembly GCF_004348235.1). Classification (NCBI taxonomy): domain Eukaryota; kingdom Metazoa; phylum Chordata; class Mammalia; order Carnivora; family Phocidae; genus Phoca; species Phoca vitulina. Next base: position 4,100,486 of record NW_022589741.1, on the reverse strand, counting down.
ATGTCCATCTGGAACTTCAGAATGTGACATTATCTGGAATCCTTTGCAGATGTAATTAAGGTAAAGAAATTGAAATGAGATCATCCTGGATTAGAGTGAGTCCTAAACGTAATGACAAGTCCTTGTAAGAAAGAAGAGGAAGCAGACCAAGACACAAAGAAGGGAAGCCCATGTGAACAGAGTTAGAGATTAGAGTGCTGTGTCTACAATCCAAGGAATGCTAATAATGGCTAGTTGTTAGTAGCAACTAGAAGCTAGGAGAAATGCAAGTAATGGATTCTCCCTCAGAGCCTAGAGAAAAAACTAACCTTGCTGGCACCTTGATTTTGGACTTCTGACCTCTAGAACTGTCAAAAGAGTAAATTTCTATTGTTTTAGGCCATCCTGTTTGTGGTATTTTGTTACAGAATTTCTTGAAAACAACATACCACATTAATACAAATCAAGAAAAAGTTGGTGTGGCTATATATTATAAGACAAAGTGGATTTCAGAGCAAAGAATATAAGCAGGGATAAGTCCATTTCATAAAAATAAAGGGGTTAACTTATAAGGAGGACCTAATAATCCTACACATTTATGCATCTAATAACACAGCTCCAAAATCCATGAAAGAAAAATTGATGCAAATGCAAGGAGAAATAGGTAAATCCAAATTAAAAGTCAGAGATTTCATTATAGCTCTCTCAGAGATTGACAAAGCAAGCAGATAGAAACCATAAGCATGTATAGAACTTGAAAAAAAGCAATCAACTTGACCTAAATGATATTTATAGAATAATTCACTCAAAAATGACATTTACAGACTACTTCAACAACCTCAGAACATCTACCAAGGTAAACCATATTCTGGGTTAAAAAGAACTCAAGTCAAAGTATTTCTCTGACTATAATGGAATTAAATTAGAAATCTTTATCAGAAAGATTTTTGGAAAATCTCCAGTTAGGAGCTAAATAATACACATCAAAAAAACCAAACCAAACAAAAAAACCCTATAGGTCAACAAATTAGCCTTAAGGAAAATTTAAAAGTAGTTTGAACTCAATGAAAATGAAAATAGAACATACTAAGATGTATGGGATGCTCCTAAAGCAGGAACTGAGAGAAAATTTAGAGCACTAAGTGCCTATACTGGAAAAGAAGGAATCAGTCAAGGACCTCTGGTTCCTCCTTAAGAAACCAGGAAAGAAAGGTCAAATGAAACTCAAAGTAAATAGAAGAAAGAAAACAGTGTTGCCTGGGTGGCTCAGTCAGTTAAGTGTCTGACTCTTGATTTTGGCTCATGGCATGACCTTGGGGTCATGAGATTGAGCCCCGCCTTGGGCTCTGTGCTGAGCATGGAGCCTGCTTAAGATTTTCTCTCTCCCTCTCCTTCTGCCCTCTACCTATTTGCACTCTTTCTCTAAAAAGAAAAAAAAAAAAAAAAAACACAGAAAAAAAACCAAGAAAGATCCAAGTGGAGATCATGAAGCAAAAACAAGAGAGAAAATCAAGGAAAACAAAAGCTGTTTCTTTAAGACCAATAATTGATAACTTCTGGTCATACAGATGAAGGAAAAAAAAAAAGAAAAGCATGTTACCAATATCAGGAAGAAAAAGTGACATTATTACATATATTAAAAGGATAGAGGGGCGCCTGGGTGGCTCAGTCGTTAAGCGTCTGCCTTCGGCTCAGGTCATGATCCCAGGGTCCTGGGATCGAGCCCCACGTCGGGCTCCCTGCTCCACGGGAAGCCTGCTTTTCCCTCTCCCATTCCCCCTGCTTGTATTCCCTCTCTCGCTGTGTCTCTCTCTGTCAAATAAATAAATAAAATCTTTAAAAAAATAAAAAATAAAAAAAGGATAGAAAGGAAATATTATGAATAAGTTTATGTCAATAATTCCAACAAATTGAGGTGAAATGGATGAATTCCTAAAAGAACCTACCAGAGCTCCTTCAAAAAGAAATAAATAACCCAAGTAATTCTATATCTATTGAAAGAATTGTGTTTGTAGTTAATATAATTTTCATAAAGAAAACTTCAGGCTGAGATGGATACACTTTTCAACTGTAGCAGACATTTAAGAAATAAATAATACCAATTCTCAACAAACTTGACCAGAAATTGAGGAAACCATCACTAACCTGATGGCAAAACCTGACCAAAACCATTACAAGAATAGAAAACTATAGACCAATATCCTTCATGAACACATGTAAAAATTTTAACAAAAATTTAAACAATAGATTCAATATACAGAAAGGTTAATTCATCATGGCAAAGTAGGTTTTTTCTTGCAAATACAAGGTTGACTTAAAATTCAAAAATCAGTCAAGGCAATTCACCATAAGAACAAACAAAATAAGAAAAAGCTAGTGATAATTCCCAATAGAAGCCACAGTGCTTTCAACAAAACCAAGTCCTCTCCTAAAAAACAAACAAGCAAAACAAACAAAAAACAAAAACCCCAAAAAACAGCAACTTAGGAATAGAAAGGAATTTCCTAGAACAGATAAAAGGCATTCATACACAAATCTCCAGTTATTACATTTAATTGTGAAATACTGAATGCTTTCCTCCAAAGATTAACAAGAGAAGAATGTGTCCCCTCTCCCCCAACTACAACATTGACTGGCAGCCCGAACCAGTGAAATAAGGCAAGATAAACAAATCAAATGCATCCAGATTGGAAAGGAAGAATTAAACTGTCTTTATTTGTAGATGACATGACCATCTATGTAGAAAATCCAATGGATAGCAGGAAGGGAAAAATGAAGGGGGGGAAATCGGAGGGGGAGATGAACCATGAGAGACTATGGACTCTGAGAAACAAACTGAAGGTTCTAGAGGGGAGGGGGTTGGGGGGGATGGGTTAGCCTGGTGATAGGTATTAAAGAGGGCACGTCCTGAATGGAGCACTGGGTGTTATACGCAAACAATGAATCATGGAACACTACATCAAAAACTAATGATGTAATGTATGGTGATTAACATAATAAAATAAAATTTAAAAAAAAACAAGAAAATCCAGTGGACTTATAAAAACATTACAAGAACTAGCAAGTCAATTTAACAAGGCTGCAGGGTATGAGATCAGTATTAAAAAAATCAATTGTATTTTTATACAGTTGCAATGAACAATCAGAAATTGAAATAAGTATTATATTTATACAGAATTATGAACATGAAATACTTAGGGATAAATCTGACAAAACACATGGAAGACCTGTGCACTGAAAAGTACAAAACAATCCTGAAAGAAATTAAAACCTAAACAAATGTAGATACATAGCACATTAATGGATTTGAATGCCTACTATTGTAAAGATATCCATTCTACTCAAATTGAGCTATAAATAAAATACTATCTAAATCATATACCCCACCAATATTTTTATAAAAATCTTCATGCTAATTCTAAGATTTGTATAAAAATCCAGAGGACCTGATGGTTGAAACCATTTCAACAAAAATAATAATATTGGAAGATTTAGGCCAACTTTCCTTCAAGATATATTTAAAAAGCCATAGTTATCAAGACACATATTGGAATAATGATAGTCATAAAACTCTGTGGAACAGAACAGAGTCCACATATATATTGCCAACTGATTTTTCAACATGGCAGTCAATGTAATTCAGTGGGTAACAGAAATTTTATTTCAAGTGGAGCTGGAGCAATGGGATATCCATGTTGTGAGCAAATAATCTCAACCTCTATCTCACAAAATAGGCAAAATTAATTTTAATTGGATTCTTCATCTAATCATAAAACTTCTAGAAGAAAACAAATAAAATTGATAGCTTGGGATAGGCAAATATTGCACAGAACCCAAAAGCATGAAACATAAAAAATTAAATTGATAAGCTGGACTTTATCAAGTAATATATACTATATACCCTTTGTAGAATGCTGTCAAGAAAATGAAAATTTAAGTTGCAGGCTAGGAGAAAATAGTAGAAACTCCTATATCTGACATAGGAAATTTACCTAGAATACAGACAGAGTTCTCAGAAGTCAATGAGAGGACATCCCAATATATAAATAATACAAAAAATTTGAACAGACATTTCACAAATGGAATTATACCAGTAATGGTCAATGAGCACATATATAAAATTGTTCAGCATCATTAGTAATTAAAAAACAAAAACCAAAATTGCATCAAGATAACATTTTTTAACCCATGAGAATGACTAAAAGTAGAAAGACTAGCAATTCCAAGAGTTGGCAGAGACGCTTGAGAGTGGTGAGAGTGTAAATGGTACAACCACCTTGGAAAACCATTTGGTAGTTCCTTACAAAGCTAAATAACACATTTAGTATGTAACCCAGCCTTCCCTTGGGTCCACATGGGCACTCTGGCTTGCTCCGGGCTGCCTGGGGTCTCACCAGCAGGAGTGCGGGCGGGTGGGCCAGTCACCTTAGAGCCTCAGCCCCCAGAGGGCATATGTCTGCTTCATAAATTATGGTTGAATCTCACACACATACTGAGAAGCAGTGCCATTTTTTGATATCTGGGGCATATGTAGCTAATCTGTTATAGTAGAAATTAGATCAGTGGTTGTATATACTAGAGTAGGGGAGTGTGATTACAAAACGGGATGACCAGACTTTCTGAGATGTAAATGGTCTATAATTAGATTAAGAAGATAATTATGTTAGTATATGCATTTACCAAAAATCACTGATCTTGCAATTAAAAGGTGCTATTATATTATATGTAATGTATTCCTTAATAAAGTCAATTTTTTTTTTTAAAGATTTTATTTATTTATTTGATAGAGACACAGCGAGAGAGGGAACACAATCAGGGGGAGTGGGAGAGAGAGAAGCAGGCTTCCCGCCGAGCAGGGAGCCCGATGTGGGGCTCGATCCCAGGACCCTGGGACCATGACCTGAGCCGAAGGCAGACGCTTAACGACTGAGCCACCCAGGCGCCCCAAAGTCAATTTTTCAAATACACTAGAAAAAAAAGGATAGTAAACTCAGAATTTAAAATAAAGTTTGCCTTGTGGCCAAGGACGACATGGTGGGAGGAAGCATATGGTAAGATGTACATTATTTTCAGGATCCTATTGTTACTGAGATAGTTGATTTTATACTATACATTACAAAAAAACCATAAACACACAAACAAAACATTTGGACCAATGTTTAAAAGTGTGATGAACAAAGGATTATAACAATACCATTCTGTTCAATTAAAGTCCAGTAAAAATAAAAAGATAAAATGTTAGATACCTACCTAATATCATTCATGAAAATAAAAACAAATTACAACAGAAATATTTTTTAAAATTATTAATCTATTAGAAGGAATTATAATAATCATTTTATGAACTTTTTGGTGGAAAGACCTTGTTAAATAATACGCACAATACATATTTACAAAGAACAAATTTATTTGATCATACTATATTTTAAGACATCTGTAAGATAGAAAACCATTAACAGAGTTAAAACACAGGCACCAAAGAGCAGAAAATTATTTGCAAATAATGTATTAGACAAATCAATAAGAAAAATATGGAAAACCCAATAAAAATGGGAAAAAATAGGAAGAGATAATTTATAAAGGTGGACAATACCTTAATATGTATGATACACAAACATAATTTTCTAGAAGGCAGCAAATACAAGTTGAAATAAAAAGGAGTTATTTTTCAACTTTCAGATAAAAAATTAAAGATAATAAAATCATTATTGACAGGAAGTGAGGAAAAAGATAGTTACATATTTCTAGTAGGTATGTAAATTGGTACAGCCACATTGGAGAATTATATTCATACCCTATAAATAATCAACTCCATTTTTTGAAACCTACCCCAGAGAAACATGTATACAATAAGGTATATTAAAAATTATTTGTAGTAGCCAAAAAATGAAAATGATTTCAAAATCCATCAATGAGAGTTTTTTTAAATAAAATATGAATCCATCCTTTCCATGGATACTATGTAACAGTTTTTCAAAAAGGTGGTAAGGAGGTAAATCTGTATGTGCTAATCTGAAAACTTCTAATATAGAGGCAAGTTGCAGTAATACGTAACACAATTCATTAAAATAGAGCATGCATGTGTGTAAAAATCTATACGTATTTATATGCACACATATATGTGCATATATATGCATGTATCTGCATACACACACACACATATACATAGTTCAATATGTAAGAGAACATTTTCTTTAAATTTCTCAATTCTGTTTTTCTTCCCATTCCCACAGAGAATTCATAAATCCTCAATGTGGTATCTAGTCTACAACTTCCTCCATGTGTGTATAATGATGTATGATATATGAACATTGGCTTTCAAAATTTTTAATTAAAACTGGATCATGTTATATAAATTTATACAAGAAGATTTTGTTATTTAAAATAAACTAAAGGAATTCTTCAATACGTTATTGATGTATACCATATATTCAAATAAGTATACGAATCTTAACCTGTATTTGGCTTTTTTTTTTTTTTTTAACAAATGCAGATACCTGACTAAATGAAGATATGTAATATTGCTAGTTCAATGGCCTGCTCAAAACTATTTTATAAAGCTGGTGAAAATCAGAGTCAAGAATCAAACTTAAGATTTCAAATACCAACTTTATGTTCCTCCATGTTATTTGGTAGGTTAATAAAAAGACAACTGATAATAATTTGCGATTCAGAGGACTAAGCCTTTTTGCAAACAAGTACTCCTTTATCATAACAATTTCCTCACTGTTTGAACATAGTAAAAATACCTGCTTATTGATACTTTTATTCCATATGATTATTTCAATAGTTTTGCTCCCTTCATTATGATAAAACTTTATAAAGTGGGATTTAATAGAAGAAGGAAATGCTACTTTATGTCTTTTCCCCTTTGCAACGTGTATTTATCAGTTTGCAGATTTAAAATTTCCTGGTCTATTTAATTCGGTTTGCTGTCTGTGGTTCCACGGAGCTCGGTACCACCGCCGTACGGCTGTCTGTGGTTCCACGGTGCTCGGTACCACCGCCGTACGGCTGTCCGTGGTTCCACGGAGCTCGGTACCACCGCCGTACGGCTGTCCGTGGTTCCACGGAGCTCGGTACCATCGCTGTACATTCTAGGCACAGCCACATGACCTAGTTAATGGACGCCCTGAACGCTGTGAGCAGAGGATGCTGATGCTGTGCTGTGCTCAGGCCAGAGCGCAGGATGAGGCCTGAGAAGGGTTCATTTTCTCTCTTGGCTACTGATTTGCCACGTAAACTTCAATATTATATTGAGTCTCCTAAGCCTAAACTCCTCCCAGGCACAAGGCTAATAATAACAGAGTATTTGACAGTGAAGTACTTTGGCAACCTTGTTAGAAAGGCAATGGGAGTACACATATTTATTATTTATAAGGGCTAAGAAATATTTAATGGTAACAGTTTTGTTATTCTACAAAAATTATTTCCATAGAAATGGATAAACCAATACTGAACTTAATATAGAAAACCCAGTGAAAAAGATTAGAAATAGTATCACCTTGGTGATTATCTTCAGCATTAATTTTAGTCTTTGTTCATACACCATGTTCATTTCATGTCACCAGTGATTTATCTACCATCTATTGAAATAAATGTTCATGTCTAATTAATAGTGAACATGAAGTAAAAAACAAAAACAAAACACCACCACCATCAAAATATCAATTGCATTAAACTATTTTCACAACAAATGCAACAAATGCAATAAATGAATGCCTATCTATTGTTTTTTTTTTTTTAATTTTTTTATTGTTATGTTAATCCCCATACATTACATCATTAGTTTTAGATATAGTGTTCCATGATTCATTGTTTGTGCATAACACCCAGTGCTCCATGCAGAACGTGCCCTCCTCAATACCCATCACCAGGCTAACCCATCC